>NW_020799142.1:8826708-8922710 GCF_003259725.1 Athene cunicularia | reverse complement strand
CCCCCCCCGTCCCCCGCATTTTTTTTTTCTCAACAGGACAAAAAGGGGGAAATAAAATAAGATAGGAAAAAAACCTGACCTTTGTGAGTAAAACAAAAGCAGTTTTAATATAAGCAAAACAAAAGAAAAGCAAGGTCTGCACATGGAAGCAAAAAGAAACCAGGTTTATTCTCTACTTTCCATTAACAGGTGACGTCGGGCCTACTCAGGAAGCAGGGCTCCGGTACGGGTAGTGGATGCCTCAGAGGAGCAAAGATAGCCTCGCTCTCCCCCTTCCTCCTTTCTCCCAGCTTTATCCTGAGCAGACGTCATATGGTCTGGAATATCCCTTTGGTCAGTTCGGGGCAGCTGTCCTGGATGTGTCCCCTCCCAAGACCTTGCCCACCCCATGCCACTGCAGGGGGGAAATGTCGGAAAGATCCTTGGTGCTGTGTAAGCACTGCCCAGCAGCAGCCACAACACCAGGGTGCTACCAACACCCTGCCAGCTCCCAGCATAAAACACAGCACCGTGAGGGCTGCTATAGGGGAAAACCAGTTCTGGCTCAGCCAGACCCAGTACAGTATATAAAAATGGAGGAATAGTGTCTTTCTGTGTACTGTGTTTATATGCATTCACGCACTTAATTTCCGTTGTTTAAGATCAGACAGAAATCAAGAAACTGCCACTCAAAGTTCATATTAATCCATCCTTTTAAAACCATTGTTGGAGATCAAACAACAAATATTTGGCATATTTGTCAGACCATCTTAAAGTCTAATTAAAAAGAAAATTATTATTAAACTGTCAAGAGGCATTATTTCTTACATTTTTAAAGAGCAGTTTGTATTTTTCATGGTTCAATTTTAAAATATGCTTTTAGTAAGAAGCTTTAAGATTCTTTATTGTTTTACTAATCTGGCTTTTGTTCACTGACATGTTTTATCTTTCTGCTGATATTTAACTAGTGACAAGGAGAGATTATTTTGGCTAGATTAAGGCACAAAGTTAAATGCTGAAATAAGACTTCAAGCCCCTGGCATTACAGCTAGAAGTATCACTTCTCTTAATCTCTGTCTGTAAGTGGTTATTCTAGCTCCTTCACAGATACTCATATTCACATATGGCATTAACTTTGCAATCCAAATCTAAATTCAAGATGATTATGTGAAGTATGATTAATTTTTAATGCAACAACAAAGCAGAAAACATAGGAAAAAAAAGTAGAGTATGTAGCTTGGCTGAAAACTGAATTATCATGTTTGAAATAAAGGAGAATCCTGAAATGTTTGCAGTGCTAAAGAAGCACTTGTCATAGCATTTTTAGAACAAGTTTTATGGGAAGTGTTTGTGAAAAAAAGCAAAAAGGACTTTAGGGGTTGAGGAATATTGATATCAAGGTATCGAGATACTATATTTCTAAATGATCCTATCACCATATCTGAGGGCTGGGTTTTGGTCATTTGGTTTAGTTTTTAATCTGTCCATGTTAAGAGACATCAATAACATAGTTTGAGCTGATATGAGCAGAAAAGATTCCCAGACAGAACTAAGTCCATATGTTTGACAAACAGGGCAACTTTCTGAGCATAGAGACTCTTCCTTGTGTCTGAAATGATAGCAGGATATTTTACCCACATTCTGTTTCAGATCTGAAAAGGAGCTTTTGTGCCCCAAGACTTGTTGTGTTATTCTACACATATTTTTTTGGATAAGAAAATTAAAGTACCTTCCTTTCAACTATTATTGTGAACAAGACTATATTTCTTTCTCAGTGTGGATTTCACAATGTATTACACTCTGCATAACTTGATGAAATGGACTATTTGGGTTTACAACTATAGAGTATTAATATATTTACTACTGAGCACTAGACCTTGACCTCATATAGTCTGACCTAAGTTCAAAACAAAATTTAGCTGAGTTTTAGAGAAGTTTATTCGATGAAATGTACAAAATCTGCCCCAAACAGACAGCAAAAAAACCCTACTAAAAATACTTTATCTGAAATTTCAGCATCATTTAAGTTTTCTTATTGTGGTTTGTTTAGAATAGGCAAATATATGTTTTTTTCCCTTTGGAGGAACTTAAAACAGAAAACATGTATAACAGGGTGAATTATAGACTGGCACAGGCTGTAGTTGCTGAGATATTGCCAATGTAGGGACTACGTAGTGAGCAGTGGACCAGTGAAGACTAATCCTTACAGTAAATCCAACCCCATACTTTATGTGTGTGGAAAAAGCAACAGAGAATGAGAAAATGTTCTTTGCCATGTTATAAATAGTAGAAAAGGACAGTGAACAGCTTAAATCCATCAGCTAACTTGTCTGGAGCTGTTGCAATTGCTGTGTTGCTTTCCATCCTTGGCAGGACTTTGGGCTCTCATTCATTCATGTGAAGATGGAAGTGTAGACCTGTGGCTGGGCTGGTGAAAGCAGCCCCACTCACACTTCCACTTGTCCCACAGACCCCCAGGAGTGAAGAAGTACTGATTTGCTTGTGTGTCTCTCCTTATGAAGTATAAGATAAATTAATGGCAGTATTGTGGAGAGGGTGCACAAAGGGCTGTCTTTAGAGAGTGTGTACGTGAATATGTGTGTCTCATCAGTCAGGTTCATACTGTGCTCAAGGCATGGCACAGCTAAACTGCAATTAATTCACAGGACAGGGATCATTAAGGAAAAAAGTATGCCAGAAATAGTTCAGTTCTTTCTTATGACATCCATTTGGTACCTCATCAAAGCAATGACTATAAAACTACAAGTATTTTAGCTGCCTTTTCAAAGTACTGCAGTGTTCTGGGTTTGTGTGTGTGTGTGGCAGAGGTTTTGGTAGCAGTGGAAGGGGCTACAGAGGTAGCCTCTGTGAGAAGCTTCTCAAAAGATCCCCTGACTCCAAGTCAGAGACCCACCTCTGGCCAAGGCAGAGCCAATTAACAATGACAGAAGCACCTCTGTGGTACCATATTTAAGAAGGGCAACCTGGGAGGACAAGTTGTAGTACTAAGGAGGAGTTGTGAGGAGGACACCTCTGTGAACACCAAGGTCAGTGGAAGAAGGAATGGGGTGGAGCCGTGCTGGTGCAAAGCCACCCTGCAGCCCCGTGGTGAGTGGGCAGTTTGTCCCCCTCCAGCCTATGGAAATCCATGGTGGAGCACATGTCCACCTGTACCCCACACAGGAGTAAGTGGCTGTGACTGAAGAAAGCCAGGACTCTGTGGGAAGCCTTCACTGTTCAGGGCTGGGAGGATTGAAACATGTAGGGGTAACACACATCAGAGCAGTATGGGAATGGCCGCGGCCCATGGAAAGGACTCACATGAGAGAAAGTTCATGGAGGACTGTCTCCTGTGAGAGGGGAACCATGCTAGAGCAGGACAAGAACGTGAGGATGTTCCCCCTCCCCTGAGGAGGAAGAAGCGGCAGGACTGACTGTAACACCCCCATTCCCTGCCTCCTGTGTGACTGTGGAGGAGGTAGAGAAATTGGGAGCAAAGCTGAGCCTGGGAAGAACGGAGGGGTGGGAAAATGTGTTTCTAAGATGTAGCAATGCTTCTCACTGACCTACTCTGTCCCTTAAATGTTGTTGTTAGTGTCTGAATTAAATTTATGAGTTTTTTCTTCCCTTAAGGAGTCTGCTTTTGACCATGACCATAATGAGTGAGCAACAATTCTCTGTCCTTATCTCATTTCCCGAGACTCTTGCTTTATTTTCTTCTTCCCATCCCTGAAGGGGAACAGGTGAGTGAATATCTGCGTGGTGCTCAGTTGTTGTCTGAGCTCAAACCACGACATGCAGCATGGACTGCTCATCCAGTTGTGGATTTGAGCCTATATTGATTCAGGCTTATTACATAAAAGCAAGCCAGATGTTAGAACTCCTCCTAACAGGAATGCCTGATCTTTTCTGTGTATTATCAAGATAAATTTTAGAAAGTTTGATTAGTGTATAAACAATCTCATCAGTGGGTTTTATTTGGATAATGATATTTTTTATAATGCCTCAGTACTGAGACCCTTCTTTTCAATTCATAATTCCTGTCACTTTGTAGGTCTATACATTTTGTCAGTGCTGAAACCTTTATATTGGTTGCTTTTTCTAACCTGAAGAAAGCCTCTACCCATTCTTTAAATCAGTACTTCTCATACAGCCATCATACGTTTGTCTGTGCAAAAAAGCATCAGACACATAGTTATTTATGGTGCAGAAACACATACTCAGTAGGCTAAAATCTGAAGTATTTTATCAATATAAAAACAGAGGAAAGTCCAGCTCTCACTGAGATGATTTTCTCTCATTTCATTATGTGAAGGAGACCACCATATATCTGATGTATTTTTATAGAGTTATGTTATGTATGCAGTAAAGCTTTTTAGAAATTTTACATTACCAGGGAGATCGGGTCTTATCTTTTAACCACAAATAAATACAAAATAAATAAAGATGAATAAAGAACATTGAGCTGTTTTTACCTCTTTGAAAATTTTCAAATAACATGCTGTGCTTATTTACACTTACAGCTTTGTACATCTGAGCTTCAACTGAAAGTGACTGCAAGGAGGTTCTATATGGAAAGTATTTTCCATGGGTCTGTAAACTAAGCCAAAATAAGATTTCCAGCCTGATTTTCCCAAGTGGTTTAGGCCCAACACACTCCTAATGCCTCAGACATACATGTGAGCTTCCATCATAATTTTAAGTGGTCCCATCTCTCTTTTGTCCTGATTCCTGAGTGTGAACATGAGTGGACTTCAAATCAAAGAGGAAAGACTTCCCAGAAACTGATCAGATGAACAGATCAAGAGATCTCGCACATTTAAACAACCTAAAGAAACAAAACAAACTTCTTAATTTAGGTTGTAAAAGAAATTTCTGTCTCCTGATCATTCCAGACCAAAGCCCACTCATTTAGCTTGACTATAGACTCCTGGGACAGTCTTAATCTCCAATTTCTGCAGTAAATTCATTCTCAGGATTGCTATTTTATACACATAAGATCTTTACCTTTTTTTTTTTTTTTTTTGAAAGGTTTGCATCCATCTGATCTTATATTTTTAATGTCACAGGTTTTGTTACCTATCTGTAACTTTGCTACTTATTTTCCAAAACAGTGAAAGTATGGAGTGTCTTCTTACATTATGTGTGCAACAGAGAATGGTAAGCATGCAGGATCCAGACTTGGCCAAGAACTCTCTGCCACCACTACAGCAACTATTCTGTGTTAACATTTAACTATGACTGTTTGTCAACATGCAAGAAGTACTGCTTCATCTATACCATGCTTTATACACGTTCTTTCAGTACTATTGTCCATACTACTTTAGCTGCCAATAGACAGACTCAGTAGAAAGAAACTGAGTTATGGATGGGAGACAAAGAAAAATGGGTAGACAGACTTCAATCTTAAATCTTACATATTTTCGATTAGCTTTAAAGTGAACAACAAATAATCTATGAATGGCTTTCAATGTTATCCTCTCTTGATTTCTCAAATAAAAATTTAAATTTCATATATTTCCACAGATTAAAAGTTAAAAGCATTTTGGATTGAGTCAGTGAAATAATACTCTTAATTTGAATTTTTGTTTCATTTTGAACTTTTTTTGGTTCAGACTGTGCTTTGTATACTACTAATGAGTCTTGTGTCAAAGAAAATTCTGTTTCTATCACAGCTCATCTGATATAGAAAAATGTCAAAACAGCAAAGTTGAGGGAAATAAACCCAAGTATATATCTATTTTTTCCAAAGCATAGTGTCAGAATTTGCTGATGTAAAAGAAAAAAAAAAAAAAAAATAAAAAAAAAAAAAAATCTTTAAAATCTTTATTTATATATATTTTTATATCACTTTCTATTAGCCTTCTTCATGGAATATATTGTCTTATGATGTTATTTTAATGACATTAAATCACAATTGTTAGTATTGAACAATAGTATCTACAGGATATCTGACTAAAAAAAAGCTGGATTCTTTAATTCAATACTGCATGTCACCTAAACCTGTAAATAAACCTGATCTAAACTATTAAAGTGAATGCATGTGACAAAAACAAGTTCACAAAACATAGTAATGCAAATGCTTTCTTTACAGGGAAGTTTTTCTCGGATGTGTGTGATCAGAATATAGAAAATGTGATAACAGTTAGAAATCTGGAAGTAATTAAAACATTTTTTGCTGTGACGATAATTGCACATTGGAACACGTTAACCAGAAAGGCTGTCCAACCTCCATCCTTGAAGGGCTGCCTTGAACAATGTAGTCAAAATTCAATATTGACATTGCTATGATCAGCAGGTTAGACAAATAATTCCCCCATGAGGTCTCTTCCTATGTGAATTACTCTGCAACTTTAAACTGCAGAATATTAACATTTTGTGGGAAATATTAAAATCTGATTTTGTTAGTATGTCCTAGGTACAATTCCATCTATAAAACTAACATTGACAACTTTCTTCTGTCTTTCATGGTACATGACAAATTTGGGACTGTACAGTAATGAAA
The DNA here is from genome assembly GCF_003259725.1 of Athene cunicularia. Lineage (NCBI taxonomy): Eukaryota > Metazoa > Chordata > Aves > Strigiformes > Strigidae > Athene > Athene cunicularia. The sequence goes on along the minus strand of NW_020799142.1, from coordinate 8,916,226 downwards.
TAAAATAGTTGCAGTATTTTTTTTTCTAAAGAGCTTCCAAAAAAAATTAATTTGAAGAATTTCAGAGGAGGTTAATTCAGAAATTGGTGTGATGTGTGGGCCTGTCCTTAGATAAGTTTTTCTTCTAGCTATTTTTATGGCACAGAGTGCTCACCATATTTAATATCAGAAGCAGATGATCCAGTAATCCTTTAAACAGCATAGATAACTCTTTTCCCAAAATCATAAGTGCTATTAGGGAAAAGTCTTGTCATTAAAATAATTTAAAATATTTTTTTAAGAAAATAAAATGAGATTCTGCACATCAAATGTGGCACTAATCACACTAAGACATTGCTTCATGTTATTTGCTGCCCTCAGATAGCCATTACTCTAAAGTGGATGTGCAAACACTCTGGAGGTACCCAGAGAGACCTTAAGAGACAAAAGAAAATAAGGAAGAATTTTGTATTAAAAGGTAAAATAAGTGCCTCAATCCTACTTAAAAATTATTAATGAAACTAGTAGTGGCATGACATAACAGATGGCAAGGAAGAAATGCAAGCTAAGAAATTCGAAATTAAACAACATTATATATGCCTTGAAAATTACTGGTTAAAGGCCATTCATCAAAATCTTTACTCAAAATATTTTTTGTTTAAATAAATGCCTTTTCAGTCAGCAAAGACCATCCCTTTCTCCTATTGGTGAACTGGACGATAAAAAATATGAGAATTATAAGCCACTTCACAATTTAATCAAATTCTAGTAGAAAACAAGGTGCATAAAATAAGAAATGAGAAGAGGAAATATTAGAAAAGAAAATTTCACAGTAATGATATCCTTCTCGTGTGATATTCAAGTACCATCATTCTTTCCAAAAATTCAGACTGCAGTCTGGTTGTGTTAAGAAAGAATCAGTAACCAATTGTTTATGGGAGAAAGAATGGGTCTACCAGGTTGCTTAAATTTAAAAAAAATAAAAGGAAAAAAAATATAAAAAATCAATCCAAACAAAAACCCCACAGAACCTCTAAAGGGAGTAGAAAGAGGAGGGAAACAGAAGTGAAGTATTGTCAGTCTTACTTCACTTTGTAGTATCAAAGAAACACTTGTCTACATCTTCCATAGCTACTGCACTTGTACTCTAAGTGACCAGTTACGGTGGGCTTAGAAGTGCAGCAGCTGCCTCATGGCAACAGAGACCTGGAACTGTGATCATTTGTTTCTGACAGGAGCTTTTTTTTTTTTTTTTTTTTTTTTTTTTTTTTTTTTATTGGAGGATAAGAGCACATTTTTAACTCTATGCAAAATACAGCAAATTTACAATAGGAACATCAATTTACTCATAAATGCAATTCTGCCAAAGATGGGAGAGAAAGAAAAGTGAAAACATATCAATTAATGTGTCATTAAAAACAAACAAACAAACAAACACACACACACAAAAACCCAACCCAACAAATTCTTTTATTTGGTTGCAAGCACAGGGTAGAGCAGACAACAAACCATTGATAGTAGGAAACCCAGGGACCATGGTACCCTCTAGCATGCTCAGGCGCCTTTGCCTGTGGGGTGGATGCTTGGGACTGGCACGATTTGCAAGGTAGGGCTCCCTGGGCTCTGCATGACACATGCTACCCCCAGCACTGACCCAGCATGTGGAGAAAGTGCATTGCTGCTGAACCGTGGCCTGTTATTTCCTCTCAGGTGTGACTTTTTCCATCTTAGCTTGCTGATGTGAAAGACCCCAATTAACCTCCTTAATTCAAGGTTGCATTTTGCTCTAATGTATGTCAGGAAAGTCAGTCTGTACCTAAATTGAAGAGGATCAGTTGCCTGAGGCATTTTCAACTAAGTTCTCAGTGTTTATTTCCTGTCTCATAATGAGTTACTTTCTTAACTGATGGAGTAGATGCCATTCAGTTATGAAGCAAAGCTAAATTACTTCCTTGAAAGTGTGTATTTTCACATCCAAGGTAAATCACAACATCATAAAATGCTCTGTTTAACTCTATTAAGGTCTTTGAGATCATATGTACCCTGATTTGCAAAGAAATGCTTAAGAGCACTGCTTCTAGATAAACTTCATTTGATATATTTTGATATGTATTGCTGCTGTGTGTACGCTACATTAGTTGAGTGCCTACATACCTGCTAGATGTATCAGAGTGACAGAAAGGTTTCAACTAAATGTATAACAAAATATTTATCTTTGTCTGAAACTAAGATTATTGTGAAATATGAAGCGCCTTAATACAGTTAAGACATGTCAGCTATCATCATGTTAAAAAGATATTAACATTTATCTGAAAATATCTAAGTAGCTAAGTATGCTGTTCCTGTAAGGATGTGTGGGATGTTCCTCTACCCTGGAATTATCATTACTTTTAATTATCATTACCCTATCATTACATTCCCCAAAGGGTATTTGTACATATACCTAAATATTCAAGGTAACATAGCGGGCTTCTGCTATAGGTTACCTGACCAGGAAGAACAAGTGGATCAGACCCACTACAGACAGATAGGAGTAGCCTCAAATTTTCACGCCTTGGTCCTTATGGGTGTCTTCAATCATCATCTGCTGGACAGACAACCTAGCAGGACTAAGGGAGCCCAAGAAAGTTGGTTAGCATTCAGAGATCACCTCCTCCATGCCCAATTGCCATCCATCCCAATGAGCAGGAAGTCAGGCAATAATAACAGGAGGCAAAAGATTATTAAAGGACTGGAACATCTCTCTTGTGAAGAAAGTCTGAGAGATCTGGGACAGTTTCACCTGAAGAAAAGAGTGCTCGTGAGATACAGTTAGTGTATATAAATAGCCAAAGGGTGACTGCAAAGAGGATGGAGTCAGGCTCTTCCTGGTGGTGCCCGGTGACAGGACCAAATGCAATGGGCACAAACTGAAAGACAAGAGGTTCCCTCTAAACATCAAGAAACAAGTTTTCACTGTGAGGGTGACTGAGCTCTGACAGGCAGCCTGGAGAGATGGTGGAGTCTCCATCCGTGGAGATATTTAAAAGCTGTCTGGACATGGTCCTGGGCAAGTGGCTGTAGGTGGCCCTGCTTTGGAAAGTGAGTTGGACCAAATGACCTCTGGAGGTCCCTTCCAATCTCAGCCATTCCATGATTCTGTGACGCTAAATCTTTGCCAGGGTAAAACTGCCGTATGGAATCCATAAGTGATTTTGCATCTGTAAATCTTCCTTCATCCCTTTATGTCATTTCACAAAGTTAGTTAATCAAGACTAGTGTAATGGATTTTAAGACTAGGGGTACCATTATGATCATATAGGCTCACAACACGGACTGTGGAAAGTCATTAAGTAATTTCTTCATCAAAACTATAACTACAGGATACATTTTTGAAAGAAATACTGCCTTCATTTAGAGACTGCAGGTGATGAAAAGACCACCCTGTCCCCAGATAGACTCTTTCAATCCTTAATTATCCCTTTTTCTAAAAATTTGTGACCTAGCCTAGCTTTACCTTCTAGTCGTTGTGTCTCTCGTGACAATTTCTGTTAGATTAAAGAGCTGTCTGCACTTAGAAGACATGGTCATAAAGAGGCATGGCTTATTTCTAAGCTTCTTGGGTTGAACATCTTTCAACCATAACTGTAAGAGTGCTTTCAAGATCACGTGTACAACTCTAGTCATGTGGGTAGCTTTTTTTTGAGACATTTAATTTTTTAAGTAGCACTACTGAACTGAATATATCAGAGTAGGACAAAGGTTTTTTGTCAGTGGTCTTTATGATGGAGTATAGCCTTGAACCATATCATATTCCATAAACAAGAACTGTGTTCACTTTCTTAGTTACAGCACTGCCTCAGAGTTCACATGCAGTTGGTCATATGCTGAAACAGCATTTAATCATCCGAGCAATAACACAATGCTTCATCTTACAAATCTGACGTATACTCCTTACTCCTAAGCAGATAACCTTCCTGCATCAACTGTACACACATAATGCTCCATCCCTGTCCCAAACTCATGTAGACCACAAAATGCTGTTTTATGCTTTATGCTCAATAAATAATTTTTTCTTTCCCTACATAGAAACCATAACTGAAATCCCCTGCAGCACTTTGGCTAGCATTCAGGTGATTTAAATGTAAAGGACAGGAGATACAGATCCTTTGGGAGAACATTTTAGCAACTAAGCCATGTTTCTTGTCTTCTCAAACATTGGCTCAGTGACTCAAGTCTTCATTTGGCCTAGCTCTGAAACTTATTATTGAACTGCTTGATAACCAAAACAGGATATTCTTAGCAGCTGTCTTACCCACATGCAGAAACCTTGTTAGCACCTGGATGCAGCTGTCCATGCAAGCCCCATTTGTGTGCAGCCCAGCCTTATTCAGATCCTCTCCAGAGCTTGCCAAGAGGGTTTCACATAACTTCCTTTCCCAGTATAGGCTTGGTCTTCATTACACAACTGTAGGAAAGCGCCAGTTGTAACTGAAGAGAAAAAACAAAAGGCACATTCAGTCTGAACCTCTATCCTGTGAGACTTACTGCCTCAAATGATGACAAGAAAACATTAGAAAAAGGAGTATGTAGGAATCCTTCACCTATTGCCCTTATATTTTTCCTGTTTTGCTTCCCCAAAGAGATTGTGGAACCTCCATTTTTCTGGATATCAGGTCATTTAATTTTGAAATTAGCATCCAAACTTGGTACTATTTTCTTCATGAAAATTCTACATACTTGTACTGGCAATTGAAAATTCCCTTATCGATAAGTGGATGCAGAAAAGACTAGGCCATGAAAGTTATTGACACAGTAACTCAGTGCAAAGGGCACTATACCTAGCCTCGCATTATAAAGGAGAAATGTAACAGTACTTGCTATACATGCTGCTCATTGTCTCTTGGTTTTTAAATATGAAAGGTCTTTTCACTTATCCTTGAATGAAATATCAGGTCATATACTACAGATATAGGCAGAAGTCTACAATGTGTTTAATTACTAAACTTCCAACTGAAGAGCTAAAACCAAGGTGGTGGGTGGCAAGGAAGGATAAAAAAGATACTATCCTTCATTATTTACCTCAGATTGTTTTTTCTCTTCAAATGGGATTTTATACATAACTTAAACTTCTGTAGAACCCTAAAAAGCTTTTGTGACATTAATATTTACCATGTTAAAGGATATTATCTTATAACCTTTTGATTGAAATTATTTCAGGTACTTTCATAACATGAAGAGAGTTACAATTCTGAGCAAAGGGTGTCCATAGCCCATAATAAATAAAACGCAAGAGAAATGTAGAAATAACACAAACAACCCAGCAATTTAAGCACACATCTATAGTCATACCACTGCATACAGATATCTGTTGTACATCTCAAATCTTGTTAAAAATTTATGATTCTGAGAATATTTATCATATATCATGGTATAACAGAAATAGTTGTAAGTTTTGATCATATTGTCAGTAAAAAATAACTTCCTTTCTCCACTTTAAGATTGTTTTTAATTATGTGACTGGCTAATAACAGAGCACAATTAAGAGCTCAAGTTATTTATTAGGCTTATTTTCCAAATTACTCGATGTCATCTTTTAAAATCATTCATGACTATGATGAATTATTTTAAAAGATGACATCAAGGAATTTGGAAAGTGTCTGCAGTGTTATAAGCGAGTGCAATGAGATCAAACTGGATTAAGCAATGATCTCTTTTTTCTTTTTTTCTTTTAATACAAAGCCAACAAATCAACAAAGCTTAAAAGTGTAACTTTCCCTCAGGAGAACAATGAAATTCTCTCTGAAGACTTTGCTTGCCAGAATAGTCATGAACGTACCTATGTTCCAAGCCATGGAAAACTTTGAATCAGAAAAGGAAAAAAAAAAAAAACAAACAACAAACCAAACCAACCAACCAAACAAAAAAACAAACCCAAAAAAAGTATATTTATGACACAGTTCATTTATGACAATTTTAACAATAAAACCATTGTACCATCCACTCTGAATGCACATTTTTCAATGAACTATGAACTTGTAACATGAGAGTTTAAGGAGTGAAATAAAAGAAGAACATTTTTTTCACTCATGACTAGTGCAGTGGACCTAAATACAGATCCAGTTAAGGTGGACCAATATTTGAGTATTCAATTAGAATTAGACCTACCAGTCAGGACTACATTTTCATTTAAACAGTAACTACCATACCATCTCAACAAGTTATTCTCCTTTTGAGACCAGAATTCTTTAAGTTTTAAAACCTGAACTAACATTATTTCATATGAATTCTAGAGGCAAAACACCTACTTAAGGAACAAATGTTATTTAGTGTCTTCACTTCTGTCTAACAAGTTTGGCAGACCTGATGCACAAGTTTCTAAAATGACAACAGACCTTGGAGGTACTACTGAAGAAAATATGTCTATTCCACAGAATCATATTTTTCTGCCTTAGTAAAAGGACTCAGAAATAAGATTCACCACAAAAATTAAAGACAGAAGGAGACAAAACACAATTCTACAATATGCAGGTGTCTCTGAGGTGTCACCCTTTCTCCATTGAGGAAAGTCTAAAGTTGGAAATGGAAAAATCTATTAAAGCAGTCAAGGTTTGTGCTTATACTGAGCTCATCTGTGTGTTTAATTAATTAAAAGAAGTTGCCCTGGTGATTCACATGGAAAGAATGCTACCTGAAAACTTCTGAGTGTATACTAATCCAAAAATCTATTGTCCTGTGTTTTTCAGCAGTGTTTCCAACTCTGTTGAAAACTAAATCTCAAACTTTTCATTTGAAAATAAGCCTGTGTACTTTGGCTGTATCAAGTTGTCAGAGCTTAATAGATGTCTTGTAGACAAACACTCAGTACACATTTCTCTGTCTCCATAGATACCTCCACATGAAGTATTGTATACAGGAAGTTCAGGTTTTTTATATTTAATTCAGCTTCTTTGAAAAGTTTAAAATAGCTGTAAAAAACCCAAAATCTGCAGTAATACTTTATGACTTTATTAGAAGCTTCTGTAAGAGCATGTTCAGGGAGGAGATGTGGATATTACCTTTATTTTACTTCAAAGTTGCACATGGTATGTGTTAATAGTAGTATCAGACAGTATGCATTAGCCATCGAGATGTTGAGACTACTGAAAGTGGCATATGTTTACTATAAGCCTTGATGTAAACCTTATATTGGGAAAAAATGGTCTGGTTTAATCCTGCACCAGGCAAAGGTTAAGGCAAACCCATCCACGGGATTGCTGTTACCCAAGGACCTGGGTGCACCTGGTGGGTGATGCAGGACAATGGAGACGTCCGATGTGTACCACAGGGGGACTTGATTCTGGGTGAGAACATGCTGTGAATTATGCTGTGCCTTTGTTAATTGTTTTTTTTGTTATTGTCAATTTCTAAATGACAGCTGGACATGATACAGATGGTATAGAATAAAGAGGTGGATTATGTCCTGGTTCAGCTAGGATAGGGTTAAGTTTCCCCAGCAGAGAGAGAGGGGGAAGGGATCTCCAGCCGGGTTATTCATACCATGCTGATGTCAGGTCCAGGGACGGAACCTTTTTACTTGCTCTTTGGTGGGCTTGGTGGCGGGGAGCTGTTCCATGACCATTTTGCGGTATTTCTCTGTATATCGTTTGTTTTGTTCACTGTTATTGCTGTTTATTGTTGTTATCATTGCTACTATTGTTGTTCAGATTGTTTATCACACTGTTGTATTAAATTTCTTCTTATTTTAACCTGGGGTTTGTGCCTCACTGCCAGCCTGACCGGTTGAGGGTGGGAGAGGGGCAACAGCAACGTGCTCTCCGGTCCCGGCAGGGCTTAAACCATTACAACCTTCACTACTGCCACATGTGATTCTTATGTGTAGCCTAACACACTCAGTGGTGATACGGTAACAATGACCTTCTTTGTAATGGCAGGAGAACACTGGACAATGATTTGGCAAACATTTCAGACATGCACAGAGAAAAAGAGAAGGGTGATGGTGTGGCCAACTTGGCTGAGTAAGAACAGGACTCTTCCCTGAAGGATCTCAAGAGGCAGAGAGCATTCAGAAGAGGTATCGGGCTTTACATTATATTCACATTATATTCTAACCTCAGATCTCTGAAACATATAGTCACATATTAATTTTATTGGGAATATACTATTTGTGGTAACATGAAATTATGCAAGTGCAGGCAGTATTTACATTTATCTGTAGAGCTTTATGACATCCATAGTAGTTCAATGTAAACAAAACAAAACCATTTATTTTTCTTTGCCGGAATTAATTTTTCCCTCTTTCTAAACTTGTTGGTGAGTAACTGAATGTATTTGTTATTTTTACCAGAAAATAAATTGTGATTCCCAATTGAAGAGCATCTATTCATCTGAGTGCTATAATTTCCTTGCTGTCTATCATTCAAATTGTATCTCCTACTTTAGGCTCTCACACTTTTGTCTCTCTGTTGAATGATGTAATCATTGTGTAATCCATGGGGTCTCCCTGGCAATTATCTAATCCTCTAGACCACTCTTTAGGATTGTGCTGTGAAGTAGTTTAACTATTACTCTTTCCAAATGATGTTTAAAATCCCCCATTGTATCTCTGAGAACTGACAATACATATTTCCAGACCTGTATCTTCCTAGTCTCAGTCAAGACTTGTACAGAAAGACAACATTTTAATTTATTTCATTGCACTCCAGAAGCCCAAAATATTCCTGATTCCTACATTGTAAATTTTAAAGTAAATCTTCTGTCAGCTCTATCACAGAGAAATCTTATTAACATAGGTACGGTCATTGCAACAATGCTGATTATTTCTAGATCTTTTTCATAGTGGATATAAATTAGTAATACATCTATTTTTTAAGTTCAACTATACACCACTTCACACTGCTGACCCTCTTTCCTTGCATTTACAACCTTTATCCAGAGAGAGAATATAGTTACCTTATGTTGTAGGGTTAACCCTGGTTGGTAACTAAGAGCCATGAAAAAAAGAAAAAAGTGGTTTATTGTATCCTTGAAGACTCCCCGGCCAGGAAAAGAAAATGCCGCAGATATATGCTATTCAGAGGCAAACTTTATGTAATGCACAACTGCCTAATCAAGTGGAGACATTAGCAAAATCATATTGTCTATATAAGATTAAATATTATCCTCAGTTAAATTATTTACTTGCAAAATAAGTCTACATCTGCACCAAAGCCAGTGGGAACAGTTTCCAACATCTCAAAACCCAAGACAGAACTGCTGTTGCTCCAAAATTTTGTCTTGAATTTGGCTAAAGTGCAAATCTCAATTCTTTCAAGCAAAATGCCTGGTGGTTTGGTGGTGAGCCAAAATTATCATCCAAATATTGTTATTTTGGAGCTTTTTTCGACCATTTCTGAACCTAAGTGACATGTTGGACTGGAATTTTAAATTTTAATGTTATTATTAGGAAAGGAACTGATCTGAGAAACTAGTTTACTTGGACTGATAAGGATGAATACCACCTCATTTCAGGTCTAGAAGATTCATTGAGCTGTCCCACATTAGTAAGAAGAAGCAGATTTATCACACTGGCATCACACTTACTGACTTAGTCTGCAATACAACAAATGAGATAAAGTATTGAGTCTTTTGAGAGTTCTTCATATAATGAAAAAACACACAGTGAGACTCAAACACCATCAAGTCCATTTAATTCTGCTTAATACCATTATTCTTCTGCAGAAATGTATCGGCCACTGTGCATGTCAATTTAATCTACCATAAGTTATGTAAGTGAGCTCTGTATCGTCATGACTTATGAAAGATTTTGACGGGCTGAAGATGCCACAATATAGCAGTCCTGACCTGAACATACACATCATACAAAGAATTGAGGAACTATGACTTCTGCATCTGCACTGTCTGAATCAAAGATATTCTGCATTGTAGGTACTTTCTATTGATTTGATCTCTAAGTATCAGAATTTATAAATTTATTTTCCCAAACTTATTACTGCACTTAAACCAGCCAACAAAATTAACTTTCCTCTATCTTTGTCCATTATCTTAATTTCATTAACTGCCATTCTATCATTCCCTGTATCATCTGTCTTTTTGAAGGCTTTTAAATTTCTATGTTCTTAGCCTGATATAAGATTTCAAGCAATGGAAAATTCATTGAGGTCAGATATGCTGGTTATAATAGGAAAGCTACTTAAATGGTAGACTGAAATTCCTGAATGATGTTCTCAAGAGACCTTATGTTCCTCAACCATTTTCATTTCAGAAGCAAATAATGTCACATGGTCACTTGTGCTCTACAGTAGTTCTGAAATATTTATTTTTCTTTATAGCTTTATTGCTTCACCATTGTTCATGTCTACTTATCTAGTCTAGAGCTCGGTGTGAGAACATTCATTTGATAGAAGAAATTGAAAGTAGATCTTCCAGTGCCTCTTTTAGTGCTCTGTGCAGTGAGCTATGATGGTATCTACCACTTGGAGGACAAGAAGATGCACAAAACCCTAAAAATTAATCGTTGCAGTACCTGTGATCTTCTCTGTGGCAGAAGCACCAAGCTTTCTCCACCATGAAGTTTCACACTTCGGTAGCTAAAACATTTCACACCAGCTCTGAGAAGTCTCCTCAGACGAACTTTTAGACTCCTGACTCTGAAAGCTACACCTACACTTACAAAACAAAGTGTTCAGGATTAGACATCATAAAACTGTTCAGGCAGCCCTGGGATTGCTTTTTTTTTTTTTTTTTTTTTGACCTGCCCCATAAAGACCCATGTAAAATATCCCAAAGATTAATTACCTTCACTTTTAAAATTAGGGCCAAAAATATTTTTATTTTTCCTAGAAACACTTAATTCTGTTTTATTTAAAGAAAAGAATTTTAAAATAACTGGCATGCCGTAAGATGTGGTAAGTGTATGAAATCTTCAGATGATTTACAGTATTCTCATGAAAAGAGAAGAAAAAGGTTTATTTTAATATGGACAGATGATTAACTCTAATTACACTGTATACAATAAGCAGGAGCTACATGTTTTTATTTTTTATAAACACTGACTGGGGATGAATTCAGTGCAGAGTCAAACAACCTGTTCTGCTTTCTCTATATTTTCCTTCCCAAATAAACTTCCTTTGGGACTGCCACGTCTGGAAAAGACTTCTGAAGCAAAATGAGCAGGAGTGTAAAACTCTGGCTGAGAAAAGGTTCAGAAGGTCTGTAAACCTTCCATTTTATAACATGTAATGAGGATAAAGCAGTTTTATTATGCTTTGTAACTTTTGGTGAACATATGACATTAAAATATTACAAATCTAGGGAAAAAACTAGAACTAATATAAGGTATTGATAATACATCTTGTTGGGGTTTTTTTTATTATTTTGGAAAAAATTGAATTTATAGATCTGATAAATAAAATCAAGTAATACATATCTGGTTAATTGGCTGTAGGTTGTTAATATCCTGGTGTCTTTTACCTGCACTGTTACACAGCTTCTTTCAGACCATTAGTATCAGAGAGTTAGGGACTGGAATAAGAAGAACAAATATGTGGGAGAAGGGAGGGGGGACATTGTGCATTTATCCTACATAAGGACCTGTCACACCTAGGAAAATACAGAGACCTCAGGTTTTTACTGTCAAGAGGAAAGTTTAAAGATCATTTTTTCCGCTCTTCCTCTCTCATTCCTACATCCAAAGCAGGCTGTATTCACAGTGAGATGCAAAAATTTGCAGCAAGTAAATTCCTCATGTGGATTTCTCTTCTGAAAGCATAGCATTTTTTAGAATACTTAACGAACTTGAAAGTACATCTAGGAAGAAATAACTCCATGTCATTACAAAATTATTTGCAGCTTTTCCAGTATAATTAAAAGTGAGGAGCTGAATGGGTTGAGTATATTTCTAAACACAACACATATGTGTTCCCCAGCATTTCATGTGAACTGATAGCTTTCAGAACTTTCAATCCTTATTTAAGGATCAAAGAAAGTACTGTTGAGGCATGCATTCTTTTGGGGCTTCCCTCCATTTATGGAGCCAAAAGACCTTAGTTCACCTGTGCCCTAAGAATCGTCAGCAAATTAGCTTCCCTTCTGGAATTAAAACAAAGGCAGCATTTAGGAGAGACATCTGTAGAAGATCTCTAGGGCCATTTTTACTACCAGACGAATACAACGATTTTAGTAGAAAACTTCCCACTTGGAAACCTCAAAAGGTGACTTTCTGTCCTTCTCCTTACCTCCCACACTCCCAGCTCTGACTCCTTTGGGGCTTCTTGCAAGACTTTCTTATATCTTCCTATATGTAAAGGTGGCACAGGCTGTTAATTTACTGGACTCAAGGATCCTAAGGGTCTCCTTACAGTTTTACAATGGCATATATTTCAGAATAAGTCAAGGAGGACTGTGAGCAAGAGAGAGATCTTGGCAGGTTTTGCACATTTTTGTGTTTCATCATCTCTATTTCTGTCTTTGCACCACTTACAATAGCAAGAATTTATGGGAGCTAGGAGTAAATACAATGGAAACTGTTCTATTTTCAGCCTCACACTGTTGCAAGTGCTTGCACTGAAAGTGTGGGGCTTTTAAAGCAATAAGTAGCAACAACAATTGTTTCGCCCCTTTGTGATTAGCCATCATTTCTGAGTTACTTGTTTAACTAAAATGGCCTTGTCTATAATCTGCAGGGTGTACTGAATGATGAACATTTTCAAATTACATGGTTTGCAGTTCCTAGTTCCACTGAATTTACAGCTGCTTTCAGACTCAGCGAACTGCGTTTGATAAGGTTGTATTCAGTCCAGAACCTTTCTTTAGGTACATAATTGAAACTATTCTACCAAATCTGTTTCACTTAGACTACAATCATATTCTGCCAGCCACTCAAAAATCCCCCATCCTGCCATGAGCAGTTAGTGATGGGTGTATAATGTCATTTGAACATTCCCCTCTAAAGCTCTGGCACACATGAGAAATACTGTAATGATGATCAGGTATGTGTCCAAGCAGCAGCTTGGAGTATTCCAGGGTGGGTCATCTTGCAGTGTGGCAGTTATAAATTCGGAGACACAGATGTCCCGTTAAGGGACAGTCCAGACTTTGTGCTATCATTTAGAGACTGGCAGGTGTCTGGTAAAGGACTCATTGGAGCCTTCCATCTGTTTGACCAGCTACAGCCTGCATAGTGAACAGCTCTCCCCTTCTAATTATGGTATTATGGGGTTTTTTTTTAAGTCTGTGTTATAATATAGCGGCCCCGTGAACATATTTTTGCTTATACATTCTCAAAGTGTTTGTTTATTACTTTCTTCCCTCTATCACTCTGCAGAAATGAATCGGACTTTTCTATGCTAGGAAATTTCCAGTTCTTTTCCAGCAATCAAAGTTAATTTTAAAAGAAACAAAAATCCACTGCTATTCACTGTATTCTAGAGAAATTTTTAAAAAGTTGGAGTTTCATTTTTGTTGTTTGATTGTGTGATCTGCTAATTAAGACACATAAAGAAAGGGGATTATTATGGCTTTGTAGGTAACAAAGTAAATGAATGAAGAATTTATGAAGTACTATCTTTAGATGATAGTTTTCAGAAATATTACAGCAGAAAAAGGAACAAACTTTTGACTTGGAAATGGGAGTCCTAGAAGTCTAATTCTACTTTCTATTCTTAGAACACTGATACTGCTTAATATCTTTTTATTCATGAGTGTGTTAAAGCAGTTCATCTGATGTTCTATTTAAAAGACGAGGACATGAAAAACATATTTGCAACACTACTAGTTTTATGTTTTTCCATGATGTCATAATAAGATTATATTTTTTATTTAATCCAAAATTTGTTGGGTTTATTGCTTAGCGTGGAGCAGAGGGATTTGTAAGAATTGCTAACCCACTTTAAACCCAGCTGTTATGTGACAGAGACCTGTTAGTAGCAGCAGTCATAGTGCTGGTAGCTTTCTTTTGGGGAAAGATTGGGCAGTGCTGAGTTCCCCAATGAATGGTTGACTCCTTCCCTCAAGAAAGGATGGGGTCTAGATTTAGAATAGATGAATGCGTCCTGCTTCCAGAGAAGGAATTCTCCCAAGGAATATCAGCAGACATGGAGTGAACACATATGTGCTGGAGCCCACTGTACACACGAACTCTACAAGTCTGGACACATCACCTTGGGCGATGATGTCACCTAAGGGAATTATGCACTCAAAAATTAAACATTCAGGCACAAATATCCTTTGAGAGATCCACCACATTTGTTAGTGAATATCTAAAAAATATTTGCAAGACTATATAGTCCATGAGCATTACCTGTGTGTACTACATACAGTTATTGTTTGGCACTCTTTCTGCTCCTTGGCCGCAATAGAGTAAAGGGAGCAATAAGAATAACAAATGAGTAACCAAAGGGCAGTTTTAATTTTGCTTTTAGGAAATACTGAAATATTTTATCTTTAAAAAGTCACTGGCATAATAAATAAAACCAAATTATTGCAACATTTGCACATGAAAAGGCCTAAAAATATTTAAAAATTATTTTAAAACATACATTTATATTTATAGAGAGATGTCTGTTATCAGCCCCTCTAATGGCTCTCAGTCTATTGTCAATGAGCCAACAGTGGTCTGCAAAGCTTTTCATTCTATTGATAGCAAGCTATTTTGAGACAGATAAATGGAAATCTGGAAAATGTAAGGACGTTGTATAAATTTGTCCACAAAATTAAAAGGTAGAAGTGTCTCTTAAACACTTTCTGCTCCATGCACTGAGATGTGTAGTATCTTGCTTTTCTCATGACCCATACATAGTGAATAAAGCCCCATCAATCCCCTTACCAAGTCTCTAGGTCCTATTTCAAACATAGGCATGGCTCAACATAATTCCTGCTCTAAAGGGTATGTGGTTTAGGATGCTAAAGAGTGCATCAGGCCACATGCAATGGCATAAATAACACTCACCAAACAAAAGATTTCTGTACTGCAGTTGCACTGTAGAAGAGAAAAGACAGAATGAACACTCACTCTCAAAAACATCTGTATTTTCTGGGGTTTTTCTGAGCTTGGATCAACTCTGTGCCCATCAATACATGGACTAGACAGATAAAGCTGATATAGATGGGAAGATACATACATGCACACATTAATAATATATGTACAACACTGTGGCCTTTTCTACCAAACCATTTTTTATCAGTCTTTTATTCTGCAAGCACACAAAACAGATTTGTCAGATTCTTCCCTCTACAGTAGGCAGAAAATAAGCCCTTAGCTACTACTTTTTATATAAATTTCACAAACATTCACAGGCATTCATTATGATATATAACAGGAACAATATCTGTAGACTGTGGGGCAAGGGTGAAGAGGGTAGCAAAGGACAAGGGAGACTGACTGAGGACTTGGGAAGTAGGTTTTGATTGTTTTATTAATGAGAAGGTTAGGGGTTGTAAGACAGGGAGAAAATATTGTTCCTCTGATGCGAAATGAAGAGAGTCACAGAGTCAATTAAGTGTGTCAAGGACTTTCCAGATGGGGAACTGAATGGTGGGGAAGCCTGGTGTTAGGAATGGGGAATGGAGAAGGAGGGGGAGAATGCATGGTGAGCTCAGTAGCAGGAATGGGAAAGGCAGTGCTATAAATCACAGGCATTGACTTGGTCTCATATGGAAAGAAAAGAAGATAAGGTCAGTTGGCTTCACTTGAGGTTACACGTTGTATTACCTTGGGTTATTAAATGGATCTACAAGTAAAACTGTTGTTAGAGCGAGCACTTAGGAACAAGGTCATAAGGCCAACTTGAGTAGCTTGAGGCTGAAAGGAAAACAGTAGGTCAGGCAACCATACCTGGAGGTACACTGAAAGTAGATGTCTGTGGAGGTTTTCATCGAAATCAAAAAGATTTTCCACTCAGATTATTTTTTAATCCAGTGTATATCTTGATTTGTTGTCTTTGAGAGAGCTTCAACCTTAATGTTTATAGTTTTCCTTTTATCTTTCAAAAATGGGTCCACAGGATAGAGTGGGGTCCTAAAATAAATCTAACTAACTAAATAAAACTGTATAGTCATGATCACTTGTGTCTGTTACTGCACCAAAGGGAGAATATGTAATTGTGTCTGACAGTGTTGACCCTGTGAAGCAGTAATGTGTTCATGTAGTCATGACTATATCTAATAAAAACTGCAAAATAACAACTTTATTTTTGAAAAATTAGTCCTGTCTCCAAAACCATGTTAGAACACAGACACAGACACACACAGACACACAGACACACAGACACACAGACACACACACACAAAACCCTCACACTAATAAAATGAGTTTCCATTGCTCTGTGTGTTAGGATCATGAATACACATGAATACAAGTTACTCTGGGAGAACAACCACAAGGTTAGTTATGCTTAGGACATAGCATTCCGTCAAAAAGATCATAACCCAGGAAGGCTGGAAATGCAGTAGTCAGTCGTCATAGGCTGAAGGTACTTATCTCCAAGACTTTTAACATCTGAGCAATGTCAATATGCTTCTGAACTTGATTAAACTCCTATCAATAAACTCCCACCTTTGGATATGGTTAATTAAAAAGGTATAGGCAGACACTATATGACAATCGATTTTAAAAATGTATTTATAAATTAAAAGATACAATTTATTTAGGTTAACAAATATAACTTGAAGCTGAAATTAATGAATCACAGAATGGTTTAGAATGGAAAGGACTTCTTGAAATCTTCCAGTCCAATCCATCTGTTCAAACAGGGTCAGCTACAGCAGGTTGTACAGGACCATGTTGATCTGTGTTTTGAGTATCTGCAAGGATAGAGACTCCACAACCTCTTCAGGCAACCTGTACCTGTGTTTTACCACCTACAGTGTAAAAAAGTGTTTTCCTGTGTTCAGATGGAGTTTTATGTGTTTTAACTGTGCCTACTGCCTTGTCAGAAGACTCTGAGAAGAGTGTGGTCCCATCTTCTTCAGTGCCTCCCATAAAGCATTTATACATATGGATGAGATTCTCCTGAGTCTTCTCCAGGATGAAGAATCCCAGCTCTCTTTTCCTCTCCTCATAAGAAAGGTGCGCTCCAGTGCCTTAATCATTTTTTGTGACCCTGCATGGGGCTTGCTCCAGTAAATCCATGTCTCTCTTATACTGAGAAGCCCAGAACTGTACCTAGCACTTCAGTTGCTGGTAGAGAAGACAGATCACCTCACAGTGCTCTGCCTAATGCAGCCAAGAGGACTGTCAGCTTTCTTTAACATGAGGAAGAATTGTTGTTGCATGGTCAGCCTTTTCCAGTAAGACCCCAGGTTTCTCATCAACTCTCAGGTCTATCTGAATGGCAACACAGTCCTCTGATGTTTCAGTCACTTCTAGTTTATTGTTTGCAAATTCTTTGAGGGTGCAGTCCACTCCATTGTCCATAATGATGATATTAAAATGAGAAGGTCATTAAGGAATGTCAGTCAGAGAGGGACCTGGGGGTGTTGATTGACAGCCGGCTGAACAGGAGCCCACAGTATGCTCAGGTGGCCAAGAAGGCCAATGGCATCCTGGCCTGTGTCAGCAATAGCGTGGCCAGCAGGGACAGGGAAGGCATCTGACCCCTGTACTCGGCACTGGTGAGGCCGCACCTCGATGCCTGTGTTCAGTTTTGGGCCACTCACTACAAAAAGGACATTGAATGACTCGAGCGTGTCCAGAGAAGGGCAGCGAAGCTGGTGCAGGGTCTGGAGCACAGGTCGTACGGGGAGTGGCTGAGGGAACTGGGGGTGTTTAGTCTGGAGAAGAGGAGGCTGAGGGGAGACCTCATCGCCCTCTACAGCTCACTGAAAGGATGTTGCAAAGAGCTGGGGATGAGTCTCTTGAAGCAAGTAACAAGCGATAGGACAAGAGGCAATGGCCTCAAGTTGTTGCAGGGAAGTTTTAGACTGGCTATGAGGAAGTATTTCTTTCCAGAAGGGGTTGTTGGGCGTTGGAATGGGCTGCCCAGGGAGGTGGTGGAGTTCCCATCCCTGGAGGTGTTCATGAGTTGTGTTGACATAGCACTGATGGATATGGTGTAGTTGGGAACTGTCAGTGTTAGGTTAATGGTTGGACTGGATGATCTTCAAGGTCTTTTCCAACCTTGATGATTCTGTTATTCTGTGATTCTGTGAAGGTGTAATTAGTCTGATATTAATTCAAACACAATTCTAGCCACACAGATAAGGAGGACTGTTTAGGAACAGTCAGCATGGATTTGCCAAAAGACAGCCATACCTCACCAACCTAACTGCTTGTGTGATAATATGACAGGATTTGTAGATGAGGAGAGCAGAGAATGTCATTTTCCTCAGTTTTAACAAAGTTTCTCATTGTGTCTCACACAATGCTCCTAAAATTAAGGCAGCCTTTGCCATCTGCATGGGTGGACAACAAGATGGATGAAATACTGGCTGGATGATTGGGCTCAGAAGTTAGGGGTTAATATCAGTATCAAGCTAATTACTGCAGCGGTCTGTGCTGGGATACATCCTGATTGTGATTATGTGATCTAGAAGAGGAGAGGGATTGCACCAGTGTCACCTTGTGAGGAGAGGTTAGAGGATGAGGACTAGCTGAACCTGGACAAGGAGCAGCTCGGGGGGCATGGAAGAGCAGTCCCCATGCCTGTCTCTGAGCAGCTGTGAGCATCTCCTTGCACCAGACACCTTCCCAAGCTCCATCCCCACTAGAATTTTCCTGTGATTCCTAATTCAGACACTGAATTATATGCATTTGATATTATTTCAAAAGCTTGACTGACAAAGGTAATTCTGTAGAGTTAATAGTCTTAGTCTTCACATGTCAGACTTAAAACTGCATGGAATTCTGATAAAATACACCATATCAGCACGGTAACAGTACACCATATCTGTAAGCATTGACCAACAGCCATACATCATTTAACAAGGATGGATATTAGAACAAAACCAAT
Organism: Athene cunicularia; assembly: GCF_003259725.1. Lineage (NCBI taxonomy): Eukaryota > Metazoa > Chordata > Aves > Strigiformes > Strigidae > Athene > Athene cunicularia. The sequence continues at coordinate 8,897,321 of NW_020799142.1, read as the reverse complement.
TTTAACAAAATACTGGAAAAGACACCAATGTAGGGAAAAAAACCCATTACTATGTCATATAGAATGGGCATCAATATTCTTGAAAGCAGTGATCTGGAAGGATTTAAAGGTCATAGGACATGAACAACCTTTTGTGAACTTCTATGACTTAAAGTCTGAGGTGATATTTGGATGAATAAGCAGGGAAACAAAAAAATAGGAGAAATAAAGAAGACATATATTACAGTACTGTCCATGAATATTATATACAGGTTTAAAAAAAACAGGTAGCTTTAAAAATAGGGGAAAAACAGAGAAGACAAATAATGACACTCCAGAGCTAAGGAAGTTGTTTTTTGGCAAGGAACATACAGAGCTTAATCCATTTACTTCATCATATCAATGAAGAGACAGCTTGATTATGGTGTGTAAATGCTTCAAGGAGACAAACACCTGAAACTAAAGAGGTCTTTAAACTACCCATGAAGTACATAACAAGAGTGAATTGCTGCAAGTTAAATCCAGTTACATTCAAATGACACATATAGCATATTTTTAAATGATGTTGATTATCCACTAAAATAATCTACCAATAAATGTGATAGATACTCTATATTTGAGTGAGGAGTGATTATTTTATAAAAAATGTGTTGTTGGGTTTTTGCATATGTTTGCAGGTGTAGTACGTTTAGAGAAATGTGACATTTGGCTGGAAGGAGTACTGACACAGAAACTAATCCTGCATTCAGACCAATTTGTTGCAAATGAGCTATAAAATGGCTAACCTAAATTGTTGCAATGGACTGGGATATAGATATATTTTATTTGGGGAGATGATGCCTTTTTCAATTGAGCTAACTCACATATTTTTAACAATGTGAGCATACTCTGGTACACAAAACTTTAATGGCTTCAGCTGAGTCAGAATCATATGGAATACAATGGACAAGCAGAGATGTTATAATGATCCTTTCTGGTCTTAAAATTTCTGAATTTGATAAAAGAAAAAGATATTATTGTACCTGTGCTTTAGTTTATCCAGCTGTAAAAGCATGATATGCCTGAGCACAGCAATATAAGACTTATTTGCCGTATGTTAAGCCATTTCAGAACCTTAGATGAAGTTTAAATCATAGTTATTATGGTTATTACAAATGATCTATCTGTACCAAACAAATCTTGGATGATACTATGGAGTCACAGTGGGACTTTGGGTTTTTTTGCGGGGAGCAAGGTTTTTTCCATATACATGTATCCCAAAAAGTAAATCACCTTTGTTATGGCAGCATGTTCAAGGCAGGTTCACATGAGATCTCAACAAGGAGGAGACACAGCAATCATGCTGTCCAAAGAGCCTGTCTGCTTGTAGCCATCCTTGGCTGCTGTGGATGCACTTTGTGACTAGCATTGGTGCTGCTGAGCTTCAGAGGGAGAGCTGTCATCTCCCCCTCGCTTGAGGGTCTGCAGCAACGACAGCTGAACCTTGCAGTGAGAAGGTTATTACAGAAAACTTATCTGGAGAAAGATATTCACAGATTATGCTTATTAATCTAAGAACTCTAAGACCATTTGTTACTATTATACATTATTTTCATTATAAGGCACAATTCAGTGCTTTACCAACTCTCAGGAATTATGTCTGTGCCCCCCTTGCAATTTAACAAAGAGGGAGAAAGTCTGGCTGAGATAAAAGAGGTAAGGAGTGGAGGGAAGAAGCAACAACACAGATGCAGAGATACAAAGACATGTTCAGTGCTCATTAAAGACAGCATCTAACACCCAGGAGGACCTCTCAGCTGGGCTCCGAGGCACCTAATAGGTTGGTGGGTTTGCCTTCTCTTCAATACACTAATTTCCTTTCTACAGTGCCTGTTTGAGGCAGTGACATTTTTCGTCCTTTGGAGAACTGGTACTTTCTTGTTCCCACTCCCACACCTGCGTTTTACACAGTTCATTATTTACTGCAAATGGCCCTTGCACCAACATCAAGCTGGCAGCAGGGCACCTGGTGCTCCTACAACTTTCCAGAGAGCCAGACATGGTCAAAATAAAGGCCACTGCTTGATTTGCAGCTTGTGCACAAGACCGAAACAAATTCTTATTCTGTCTGAGAGAGTCAGCCTCTCCCTGCTAATAGTGCCTGAGACGCTTGAAACTAAAGTCTGTTTCTAAACTCAGATTTTTCGTTTTACACAGTTGGTAGATGGATGGGTTCATCTTTTATGAGAGTTGTGTTTGAGGAATTTAAAACATTTTTCATGCTATTTTTGCTGATATATACTCACAAAAAATGCTATTAAAAAAAAAAAAAAAACACCAAAAAACACCAACCCAAAACCCACATGAACATTTACTTAAGTTTTCAATATAGGTAGAATTTTATGTGTGTGTATATATATATGTGTATATATATGTATATATATATATATATTCTCTTGTGCCAGCAGAATTTTACTTACACTTTACCTGAGAGAAGACCTAAGGCAGAGTTGTACCGTAGATACTCTTTCTACTCCTACACTAAAAAGTCATTGCAGAAATATTGGAGATCAAGCAAGGGATTAAATAAAAATATTTTCAAGATGCTGCATTTTAAACAGCAGTAATATTGTTCTTCCCTTTGAGTTCTGTTTTGTGGGGCATCATTACTAATGCAGATCTACAAAAAGGTAGAATTGAATGTCTTACTACCAGCAGAGTGATTTTGTCACTAAACAGAAAGCAGAGAGGCAAGCCACTTTTGTAATTTTAAGAAATTTAAATTCATATTTTGACCTTTTAGGTACTTTGAGACCTGGTTGTTGTCTGACAGTGATTATGTTTCACAGGACGTTACAAGTAATCCAGAAAGGTCATGTAGATTGCACGTTTTAAAGTAACCTAGTGGATAATATCCAGCATATGCAACATTTTAATCAACTTCAGTCTGTGTAATGAAAGTATAACTGTGTCTGCCCCTTCAGCTATTTGAATTAGTAGGAAAAAGGGGGGAAAATGCTAGAAGCATTTTACTGTTTGGCTGTTAGCTTCCCTCTATTCTCTACTAATGCACTTGAACCCTAGCCTGCAGTAATTGCAGGAAGCCTGCTGGGAAGGTAATGGAATTTCTCTCTGCTCAAGGTCACTGCTCAGCACTTGTGCTACTGACATGACCCGGTGTTTCAGAGGTGCAGGCACATGGCTGTAGAAGTCAAGATGAGAAGGATTTATTCACTGGGGAAATAGTTACTGCTGAAAAACTAAGTTAAGAAGATAATATACGTTTGAAAAAAAAGGATTTAAACACATTGAACTGCTGTTGTGATATGGGAGTATAAAGATTTTAATCTTTACAGGAATCTGAGGTGGTTTTCAGGAAGAGAGTAGATCAGATTCCTGCGTCTGCACAACATATGCAGAGAACCACTGTGTGCTTCACATATACATAACCATCTACCCTAGCAGCTTGTCAGTGTTGCAGTTCTCTGAATAGAACAAGAGAAAGAAGAAATAAACAAACAAACAAAACCAAAACCCTAAATGATCACTGCTCTCAAAAAAAAAAATAAAAAAAAAAAAGTTATAGCAATGAAATCTAACAAATTGCTAATTAAACAAAAAAATGAAATTTATCTACAAACATGCAAATGAAAGTTTATATTTTTTCCTCCTCCTTGTTTTATTTCTACAGCATATCACAGCATGAAGCAGCTACACCCTGAAAATGTCACAAAGAGCCTTAGCATTTTAACAAGCCTAAATGATTTAGAGTCTGTACTGATCTTGTTATTTGATTGGACACAATTAGTATGAAAGATGCATGCTTGAGTGCACCGAGTTCTGCACTCTAATGGTCTGACCCATTAAGGAACTTCGCTAGGAACTGTATGCTGCTGTACTGCAGGCAAATAGGTCAGTCAATGTTTTCACTTACATCATCAAAAAAGGCAAGAGGTGAGAGGTACTCAGGTGATGCTGGCTTTCCCTTTCCCCACTGTGACTTTATCTTTTCTAACTGTTTGTGTAAAATCTGTGAACAGAGAGACATGTTGAATAACATAGCTGGTCAGAATCAGAAGGAAAAAAAGAAAAAAAAGACTTTATAGAAAACTGTAACATTATGCACCAGATAATAGGAATAGGCAGCCAGCTTGGTCCTGTAGGAATCATCCTTAGATCCCATCCTGGCCAGTGACTTTCAATACTTTTTTTTTTTTTTTTTTTTTTTTTTCTTTTGAAAGTATGGTGCTGAAAGTGTTAAAGCACTAAAGTGAAAAATACGAAAACAGGTGAGCCTATTTTCTTTGCATTCTACTTCAAGTGCTATAAAAGTTTGACTTAACAAATAAAATTAATCTTATGAGATTGCACAGCCCAGTTTTCTGGGTTTCAAAGTGCAAGTAGTTGCCTCAATTGGTATGTGCTTGTTGCACTGAAACAGTTTGCCTGCTCACAGAGACCAATGCTTCTCATCAGTCTCTATCAAGTTATTGTCTTATATAATGATGAGAGTCATTTGGGGCACAGAGTATTTTTCAGTGTTCAAAGTATCTAGCCAAGGCAGGATTCTGTCCCATGAATATAATTTATATTCTTTGCCTCAAACAAATGAATCCAGTCGAAAGGTATTCATATCAACCCAGGGTGCAGTTATATTTTCTACTGTCATATTGTTATTGATCTTCTGTGGCCTCCAAATAAAACCACACAAAAAGGACAGTCATCATTCTACCTCTTTTAAGATATCTGCAAATACAGTTAAAGGTTGTGTTACAAACATTTTTATTATGTTTGTACCGTGGAGAGTCTAGTGACCAGCTGAAGTGATGCTTGGCTTGTACTGTTTTGAGGTATTACTACCTCAGTCATCCTTGGAGTTGGTGATTGTGCTCTGTGAGTGCATACTAGGCTACAGCTGTTGAGGGCAGACTGCATCTTCCCAAAAGCATCTAACAAAAATAGTCACAGTGCCTCCATGAACATGAAGAAATATCCACTGCCATGACTGGTAGTGTTTGATCACTGGTTTAAGCAATTGAAAATGCTGGCTGATTCCTTATACAAGGAATCAGCAAGCTGGGAGATGCAGAAAGGGTGGGAAGAGGGAGGAGAGAAAAAAATCCTTGAAGTTAAGCTAACTTCATAAGTCTTAAAAATGAACCAACACAATTTCAAACACTGACTTCTGCAAGAGCCAGAATTAAACCTCAGCAAACTAGTTTTGCAGTGAAAAGTCACTCAGCACAATCAGAAGTTTCTGGAAGGTGACTGTATTATGACATTGATTAAAATAACATCCAAAAATGCTGCAAGAAAGGAAGCTCACTGTGGACAGCAGACAGGCAGAGTTTGAGACTGAGTTTTAGAGAGGAAAAAAATAACTGAATTATATCATAGAATGGTTTGAGTTGGATGGGACCTGAAAGATCTTTTAGTTCCAAGCCCCCTGTCATGGGCAGGGACATCTTCCACTAGATCAGATGATCAAAGCCCCATCCAACCTGGACTTGAAACCTTTCAGGGAAGGGGCAGACACAACTTCTCTGAGCAACCTGTTCCAGAGTCTTACCACCCTCACAGTAAAGAATTTCTTCCTTACACCTAATCTAAATCTACACTCGTTCAGTTTATAGGCATTACCCCTCATCCTACCACTATATTCCCTGATAAAGTCCCTCCCCATCTTTCCTGTAGCCCCCTTTAACTACTGGAAGGCCACTATAAGGTCTCCCTGGAGTCTTTTCTTCTCTAGGCTGAGCAAATCTCTCAGCCTGTCCTCACAGGGAAGGTGCTCCAGCCCGCTGATCATCTTGGTGGTCTCCTCTGGACCTGTTCAAGAAGGTTCATGTCTTTGTGTTGGGAGCCCCAGAGCTGGACACGGTACCCCAGGTGGGGTCTCATGAGAGCAGATCAGAGGGGAAGAATCACCTCCCTTGACTTGCTAGCCACAGTATTCAATGCAGCCCAGAATATGGGTGACTTTCCAGGCTGTGAGCACACACTGCTGGCTCATATTTTGTTTTTCATCCACTAATACCCCCAAGTCTGTCTCCGCAGGGCTGTTCTCAATCCACTCATTGCCCAGCCTGTATTTGTGCTTGGGATTTCCCCAACCCATTTGCAGGACCTTGTACTTGTTCTTGCTGAACTTCATGAGGTTTGCATGGGCCCACCTCTCAAGCCTGTCTAGGTCCCTCTGGATGGCATCTCCTTTCTCCAGCGTGTCGACCACACCACAGAGCTTGGTGTCATCAACAAACTTGCTGAGGGTGCCTCAGTCCCACTGTCCATGGCTCCAACAAACACGTTCAACAGCACTGGCCCCAACACTGACCCCTGAGAAACACCACTCATCTCTGCTCTCCACTTGGACATCGAACCATTGCCTACAACTCTTTGAGTGTGCCCATCCAGACAATTCCTTATCCACTGAGTGGTCCATCCATCAAATCCACTTATCTTCAATTTAGAGTCAAGTATGTTGTGTGGGACAGTGTCAAATACTTTGCACAAGTCGAGGTGGATGACATCAGTTGCTCTTCCCTTATCCACCAACACTGTAACACTGTCATAGGAGGTCACCAAATTTGTGAGGCACACTCTGCCCTTAGTAATGCCATGCTGACTGTCACTAATCACTTTGTTTTGCATGTATCCTACCAGGGTTTCCAGGAGGATCCCCTCCATGATCTTGCCAGTCACAGAGATAAAAGTGACTGGCCAGTAGTTCCCTAAGTCTTCTTTTTTTTTTTTTTTTTTTTCCCTTTTTTTTCAAAAGTGTGGGTTTTGTTTCCTGTTTTCAAGTCAGCAGGAACTTCACTACACTGCCCAGTGATACGATATCAAATACATCAAGCAGTACAATCTAAAATAATATCCATCTCCTTGAAAAATATGGAAGAATTCTGAGGAATTGGGGCAATTTTCAAGTATCTGCTGAAGCTGACAGAGCAAAGAGAAGTAGTTGGGTGTGATAAGTTCTTCATGGAACAATGGACAAGATTACAAAGGAAATCATTCAGCCTGAAAACAAATGGGTTTTTCATTCATTTTAAGCTGGACACAATCCAATGCGTTGTTGATGACAGGTATTGGTACTAGTGGGAAAGACATATTGGAGAACAAGCATGGGAATCTAAATGGAATTGAACTAAATGTCCATTAGAAAGATTTGAATATGTTTGAGAACTAGAAAAAGAGGTGAATATGAAGAAAATGTTCATTTAGGACTTAAAAGCTAGCTTCTCTCCTTCTCCTTGAAAGACTGCACCTTTAGAAAGCACAGGAAATGAAGGCCACTTAGAGCAAGGGTTGGGAGATACCCTCCGAGCATGGATTGGTCAAGCGAGCACTGCTGGGATGTTCCGTTGTTCAAGTAGTACAGGACTTGTCACTGCGGGTTGTATTCACATCACTCATTTCTGCTGATTGTGTTAATAGATTTTGACCTGGAAAGTATGATAACAGGAACCATTACTTTAATGATCTACCGAGATGGCATCTGGACAAGGCCTGAAATAATACTGTGGTCCCATTCAGCCAGCTGAGATAGGGGCTGTTGAGAGGTCAATCCTTGCCAGAGCATCCATGAACATCAGTGCACCCTCTCACCAGCCCAGCAGTGGAAATCAGTGGGATAAGCACCCATCAGCAGCCCCCCAGAATTCTCTTCCTGGCTGTCTCAGCAACAGTACTCAGCCATCAAGCTCTTAACCAGTGTACATGGGTGTCTGAAAACTCACCTCTGCTTTATGCTCTCAGGAAAGAAAAGCAACAGACAGATGGAAGAGCAGAACAAAAGTTCTATATACAAGAAAGAAAAAAAAAAAAAAAAAAAAAAAAGGAAATACGTAAAACTCAGTACATCATGGCAGATAAGTAACATTGAAAAAACATGCCAGAGTCTGAAGGGTGTGTCTGAGAAACAAGTGAGAAACTGAAGTAACTGATTTCTGAACTCCATGAGCTTTAAAGTATTAGCACATTTCCATTTCATTTGTAGGATTCTTCAACACTGTTCAAATAATATCTGTAGGGGCTTGCCCAACAGAGAATGATATAATTTAGGAATTTGCTTTGCAAGACTACAGTATTGCTTGGAGGATTTCTGTGGGAGATTTGGAGGGGAATTAGTTTTAATAAGATACTCTAATTACCACAAACATATTGTGAGAATCTGGGCCATGGGCTAAGCAGACCTATGCACCCTGCAGCCTTAATGTTTTTCATTATTTGGGGGATGAATAGTATTTTGCTTTTGTTAAATTTTATAATTACTTAAGTAGCTTTGCAGTAGGGAACATGTATGGATTTTGACTCATTTAGATCTTACAATTCTCCCCTGGATCCTGTGAGACTCCTAAGGGAGCATGAGTATCTTGTCAGCTGTGTTATTAATATTTGATTTTTCTTTATAAAAATGGTAATAGTGCCTCGAGTGATTTTATAAGAATATGCAAGTCTTCAAAAGAACATATATAAAATGATAAACCTGGGTAAGTAGCTATAGGTGAATTAGAAGACATTTTCTCCTTTAAAACCCAGAGTACATCAAACAGCTTATTGCCAAAACAGTCTCCTAGCCCCCATGTACTTTCCTTGTTTTCACATTGCACTTAAAAGAACTGTTTTATAATCATAAATGAATAAAAAGTAAATGCATTTGAGTAAGTTACCATTCAAAATCAAGAAATCACCATGTCTGTGGCTCAGGTTCTTGGGATGTATCCACAATTAAAAAAGAATTATATATGTGAAAATAGCTAGATACATTTTGAACTAAATCTATGAGGAAAATTTGGCACATTTCTGTCAATGCAGTAAAAAGATGTGTTAACTTTTACATATTGCTTGCAAATTCTTTTCAGTTAAAGTATATTTTTCTCATACAGTTTATGTTTTAACAAGGAAAAAATATAAGTTTATAATTTTATAAATGTTTATAAAAATATTTTGTATATTATATTATATATACATTTAATTCTATAATTTTGTTAAGTTGGAAACGTAAAGTAGATCACCATGGAGCAGAGTGTCTCTTTTATTCCAAAGCACCTGACAGGATGCTGATAGCAACTGAAGTGCACCTCTGCTAATGTTCCTGCATAGCCCATACATATGTCTGCAGAATATCTGTATATGTTTTGTGCCAATGGAACTACTTAACTGGAAGGGAGATTTTCACTGAAATATTAATTCAGTGAGGTATTATTTTCCCCATCAGTTCTGAAGAGCCCTGAAGCAATTATAATTTTAGTTTGTGCTGTCATCATGTTACATGTAAAAACATGTTTAAGTTTGATAGATTATACCTTAGACATATTTTCTAGGGAAAAGCAATGTTGTTATGACAAGAAGAATTATGTAAGAGATTACCTTCTAAATTAGTCACATTGACCTATTCTTGGCTCTTTGGAAAGGAAGTAAAGCCTTTATGTATTTTCTATTTTCACACTGTGGGCTGCTTTCTCTCTTAAGTTAAAAAAGGTCAGAGTCTCTCCTTGAAGTGGGCTAAGATTTGGTAGATAATATCAGTAAATATGCTCTAGAACCATACTAGAGGAAGTAAAAAGTATCAAAATCACACCATATGGGCGATTATGGTTACATTCTTCTGCCAAGGACATCTCTCTTACACAGGCTTTGACAGTTGCTAAAGGTCAACTACCTTTAAAGTCTAATATCAACTATTTCGTTAATCATCTCCCAGTTGTGAATACATGCTGTTGTGTCCACCATAACTTCTTCTGTTTGGCACCCCTTTGATAAAGTTAAGACAGAAAATAATAGCTCTTAATTTTTTAGAGAAGGTTTAGTATCACTGTTTAGACTGGAACATCACAGTGATGCTAAGTCTTTAAGTTTCCTGTGGAAGCAGTCTAGTTGGTGTGTTCTAAACCAATATGTTAGATTGAAACTTTGGGAAATTTGTTTCAAAACTACATTACTACTCTAAACTGAATAGCTGATGAAGACACAGACCACAGGACAAAGTACAGTTACCCAAGTCCAAACCCTGCTAAAGGATGAAGAATGAAGCCTCGTGGTTTATTTCTTTTCTGCATCCTAGCTTCAGACATTGACACAGCAGGTTTTAAATGCTCCTTCCTCCCATTTGGCTCTGGAAGATTATTTTTAGTATTAACAGCAAAGAAGAAGTAGTGATATGAGTGTCCATGAAGGACCAGCAGAAAAAATTACAAATGGTGTGAAAAAGAACAGATACCTCACAGTGTACACAGGTGTATTGCAGCATAAGAATTTGTCAGTAATCTGCTCAACAGCCTATCCACAGCCTGCTTTGTAATTGAACGTGAAACACTGAGAAAATCTGTTCCCTTACTTTGTATGGACCTGGGCCTCTAAGCAGACTTCATAAAGAACTCTATCTATTACTCCACAGTACACAGGCCTCATTTACCTCTATGCTTGGTGCAGTCATCAAAAATTGTATGGAAATGTGGAACAAAACTGGATATTTTTAGCAATTGCTGCCCCATTCCAGTGAAATATACCATGATTTGCAAAGCTGTCTCTGTCTTGATATCTTTTTAAAGGAACAGACAGATTTCTGATTTTAGTACAAGGGATTTTTCAGAGCTCATCCAGCAGAGCTCTGAACAATTAATAATTGAATTAGAAAAATAACTAGTTTGTCTTTTAGAGTTAATCCAATTTGAATTATCTAGCGTTTACTGAAAAATTAGAGTAGGTACATAGAAAAATTCTGTGGATCAATCAAGAGGCAAGATTTTTACTCCACAATAAGCAATCTATATGTGCAATATTATTATTCCCAGCTTTGCATGACATTCAAGCCTTCAGTATGCCCATGCTTTAACATGGGACCCTGAGGAGCTGGTGTCCTATGATCTCCCCTGCAAGTTTCAAATAAACTTGTACTGCTTATGAAAATTTTACTTGCCCTGTGATTTTTTCTTGTGAAAACATGAGGGGGAAATTATTTTCTATTTTTTCATATTGCATTCCATTTTTCACTAGGACAATAAAGACCAGAGTGCATACCATCAGAATTAATCAAAAGAAGAGTATTTCTGAGGAAACTCAACATTTCTATAACCAGAGGATGGGGAGATAAAACTGAAGAACACCTTGCTTTAGCAACACACCTGGTATACTGCAAAAGCTTGAGTCAGTTTAAGTTAAAGGTTTATCAGATTTTCCAGAAAGGATACTACATAGGTAATTGTGACAACAATCACTTTCATCTTAGGGTGGAGTTATAATGAACCCATATAATTTGCAGTTAGGCTCAGAGTAAGACATATATTTACCACTGGTCCATGACTCAGAAATGAATATAGTTGACATTTGGTCTTATTTTTTATTTTTTTATAAATATGTATTTATAAGTGATTAGTAGAAATTCTAAATAGTTGGAAATATGATTGGAAACAGTTCACAACAATTCATCACAATTACTTGTTCTATTCAATAAGATGTTTATATCTCAATTTATAAACTGATTCTTCATATTTACATCAAAATATGTATGAATATGATACATTTCAGAAACATCATTTTACTAAGAAGTAAATTTAATAGCAAAGCAAATCTGGTTTGTGAATCTTGACTTATCTGGTAAAATAGAAGGACATTCTTTCTCTTCATGGTCCTCTGAGACCTTTCATCAAGTAGTAAAAAAAGGTGTAAAACTTGCTTTATACAGACAACCCTGTCATCACCTTATGGACATTGTCATGAAAACCACACTTGATTGTATTATTACAGTGCATGAAGAAACAAAGAGAACAAGAAATACCTCAGTGCTCTGGTTACACAGCTGCTATTGTCCTGCCAGGTTTGCAAGAAGCATTTAGGTGCTCTGAACAGTAAGCAGACCTTCTAGTAGGTCCACAATGCCTTATTTCAATATGGTTTTACAGAGAAGTGTACTACCCATGAGAGGAAAACAGAGAGAGAGAGAGAGAGAGAGAGAGAGAAGGCACTGTAGGCTCTGCTATCATATATGTTTTCTGTGGTTGCTTCTACAAAAAAATGTGAAGTACTACTGACATCCACTCATTGGACGAAATTAATCCTAATTCCACCCCAGAAATACATGCACTCTGTTTGACTCCATGTACAGGTATAGTGTGTAAGAACATCTTAGCTAACTTGGTCATCATCTGCACAACATATAAACATGGTGAAAAATAAATTTCTTCTTTGAAAATAAAATATTTGCACAGCTGACAAATTTCCAAGAGGCAAGAAAAACAATGACGAATTAAATATTACTAAAGAAGAAAAAGTTAGACTGATCTGTTTTTCGTTGTTTTCTAGATAACAAGGTATGCCTTGCTCCCAACTTCCAATAAAAGAATTCTGCCTTCTCAAAATGTCTCATTTAGCTCCAATCTTTTGAATAATTTCTGTCTCACCAATAAAATAGGTATTGATGTCAATCGAACAGCCACTCCAAAATATGATTCAGTATCAGATATGTGAAATCATATTATTCTCTCCTTTGTCTGGTACCAGGGACCCATTCTGAGTGGTGTATATAAGCGCATTTGCATTTATTTTACTGGATCCAAATTAATTTCCAGCAGCTGAGGAGACAGTCCTTTCTTTACCTCTTTCAATACGAGTCACATTATTTGGTTAGTCAGTAATGGAAGTAGAATAGATATCACCTAAAAAACATAACCTGATATTTGATGTGGATGATTTTTCTAGGAGGTCCAGATTGGCAACTCATTATCTCTTGATATGTGTGCACAAAAGCAGAGTAATTTTCCGACATAAAAAGCTTTGAAGGTCACTCACTTTTTAGAGCATTTAATGCTTGATTGAACCAAAATGTAAGTACTCCAATATTACATCTGTATTTTATTCCCAAAGAATATGCATACAGCAAAATAAGAATAAACTTTTAGAGTTGTCTCTAATTTATATATCAAACAATAACCAGCTGAAATGGTTAGTAAGGATTAAATAAAACCCCACTATCTATCAATTAAGAAATCATACATTTAAAAGAAAAGGAGATGCTGACAGTTTTATCAATCCTGTTTGCCTGGGGAATTATACCAACCATTAAATTTCATTTGGGTTGAAACACAGTTTGTGAGGATTTGCAAGTCAGTTAAAACTGAGATTTGGAATTTTAAGGGTAACTTGCAGTGGCCTAGTGATAGAGCCTCAAACTGCCTGTGAGGAGCTTTGGTCTGAGTAATGTTGATCCTAGGTCAAACAAGGCAACATCACACATCAGACCCACTTCCACTATGCTACAGACTTTTATTCAATTAAATAAAAGACTACGTCCTTGTGGACCAGCAAAGGCTGCAGGTCTCTGCTTGACAGGAGATTTGGTAGGAATAATGGAAAACATGTAGGAGAGAACAGTCAAGGGGAAGGGACTCACACAAGAGAGGACCAAGGCTCAGTTGTGGCTGCATATTATTGACCATGGCCATGGGGCCAATCACTTGACAGCCAAACATAATCACTTTGGCTGTCACTAGGCTATCAAAACAAAAGAAATATAAGGCAGAAAAGTAAGGGGAGAGAATTGTGATAGCTTCCTTAAAAGACTGCATTCCTGAAATGCATGCATATATGTATATGGATATTCTTCAGGACTATGTATTAAGTACATGGTGAGATAGAACTTAATAATTACTGATCATAATGAGATTATATATATTTTTCTCAGTGTTAATTTCCTAGGCTGTTTGATGCACTGACATGATGCTAATATGCAGGAACCTTTATACACTGTGGTACAGCATGCCCTTTCTTATAATCTACATTTGAATAGCTCATTGAGATGCATGTCTTTGCAACCAATGGAGTTGTTACGGTCTTCTGGGCAAAGCAGTGAAAAAATCCTCATCATTGATCAAGTAGAAGGCATGGGGACTTCATTTTTACAGACAGATCAAAAATAGAGGTTTTTTAAAATACAGATTTTGATCCCATTTCAGCAGGGTCTCAAAAGAATATGGAGGTTTTTTGACATGCAAATGTTCCAGGGAAAAAGATTAACATTTAAACAGGTCAGATTGTCTTTTCTGAGTTATCATATCAGTTTGTAATAAAAGATAAACCTGTTGTTCCAGGTAATATCTTTAGAATTTTGAGGATAATATTTTTTTTTCCACGTTATTCACCTAACTTTGATGACCAAAGATCCTGAATTATTTTGGGAGTTTGACAAATCGCAGTCACTCATGAAATTGTATTTAGTCTGAGGGGTCTTTTTGTTTGGTTTCACTTTTTGATTGAAATGTTTTCTGACTAAGTCAAGATTTTTTTAAAAAAAGAAACAAAGAATTGAACATTTTTAAGTGACCCAGATGAAATAATTTTGTTTATTTAGATAAGAAGGTTTGGATACGATGAAACATCAACTTCCGTAGGACAGTAAATTTACTTGTTTAATCAACTTTTAGGATTTTATTTATTTATTAAATGCAGTTATGTCAGATTTACTTTTAAAGAAAGGAAATATACTGCTTAGCTGTTACCACTGTGGACTTCCAAGGTCTTGGATTCTAATACCCCTACTCTGCTGTGCATCAAAATCAAGGTAGATACAGATGTATTCTTTTTAAAGCTAACTTAATATTTTGATAGAAAAGTATGGAAAGTTCCTTTTAAGAAAGTGAAATCAAGATATGATAGCAGCAGAGGGTTTCTACCATGAGATTTAACACTGTGAAGATGCTGGAAGACAGTTGCAAGCCTGACCATAAAGTCAGTGGAAGCAGAGCAAGTTGTTTAATTATCTGTTAGGAAAAGATAGATAATGTTTATTAATGGTTACTAGTGAATTGGCACCTGCTTTCAAATACTGAATTGCATGAACAGTGAGGATTTGAAACTAGTAGCAGACAGCTAGCTCACCATGTGAAATGTTTGGGGCTCTCAACTTGTTCAACTGATTGTTAAGCATGAGAAACTACTACTAATAATGGTCTAGACAAAGGAACACCGCACAGTTCAACTCTAGACAACTTATACAGTTTTAGGGAGATATATATTCAATCTGTTTAGTAAAAAAAAAAAAAAAAAAATTATAAAGCAGACTTACTTAAGTAATTATAAAAACAGCTTACAAAACACTTTTTTTGTAGCACTTCTCTCTGCCAGAAGCTCAATTTAAGATTCCAAAATCTCTGACAATTTTTGAACCTTATTTAAAGCAGTATCCTTCACTACCTTACATATTTTAATAATTTGTGTTTTCATCAGTTTTCAGAAACTGAAGTCCCAGCTGGAGATTTATCCTCATATTAATAAAGCCCCTGGAAGACTATATTACCAAACAGTTTTACTCACAAGCATTTTATCCTTTTAGGAATCACACTGTTCTTAAAATGTCAGTTTCCAGCTGTTGGAAAGTCCAGAAAGATATTGCATTAATTAGCTGATTTTAAAATAAAATGTAGTCCTTATTATAACCTTCTTTTCTCTTGAGAGTTTCAACTGCAGTTCAAGTAAATCAAAAATATCTTGGTTATAAGGGCAGTAGTCAACTGTAATGAACTCAGACAGCTATACTTTTTCTCCTTCAGGAGCTATTCCTGGTCATCTGAAACAGTATTCTCATTCCCTTGTCCAAAATTGTGCAAAGTCTGAACAGTTCTCACTAAAAAAAAAAAGCCAGCTGTGGCTCAGCCTGTGGGATCTGGGGTCCAAAACACACATGGTTTTTTTTTAGCAGCTGCTGCTAGCCTGTATAATTGGACATGCACAAGTTTCACAGCCTTACAAGACTTGCTTCACTGATAAAAAGGAGGATAAATTAATAGCAACATAAGAACTTCCCATGAATAATTAAAGTTAAAAAATAACAAGAAGTTGAAACTTAAATTATTACTGGACTAATAGAGTAAGGAGATTATGAGACCGGAATATTTTCAGCATCTGTCCCTTCAAATGAGTACAGAATTAAGCAAATAGAGCAATGGCTGGCAGTGAAAAAGGAAGTATCTGGCTTGTTTATCCTGCATAGTTGGATGATAATAGGGAAAGTTGTACTGGAAAATACAATCTTGCTTGTCTATAGCTAAGTTTGGTAAATTTTGACATTGATGATGCTCACGTGTTTGCCTTTCAGAGCTAAGTAAACTGTGACTGTGCATTTCCTTGTTTTTTTAGACTTATATTTATAAACTGATGCATGTAGAGTATGCATCCAGTGGTCTTGACAGATCTGGCCAATTCATTCTAAGGCTACACTCTATCATCTTTGAAGAGCTAATTCATTCGCAGAAATCCCAAATGAGTGGGAAAAGACAAATATTGGAGAAGGATCTGGGAAACCACAGGCCAGTCAGTCTCAGTTTAACTTCCAACCCTAGAAAAATCAGGAAATAAGTCCTCACAGAAGCCATCTCCAAACATGAAATGATGAGAGATTGGGAACAGCTAGAGTGAATTTACCAAGGACGTATAGTGCTTGAACAGCCTGGTTTAAGGATGAATTTGCTACAGCTTTATGAAAAAGTGAAGAACAAAGAATGTAATTTACCTTGACTTTACCAAGGTTTTCAGTACAGTATTATGGCAGTCATTTCAAAAAGATACAGTGTTTAAGTGAGAAAAAAATGTGGCTGAACATTTGAGCCTAGAAAGTAGTGTAGTTGGCAGCTACGTTTTGTTTGTGAGTGATGTTGCTCAAGGTTTCAAAATGTTAAACATCTTCTTCAATAACCTTTACAGGAACGTGATCTCATCAAGTTGATGCCAAACTGTGGTAGGGGGAAGCTCTGATGACACAGGACATAAAAGCAGCTTACCTATAGGACTGCAATAAATTGGAGCAATAAGCAAACCATTACCATGTTCGTGATCATAATGAAATTATGGACCTATAATGGAGCAATCCCATGCACTGGTACAGGTTTAGGAAGTCTACTGGACATTGACAGTGGTAATTCTGGAATATTTTTGTCCAGTTTTAGACTTCCTAGTGCAGACAGACTAGAGTGAGTCCAGTGAAGGGTAACAGTCTGGGTCAGAAGACATTTGAGGAGAGCATAAGGGAACAAGCATAAGGGAACTGGGTTTGTTTGGCCCAGAATGAAAGATGTAAAAATCAAGCTAATTACAGCTTTTCCCTACATAAAGATGAGGCGAGTGAGGCTTATAGAGAAGATGGAGCCAAATTCTTCTCAGAGTTGCACAGCAAAAGGACAAGAGGCAACAAACATAGTTTACAGCAGGGAATATTCTGGCTGTATTTAAGGAAAATTCGTGCACAATGAAAGGAGTTAAGCACAGGTACAGATTGTCCAGAGAGGCTGTAGCATCTCTAACCATGGAGAAGTGCAAAACTTGATCGGTGTTCGGGTTTTGGCCAGGATAGAGTTAACTTTCCTTGGAATGAGAGGAAGCACAGCTAGAGGGCCGGCCCGAACTGGTCATTGGAGTATTCCTTATCACGTGACATCATGCTCAGTATATAAGAGGACGGTGTTCTCTCATTCCTGTTTCCAGTTGACACAGTGGGATCTTTGGTGCAGTCAGGATTGCTGCTGGGGGGTTGGTTGCATACCGGTCGCTGGTTGATGAGTCACTACTATATATTACCCATTTGGACTTACTATTGTTACGGTAGTTTTGTTACTATTACTAATTTTTTTTTTTTCTTCAACCTATGAATTTCCCTTTTTTTGTCCCTCCCCTATTTCAGTGGAGGGAGGGGGTTTGGGGGAGTGGTGTGTTGGTGGTGTGGTGTGTATGGAAGTAAACAACTGGCCATATTGTGGTTGGCTACTGGCCAAGTTCAAACCATGACAATGGGACACAGCCCTGAGCAGCCTGATGTACCTGTGATGTTAATCTTAATTTTGAGATAGATTAGCTGACCTCTGAAGGTTCTTCCAAACTAAATTTTTCTGTGGTCTTATTGAGTCAATGGTAAAATGGGTACAGGTCGTACGTTACAACCCAGTACTCGACACATGAACTGTGAGTGAAGACTCACTCCTGATGATCAGAATCCAAGGCAGCTGATCATTGTAGCTAGGATCCATCCCAGATATGCTACACTATGGTGTGGGGCAAGGGCATATGGGGGAATACAATGTACATAAAACTCTGGGTAGTCATAAGAGTAGACTTGCATGTATTTGCTCTCACTAGCTATGAGGCTGAAGTAGACACTCTGTGAGACGTGGGACACTACCGAATACACCTCTCTCCAAAATAGCTAGAAACAGGCAAAATACATTTCTTAATGATATTATAACCACTTTTCAACATCAATCTTTTGTTGATGTGCACTTTACCAATACTTAAATAAGGGGGAACCTGGTGAATTATGTTATATATCTGCACTAATTACTGACAAAAGTTTACCTTTTAATAAACCTCCTTCACCAAGTTGTTTCTAGAAGGTTTTTTGGCTTATTTGAAGTACTTGAAAATGTCAACACTTTATTATTGTTTCCTTCCTTTCTAATACAGGTATCTGGTTATTAGATTATATACTACCTTGATGCACTTTTCCAAAAGAAAGGACTGTGAGCAAAGTGAGTATAGTTTTGATTGTGAAACAAAAAGAGTTCTAAACTGTCTTTAATATTGTGAACTTCAACAAACTTCTTAAATAGATTATGCCTTCATTTCATAACGATCAATAAAAAATGCTGTATTTATAAGGTTGTAAGTGAGAGAGAGAATTTAATTTTGAGCATTCAGGGAATAAACAAGTAGTAAAGTTCTGGTCATAATGAAGCAGGTCTTCAACCAAGACACTGTATGTGACAAAGAAGTCACAGCCTTTAAAGTCATTAAATCTCATTTCTTGCTGTTTGAGATTGATATGAGAAAAATAAGCTGAAGTAACTAATGAGCTTTGAAAGTTTCTGTGGAGGCTTAATGAACTCAAGGAGAGGAAAGGGCATTTCACAATTTTTATAGTTCTAATATTAAAGTTTATATTTCATACAGTTACTCTTTTAACCAGAAAGCCCAATAAAGTGTCCCAATGCACAGCAGAATTGTAATTCTATTATATAGATAACCTCGAGTACTACATCATTTCAGTGATAAATGGGTACTTCAACAGACTAGGCATTCCAGAGAACCTCCTCATGAAGAAAATGAATGCTACAGAATACTTATCTGAATTGTTTCTTTAGGGTTGTGTTCACATCCCAGACCCTCAGCTGGGCACTCCCCAGTGTCAAAGGATTCATTCAGTCTGTGTTTGTCACCGCACCTGAGGTCTAGATGGAGCTGAGACTGTGCCCCATGCCTGAGGTTAAGGTTCACAACGTTTGAAAAAATAAGTCGTTAACTGCTTTTTCATTCCTTCCAGTTTCAATCTTATATGTTCCCCAGCTCACACAAATGTGATCAATATTAATTATCAGACTAGTCATCTTTTCCCAATCCTTCATCTGCCCTGATCTTCTAGGGCCCCAGGTAAGCATTAGACATTGCCTCTTCTCCAGCTGCTAAATCGTGCTTACAACAACCTAGGATAAATCCAGTATAGGCTCAAAATTGCTTTTCTTCCCCCCTGAACATCTCCAGTGTTGGAGTTTTCTAGAAGCCTCTGGATGTAAGAGTGAGGGGTGTCTAACCCAAGGTTACAATAGGAAAGTCTTATTGCAGCACTGGACTTGTAGGATTTCATTATGGTTTGATTTTTCCTTTTTCAAAATCTATTTAATTAATATACCAAAAGGTTCTGTTTGATTACAGGATTTGGGGTAACACTCACAAAGATGAAAGGATTGGGATGGCTTTCTACATTCACTGTAGCTGGTTTCTCATGATGGCACACTTTCTTGTAGTTAGCATTTAGATAGTACACTTCCTCTGAGTTCTTGTTTAGTTCCATGGTTAGTAGAACTAACAGATGCAATAGAGAAGATGCTGTTTTCATTGCTGACATATTCAGCAATACTGATGTATTCCCCCTGCCTCTTTTATTGCTTTCACCCTTATCACGATGGCAATGCCTGTTCTTGCTTCTATTTATTGCAACAGAAATATTTGTTCCAGATTCTGTCTGTCCTGATAACATTCACCCTTGCTCCTGTAGTGCTAATAGTGCACATACTTTAATATAATATTCAGCTGTTTCCACTTCAGTTGCAGTATTTCCTCTGACCTCTTTTAGTTTTTTTACCACTTCTGATAGTAATGTTCCTGTCTGCTGTTACCTTTTTCTATGTCTGATCAATCTGATCTCATCTTTTAATCAAAAAAAAACCCACTTACAGAAAATTAAGAATGTTGCAAAGAGGTGGGAGATTTTTCCATGCTTCACTCTGCTTCCTAGTTTGAGCACCCTGTGTCTACAGTAAAAATTGTATAATTTTTAAAGTGGAAAATAGAAAAGCAGGTGAGAATAACACCAGTCCCCTTCACTTTTGTTTTGACTTATATATACGATTTCAGCTTTCACTCTACAGTTTCAGAAAGTTATAGACAATCCAAAATTTTGCAGAAATGTTTCAAGAAACTTTAGTTTTAATTATATATCTTTAATTCCTACTAGCATAATGATTTCTTATTTTTAATAGAAATCAACAGAATTATGAAGTTGAACAGTCATATATGACAGCAAAATTCAACCTATGACTCAATTAGAACTAAAAAAGGAAGTTAAAATTAACCATATTCAACTACTTATATTTTCTCTTTATGCCCAGACAAACTCTACAGGACTAATTGGGTTAAACAAATATAAATAAGAACAAGAATTCGTCCAATATATTTAATTAGAATTTGCCACCTTTTTCTAAACACCTGTCATGGTGCTGGGGAATGTGAATTAACTGAGAAGAACAGTCTGTAGGGTTCCAGCCTGTAGCAGATCTATTTAGCTTTTATAGCAATTTTATATCACAAAAAGAAGGAAAAAAAAAAAAAAGGAATAACATGCTAGCAAGCCATTGCTCATAAAATAAAGATCTTCTGTGTCAGATTTCTGTCAAAGAGTGCTCTGTTGTTGCTGAAACAGTTCTTTAAAAATATAGCTTATGTATTAAAATAGGTTTACGAGGGCAAATTTTGCCTATGATGTGATTTCACCAGAACTGAAGTTAATTGAATCTGAGAAGTGCCAGACAGCACTAAATATAGGCAAAACAAAGTATTAAGGACTTCTCAAGCTAAGAATCAGCCTGAAGTTTCAGCGAATAAAGTTTACAAATACAAGCATTTTAATTTGCAATATAAAAGCCAAGGAAAAACAAAAAAAGATGCTTTGATCAGCAGCTGGCTGATTTTATAGGCACTCATTGTTTTAAACTTTAAATTATGGAAACTATATTGCTGTTTGTTGCTTAGAAAATGCTATGAGAAATAAATTCAGTTAATAACTGTTAGTATAACACCACATCTATTACTAAAACAAAAGGCAAGCTTATTAATCACTGCAGAATTCTCTGAATCTTGTAGGTCTATAAAAAAGACTTTCAATGGTTTTGACTTGTGATTTTTCAACAGATCAATGGGGATTGTTTGCATCCTGCAGGACGAAACAAGTAATGGGGAAAATAAGGCTACTCAGACTGCAGAAATAATTTTTCTCACATAGCTGGGTTTTGCTTTCCAGCTGAGGTCTTGTCTACACATTAATTAAAAGTTAACATAACCAAAGAATATTGCAGTGGGACAATCATGCCTGTTCCTCTTTTTTGTATTAGTTCACACACCCTAATCTACTCACCAATTTGTGCCACCTGCTCTTTATAACAAATAGTGCTGGATATGAGACAAGAGCTGTCTAAAGCCAGAAAGAGTTAACATAATTTCTATAATGATGGAAGATTTCACTTTATATGGCTAGATTCTATGTGGGTTTGATTCCCTAACATTAACACATATTTTACAGAAGGAAGTATTCACTACATACAGCATTTTGCTGTTTAAAAGAAAGAAAAAAAAAAAAAAAAAAAAAAAAAAAAAAAAAAAAAAAGAGAAGTTATAAAACAAGGAAGATGTAAAGGTACCAGGAAACCGTATAATTCAATTTGTATAGTCTATGTTCCTCCTAGAAACATATTTGCCAGTAGAATCATATTATTTTAAGTGGAAAACCTAAGCATCAACTAACTTCATAATATCTGAACCTCAGAAGGCATTGTTAAAAACCAACCAAGTCATTCCCTGTGAGTGATTTTTCTTACAGTGCCTGGAATGGTTCAGAATCTTTGAGAGGCTAAAAGCCTTTGGCTTGTCTGAAAAATGTCATATTTTTTGGTCATGTCAGAGAGAAAATTATTGTTGTAAGTTAAGATGTATTGTAAATCCCTACAGATAGACGAAAGTGATTAAACAACACTTGAAAGCATTTTTCTAACTTTCAATTTACATAAATCTAATTATGATGTGCCTTTATTTTCACTCTTGACCTAATTTTAGCAGAGCCCAACCCATTTTGCAGAGAGCAGATTGACAGCGGTGTTCCATCCAACCTTACAGAAAGAAATTGTTTTCATTCCTTCATATATAGGCCGGGGACCTAATCATTAGCATATTCATTAAGTAATGTGACCGACTATGTACACCATTGTAAGAAGACACCTGAAGGGAGGAAAGAATATTTTCATTTGCTTAAATCAGATACATATCTACATAAAGGCAAGAGCAAAAGACTGCCCTGATGTGGAAAGACCAGATCAAAAGGGCTATATTTATTACTGAAGCAAATGTTTCACACAATTTTAATATATGTTAGCAATATGGCAGTAGTAATCTAATGATAAAGAATTGTGAGAGCACCTAACCTTAGCTCTCATCACTCATGACCTAATCAGATAAATTCTTCCCTCGCTTATATCCTTGAATCCTGACTGAATGGTTCCACTACTTCTATGCTTACACAGCTATTTCCAGCTGGTTACTCAATGATACATGAGCCTAGAGGAGGCACAGGAGGAAGAGCAACTGTATATTTCAAATCTGACCTCGTATATAATAAAAGCCAATTCCAGAAAGACAAAAACATAGTTTTTGTGGTTTCAGCCAGGATAAAGTTAACTTTCCTTGGGCTGAGAGGGAGCACAGCTGGAGGGCCGGGTCCAGATGGATCACTGGAGTATTCCATACCATGTGACGTAATGCCATGTATATAGGTGGACGCACGTTCTCTCATGCTCTGTTTCAGTCTCCAGGTCAGCGTGGCAGGATCTTCTGGTGTGGTGGGGATTGCTGCGGGGGGCAGGCTGTGTACCTATCACTGCTTGGTAAGCCACTGCTGCATTTTTCCTGTTTTGGACTTGATTTCATTACTATTGTTTGTGTTACTCCTACTAAATTTATTTTAATTCAACCTATGAATTTCTTCTTTTGTTCCTTCCCTATTTCGGGGCGGGGGGGGCAGAATTAAACAACTGGCCATGTGGCTGTTGTCTTCCAGCTGAGTTCAAACCACAACACATACCCACTTAGTACAAGAATCCGAGTTAAGATATAGAAACCATAAAGGTCTGCAGATCTACACAAACATTTGGCCAAAGCCCTCCTCTCAGAGCTAATTGAGCTGCAAAGGGACTTCCATAGATTCGTGATGTTCTGGAGTTTTGAATCCAGGCAAATTTTACTTTTGGTATTTTCTCTGTAATGATGGTAAGACTCTGCCAAGTGTTCTCCAGAAAACTTTGGCAAATGGAAGGATATATCACTTAATCTGAGAGGCTTTAATCTAGTAATATCACAAGACTTAATCCTGTTAACTCTGCTGTTTAAATCCTATGAAAGATGACTACCACACATAAAAGGTGTGATACTCTGTCTCTAAAGGATGAGGGTGACTTTGAATCTGAACATTTAAGTCTTTTTGTGTAGGAAGACAGAGGAGATTCATTGTTAAATCATGCCCTTCTTTGTAATGGACAAGTACTACATGGTCTTGAGAAGATACTACTCCATAACAAAAATGTTTTACCAGTACTATATATGAATATGGAGTAGATACGTGTAAATCTCAACAGGTTTTGTAGAAATATATTCTCCACAAATAGCAATTTAAGTACTGGAATGTAGGATCTACCCTGCTACAGATTGCCAAAAGCTGTCAATCATTGCCAATTATCTTCAGTATATAATTTATATTTTACTACTCAAAAAGCCAACATAGTCTAGCCAGTGAACAACATTTTAGTCCTCTGGGCATATCCTGCATTTTTCTGCCAAATTCATTTGTGAACTACTCTTAGAAGTATTTGTAGATGTCTGGAGCTTGATCATTATGGCTTCAGCTGTGATACCTGAAAAAAATTTACTCTGTGCATACAATTAGCCTTCTCATTGTTGTATGGATGTAGTTTGAATTGGATTGTCCATTCCAACATCTGAGAAGTGAGAACATATAGATAATAATTCATAAATTAAGCGTAACAACATCATGGTAACTGAATACCCATGTTTTTTCAAGCAACCACACAGATCAAGACATGAAAATGAATCATCTCAGTCAGTTTTGTATGACCTCTAAGACACCTCATTAGAACTAGAAAGCATGAAAGTGAACAGAATCCTACTTGAAAAATTGCTATCCACTAACTAGCATAAAGACAACATTTAATTCATTAAAACTCATAGCCACTTGAGTATTCTGTTTCAAAGTAAAAGAAACTATGGGAAGATTCTGTCTGGGGAGACATATGAAAGGCTTTGAGAAAGTTCAAGTGTGAGCAGCAATTATTTTCTGATCATTCTTTCTCTAGACGCAAACAATTTTGGAATTTTAACATTCTTTTAAAAAAAAGACAAAACATTATGTTCAAACCCTTGACAATTTCATGAAAAAGAAGGCTCCAAATTTTTCTCATAATTTTTCTTTCATGATACACTACAGCTGGTTTACAAGGCAGTGGAAGTATTTTGTTGCTTATGAGCAAGCCTGCACCCTGATCCTAATGTTTCTTCCCAAATGTGACTTCCTAAATCTCACTGCCATTGACCCTGTTATCTCTCCTAAATAATCTAAATAAAAAGTTAATGCCTTTTCTGAAAACTAAGATGATTTTCCAAATTCACCAAGTTGAAATGAGCAGTTTTGGAAAACTGTTTCTAACTCTACCTTTATCCTGCATGACTATCAGTCCCTTAAAGTACACAGGAGCTTCTAAATGTGAAAGTTATGCATTCATTTGTTGTCCGTTTAAGCAAATGCTCTGGTTTTGCTTCATAGGTGCACAACAGGGAGGATTCTGACTGACGTTTCTACCTGTACTTCACACGGACTGCTCATCAAACAAGAGGTGGAAGTGTAAAGGATGCCAAAGAGGGCAAATGCAACACAAAGAGGTTTGTATTACTTCCAGTACTATCACCAATCTACTTTCTAGCACATCAGTAGAAGGCAAGGTCCTCATCCATCTTCTCCTCTGATCACTGGGACTACTATCACTTTTACACCCCAGACTTGCATCATGGATCATAGGACAGAGTTTGACAGCTGATGTGACTGTAGAGCATGCAACTCATTGAAGAATTTCCCAAAATCTTTTTAGATCACAGATGGAAGAATGATTCTAACAAGTGTTCAATGTATCATCTTTAATTTTTGTGTGATCTGAATCATCTGAAGTACTCAGATGTGTTAGCAGACTACTGAGTCCTGAACCTCTAGTTAAATGGAGGTCACCTCTTTAAATCTCCATGTACAAAATATGCTTTGTCAGGCATGCCAATAATCCAAATCCCTTAAATGCAGTAAGCTTAGGTTTATTTCAAATGCAAGAATTAAAAAAAGAAAATTGATTTTTCTGGACATTAGCATTAAAGGGTAGTCAAAGAATAAAATTCGTTTGAAGTTTGTGTGAATAACAATTACAGCACCAGCACCAGGTTTAATCTTTTTTTAAGCTCATTTACATGGAACAAAAAAATTATAACAAGCTGTTGAGTCCCACAGGATATAATAAATTATTGCTTTCTCTACTGTTTTGGATGTTTTCTCACCCTTCATTGCCTTCCATATATAAAATTCATAACACAAATCCCCTAATAATTTACAGAAAGTGTAATTCTGTGAAAAAATATATTAAATGGTGTGTCTTACATGGATATTATTAAAGGGAAACATTTTTGTCAATAATTATATGTGTTTTAACAAACAAAAAAATAGTCCTAAGAATAGTCCTAATAATTAATGAAAATGTCCCCTTGAAGCACAGACTCTTTTTAGCCATCCAAATAGATGCCAAGATCAAAAGGTGAGTTGCATGCGTGAAGGGCAGATGTTGAGTCGACAGCTCTCATTTAGTCTAACAAAGATGTATTTATGAGCATGGGATGAAAAGATCATTTTTGCACATGATTACAATCAGCGCTGGTGGAAAGTTCTCCTCATAAATAAGGACTTCCCCTCAGGCTGCATGGCAAACAGCTGGACCTGTATAAAAAAAAAAAAAAAAAAATATCTTTCCAAGATGCTGGAACACTACCCTGAAGGTTTCTGCAGATACTGCCTTCCACCCCTTGATTTCTGTTTAATTAGGACTACTGAGATTTAGAGTTCATTAACCTGGGCAAAGCACAGCATTAATATGCTGCCTTGTGATATGTGGGCATATCATTGAGTATAGAAAAAGTTTCCCTATCCTCCCTAAAACTGAATTCTCTGAGTTATTCATGTTCCACCATGAATGATATCTAGGAAAGTGGAAGAGTGAATCCTTTTGGTAGAGGCAGGGACAGAAGCATTGCCCTTTTCCCTATATCCAGTGGGTAGCTTAAAGGGGAAAAATGACTGTACAGTTAGTTTCATTCAAAGAGCATATTTATGCTTTTTTTTTTTTTTTTTTATTTCTACTTGTTCTTGAAAATGCGATTTACAGACATTTGTTAAACCAGGAGATGCTTATTTATGTATACATGGCAGCCTAAGGAGCACAGCAGGTCAGAGCCCCATTCTGCTAAGCATTATTTAAACTGATAGCAGATGACATTCCTCTCCCTGAAGTTGTTAGAATCTAAAATAAATGTTAATAGAATAACCTTTTGAATACAATTTATATGCAGCAACCCAAAGCATTCTATTTTAAGTGAGACATATTGGAAGGAAAAGTTTGCTAATAAGGTTACATCTACAAACAAGGTTGCAGAAGAGATGCATTTTCCCTCCTCATGCTCTCAGCTGGCCTGGAGTAACCAGGGCATGTCAGCATAGCACTGTGTTGGTGGCAAAATTTTTCAACTCTTAGCAGGACTTGTTGACCCTAGAGCTCCTGGGTTTGTACTATGCAATGACTAGAGCAAGGCCACTCAGAGAATCAAAGAGGACTGAAATGGGAACTATGCATGTAAAGGTCGATAATAGTAAAAGGTTACCTCAATATTACTTTAACAGAAATATTCTTAATGACAGAAGAATCTTGAACCTGTTGCTAACCTTGCAACTGTGTGCCCCAAAGCTTTATAACCCTGTCTTCTCAGTTCTCTTTAGTAGAAAGACAATGATTCTCTGTAGACAAGATTTCAGAAAAGGACATCAGAATAAGTCTTCTCTTATTTGGCTTAGTTGAATGACATTTTTAGACTAGGACCTCTCTCTACATTTGCCATTTTTATTAAGACTAGATGTGTAAAATTTGTTACAAGTGTGATAAATATCAGAATACCCAGGCTTGGGATTCTGCAGCAAACATGCTTTTCTTTTGTATAAGCAGATATGAAAATGGATGTGATGGTCATTAAAGTCAAGTTGCAGTGTGTCAGCTCCCCATTAGTGTTTGTCCTCCTGCAATTTTGACTACAGACAAGAGTAAAAAAAAATTAAATAAAATTAAAGATCCAAGCCAAAAAAGCACAGGAAATATTCAGCATGTAGAATAAAGCAATTGGACTCACTACAGGTGACAGCATCCTCTGGAGATCAAACACTCAAGAAATCTACTACAAAGAAATTTCCTCCCATGGGGTCAGTAGTACAGAATCATCATGATTATTATTGAGTTATATAGTGAACTGAAATCTAAGCTACATTGAGCTACATTTGCTTAATTAAAGATCTATTTGAATTGCCTAAGATCAAAGCTAATCCCAGCCTTGCAGTTGACTGAATTTGCATCCTTCTTAGGTTAGGAAAAAAAAAATGGCAGGGGAGGAGGAGGAGGCAGTGGAAAAGGGAAAGGAATAATTCTGATTGAAAGGAAGACATTATATACAGCTCAGATATTTCCTTTCCTTTTCTCTCACCTCTCACTCCCAAAATGTAGATGCCTTCATGTCTAGAATTTAGAATAGAATAGAATAGAATAGAATAGAATAGAATAGAATAGAATAGTAGAATAGAATAGAATAGAATAGAATAGAATAGAATAGAATAGAATAGAATAGAATAGAATAGAATTAATAATATTCCAGTTGGAAGAGAGCTACAATGATCATTTAGTTCAACTGCCTGACTAATTCAGGGCTGACCAGAAGTTAAACCATGTTATTAGGGTCCAAATGCCTCTTAAACACTGACAGGCTTGGGGCATCAACCACCTCTCTAGGAAGCCTGTGCCAGTGTTTGACCACCCTCTCAGAAACAAAATGCTTCCTAGTGCCCAGTCTGAACCTCCCCTGATGCAGATTTGAACCATTCCCATGTGTTCTGGTCCCGTCACAGGATGCCAGGGAGAAGAGCTCAGCACCTTCCTCTCCATTTCACCTCCTCAGGAAGCTGTAGAGAGCAATGAGGTTGCTCCTCAGCCTCCTTTTCTCTAAACGGGACAAGCCCAGAGTCCTCAGCACTTCCTCACACGAAATGCCTTCCATCCCTTTCACCAGCTCTGTTGCCCTCTGGATGCATTCACTTTCCCATCCTTCTTAAATTGTGGGGCCCAGAACTGCACACAGCACTGAAGGTGAGGCTGCACCATTGCTGATTACAGCAGGATAATCACCTCTTCTGACCAGCTGGCTACGCTGTGTTTGATGGACCCCAGGATCAGAGATTTGCCCTCTCGGCTGCCAGGGCACACTGCTGACTCACACTGAGCCTGCTGTCAACCAGCACCCCCCAACCCGTTCTGCAGGGCGTATCTCCAGCCACTCCTCTCCCAATTTTATATTGATGCATGACATTACTCAACCCCATGTGCAGGATCTGGCATTTGGACTTGACAAATTTCATCCCACTAATCATAGCCCAATGCTCCAATCTTTCTAGATCCCTTAGCAAGGCCTCCTGTCCCTCAAGAGTGTCAACAGCACCTCCTAGTCTGGTATCATCAGCAAACTTGCTCATGGTCCATTCAACTCCTGCATCCAGTTCATTGATAAATATATAGAATGGAACTAGCCCTAGAATTAAACCCTGAGGAATGCTGATGGTGACCAGTTGCCAGCCAGATGTAGCCCTCTGAGCACTGCTCTTCAGCCAGTTCTTCAGCCAGTGCGCTGTGAGCCCTCTCATCCCACAGCTGGACAACTTTCCCAGAAGGATGATGTGAGGGACTATATCAACAGCCTCACTAGAGTCCATAAAATCTACATCCACTGCCTTCCCTTCATCCTCTAGGCAGGTGACCTTGTCATAGAAGGATATCAAACTAGTCAAGCAGGACCTTTCCTTTGTGAACCCATGTTGAATGTACTTGATGATTGCATTATTCTTTAAATGTCTTTTAGTAGTACCCAGTCTAATCTTCTGCATAGTCTTTCTGGGAACTGAGGCTAGAATAACAGGTTTGTAGTTCTCTGGGTTTTTCTTAACATCCTTTCTGTAGATTGGAGTAACACTGGCTAGCTTCCAGTCAAAAGGGACCTCCCCAGACTCCCAAGACCTTTGGTAGATGATAGAGAGAGGTCCTGTCATAACATCTGCTAGCTCCTTCAGAATTCTGAGATAAATCCCATCAGGCCCCATGGACTTCAGAAGATTCAGCTGATACAGCTAGTTCCTTATAACTTCAGAGTCTACAAATGGAAAATCACTGTTCCCACACTAGTGTTGTATTATTTGTATCGTATTATTAAAGACTGAGACACAAAAACATTGAATGTCTCTGCTTCTGTCTAGACAGAAGTGGATGTGGAACAAACTTGACTGAAAAGAATAGAGGAGGCTGGAAAGCAAAGCACAAACAGATGGATTACCCATCTCTCTCTCAGGTTTCTCCTCTTCTTAACCCATCACCATTGTCTGAAATATTTCCTTTGGAAAAATAAAAAACTTCACCACCACTTTGGGGAGTATATCTCTCTTTCCCCTATAATTTATGCACTTCCTTTCTTTCTAATCCTCCTCTTATTCTTGTAATACTTTTTAGATTAAGGAGTGCATAGCTGACCATCAGAATTAACACTAGGTTTAAGTTGCCTTAGAGATATTTTATAACTGCACAATAGTGAGACTGTTCCCTGTGACCTTGTTACTGATTGTAACTGATTTATTATTAATTTGAGTTAATCATTTTTGGTGATTATGATAAGAAATTATTAGGATTAATTAATTAAATGGAATCTCACAGATATATCAGTTTTTATAGAAAATAGTGTTATAATGTTTTAAGTAGTCATAGAGATGTATTTAGTTTAAAGTAACCATACAACCAGTTACGCTGCTAAATGAGGTACTATTGTTAGACTGTCTGGTGAGGATGATTTATAGGCTTGTGGACTAAGTGTTTTAAAAGTTGTATTATGAAAGGGCCTCAAAGCATGTTAAAATTGCAATGTGAGCCAAAGTCCTTGAGTCAAGGACATTGGGGTGTCTTTCTTTTGAGTCAGTAGTCTGTGGTGGTCGCAAAAGCAGCCCCCCGACTCATTTCAGGACTCAAGTGTGCATGACCAGAAAGAGGTGGGAATACCAAAAGTAGTTACAGGAATTAGCATGTTTATGTATGAGAACTTAATTAATATGTGTGACTACATCCAATATAATCAGCATGCTACAGGAGTTAGGTGTGCACTGTTGGTGACACAACTCCCCTGTGCACCCGGCTGTTAATAAAGGAGAGTCTGCTTATCTACATCATATTGGTGTTGATAAGCTCTTTCATCCTGTTTTGATGACAACCTGAGTGTCTATGCTCCCTTTCGCTGCAAGTATAAAGAGGTCTGGGAAGGGTCCTTTGAGTTATATATCAAGAGCAAAACATTTAATCCTGATTTAGGAGCAGAAGGGCAGATGGTTACATTTCAATTAGTATAACAGTAGAAAGTTGAGCACTTAGGCATAAATAGAGACCTACACTACCTGTCTGTGTCAGTGCTGATTACTCTTTTGGAAAGTCATCTAAATCCCATCTGAAGACATGGGGAACTCTCAGCAATGACTTAGGTAAGGTTTGCAATAGGCAACCTAAATCAGACACGTTCTTTCACACATTAAAATATATTATTGTCTTTCAGACATTGTCATACATGGTATACTTCCAAATGCTAAGAGAAATATTGAAACATAAAATCCATGTTCATCAAGTATATCAACAAAACAGAGGCTTGGTGCGTTTTCACTGTTGTGTGAAGTTACCACTGAGACCATTCCTCAGAGACATTTTGCAGGTGTCCACCTACATTTTCCTGCTGAGGCATATGTGGCTGTGTCCGTAAGTTTATATTAACTCTGAATTTCTTCTTCAGGGGCTTAGCCAAAACAGACTATAAGGTTCCCTGTTTTTCAAACATTTGGGATCAAACCTAGGTAACTGATCATTATGTGCATGTGATCAGCTAATTTGGGCATGTAATCATAACCTTATTTTTTCTCATACATAAAACTATAAAGTATCTAGGGCCAACAATTTCAGTTAGTCAAATGAGGCTTTGCTGTCAAAGTATATTCCTAATTAACAAAGACATACCTTTTTTCAAAATTACATTGTGACTCCAACTTTCCTATGACTACAAGAGTCAAGAGTTCAAAGAAGCTATGAAGCCTTTTAGGTGCTGCTAAACTTTTAGGATTCCAGTCACTCTTTTTAATCATAACAGATTCATTTTAACTTTGCATCTTTCAGGCTGCCAGACAACTCCACCCTCAATCATCATTAGTACTAAATCAGATTAAACGTATAGCATAAAAAATAAAGCAATGCATAATTATTTTAAATGGTCACATTCAGTTTGAGAAGTTCACAGCAACAATATGAAATCAAGAGACTTCAGTGAAACTGTTATGACTCATTTTCATTTCCAACATTTTGCAGCAAAGAACAACAAGCAGCAAGAGATCCTGAACAAGGTAAATAATAACATAGCTGATACAAACCTATATTAAAAAGCAATACCAAAACCAACCAAATAAGCAAAAGCTTAATACTGATGCTTCATAGTAACTACCTATCTAGGCAAAGAAAAGTCAAACCACAATTACATAAAAAGAATATAGAAAACAGCGAGAGATTAATTCAGCTGGTTTAAATCAAAATAGAAGCATAGCTGGATATTAAAAGATGACATATATGATTTACGTTTTGTGATTGTAACCCTCAGAAAAATATCTATGTTGTTTCACATGAGCATTTTCAAGGACAGAAAGTAGGGACTAACCCTGGAATATTTTTCCCAGAAACTCTGCATTTCAGCATGTTTTCATGCCCCACATAATAAAATATTTTACCTCTTTTCTACTGCAGTGTGCAGAAACATGTGCATTAGTGGCTTCAAGAAACACACAACAGTTCAAGAAGCACACAATAGTTTGGCCGCCTGTGTGACATTCTTTTGCTGACTTGCTATTCTGCACCCTGTTATCCAGCTTTTGATGCCTTTATCTGTTTTGTGCAGTATGTACAGAGCAGTGCTCTCTCAAGGCCAGACACATTAGTCTGATAGCCATACTTCTGGCTGGTGGTACAAGTGTCACTATTTTTTTTTTCCTATACTACTTTAAATTCATTAAGGCAGTTATGGCAGGAGCCTTGCACTCAGCATCAAGGACAGAAAGACAGACGACTTTATTCTGTCCATGAGAATAGATTCTAAAATCACAGAATCATGCCCTATATATACATATACAAATACACACACATATTTATCTAGTGTAATGCAGATTCTGACCTATCTATTCCTGTGCACTCCAGGCCTAAAGCAAGTATTATATTGACCTCAGGTTTTTGTGAGTGGGGTTGATCCACAATGGTAAGAGAGTGGTTAATCCTGAGTTCATTAAGTGGTCTCAGTTACTGAAATTAAGCACAAACCCAAATTATTTACTTAAACTGACACCACAGCTTTCATTAAATGTCTTGTCATTGAATGATTCACAGTGAGTATATAACTAAAAAAAATCTAATATCACTTCTAAAGAGACTTTCTGGCATCTTGTTTTTTTTCAATTTTATGAGAAACCAAAATAATAACAGTAAACAAATAATACTCTCCATGTTTTACAAGCATTGTGCCATTGACCTTTGACTGTCCATTTGCAACGCAGATAAGTAGGTATCATTATCTAAAATAATGAACTGCTTTAGGAAGGTTTAAGAATAAACACATCATACACTGTAGCGCAAAGTTATGCACCTAATGTTATTATTTTCTCCCTGTTACGTTTTACCACTCTTTTGAGAGGTAAAATTTACTAACAGCACTCAGTGATACATACTTTCAAAATGAACCCTTTTTTCATTCTGAGAGTAAAAGGTAGATTAAGGCGCTGAACTTTAGGTTACCAATTTCATTGCCAGATGATTTATTCCAAGCCAGAGCAGAATGAGATAGCTTAATAAGAGCACCATAGAGAAACAGCCGGGTTCCCACCACAGTGCTGCTGTCATTACACCAGATCTTCTCTCCTGGTCTCTAACAAACAAAATTGCAACTACTTACTCATTTTAAAACTCTGAAAAATGAAAATGAATTCATATTTGCAAGTCAAATGTGGGTGAATATTTTAGAGGCCATGTCTGTTATGAAAAAGCTTTACTAAATTTTCTGAAATATATACATGCAATGAGAAAGTCACCTTCAGGAAAACAACGTGATTTGCTTAAAATCATACTGGTTTACACACTGTGAAAATAAAATGTTTTCTGTTTCTCATTATTTTATTTTTCTCCATCTCATTTTTGTTCCCCTTTTATATGGAAATTGCATTATAATCAATAGACAATGGCATTTTCACAGTCACATTTTAGAGAATGTTTGAAGCATACACAAAAAACCTCACAATATATCATCAGGTGCTTTAAGTACAGCAATATTTTGATATCAAGATAGTGAAAGTAAGTTTAATTCTTACATCTGCTATATGGACTTTTGGAAGTGCTGTAGAAAGCTAATGGGTTACCAAAGACTTCTAAGGCTTTGTAATTGGGCTGTCTGTGTGTCTCAGAAATTGAGCAATTCCAAGCTATGCACGTAAAAAAAAAAAAAAAAAAAAAAAAATCTGACATAATGTAGCAAGAATCCCTATTCATCTTGGTAGTTTGCTCTGCTTTTTCCTCATGTCCCACATCAACTCAAGCAGACTTAAAAAACCAGTAACTATATCCCAATTTTATACATTTTGATCTTGAAACAGAAAATACTTCATTACTTCAGCTGTGATCTGAAAGTAAAAGAGAAGGCACTTCCTAGAACTCCAGTTACAAAGAGCTTTGGTTGAGATAACAAACAGGATTTTTAAAGTATTTGACCTTAAGCCTATGAAGGAAGGAAATGTTCTTAATATGAATTTTTTAAACTCCCTTCTCCCTTCAGTTGTGTTGTTTTAGCACTAATAAATGAGTATTTATACAATTCTCTTCCAAGTATTCAGACATTCACAAAACTGGTACTGTTCATCTATTTATCTTAATGATTAGGCAGATGAAACATTTTTCCAGTGATATTGTAGAAAGTTGGTGCTATTTTCACTTCCATCTCTTTAATTACATTGCCTTCTGTGCTCAAAGGGGTATCTGGAGTTAATGCTGAAGATTTCGCCACGTTGTACCTCCATTCTTTGCATGAATTCAGAATTCATACATCCCCTGCCCTTTTTATTGACTTCTGTCTGCACATATAACACCAGTGTGGCACATCCCTGATGGAGTCTGTACAGTAACAGATTTTTCTCTGACAATATAACATTGTGTCTTGGTGACAAAAGGGAAAGTAAAGTGAAAGTTACTGAGAAATGGTCTATCTATAGCACCTGTAGCCAGTGGGATCCATAAGATATCTGTGTGAATCTAGTCCTAGCCCTGAGCTTTATTGTTGCTGTTAATGTGAAACAGATTTTTCACATTTTTTGTGTGCTAGTCATGTAATAAAATTCTGTTTTAGTTGGTGCAACTAGTCCATGAAAAATGATGCAATAAAATACCACTAGTTTCTTAACTTTTTGTGGGTTTTATATCTGTGGACTAATAGCTTTATTTCCTTTTCTTATTATCACTGGAACATTGAGAGCTGAAGTCATGAAAGTTAACATTGCAAATTTCTCAAATTATTCAAAAACTGAGATGTCTCACATGCTATGGAGGGCGCGATTGTGAAGTAGCAGGATTACATAAGAGAAAATTTGTCTGGATGCTTGATACGGCACAAAAAAACCCACAACCACACGGTTTTCCATTCAAAACTGATTTTCAGGCTGACAAAAATGAGAATTTGTGTACTTGAAAACTAGCTTTGTATCACCTGGATATAACAGGTATCAAGCTTCATACTGTATTTGCAAGACTGCATTTCCTAGCATCAGTGAAAGATATTTGTGAAAGTGTAGAGCTGTTTTCACCGTATTTTGTCTTCCTGTGAATTGTGTTAGATACATTTCTCTGACTTCTCCCTTATTTAAAGAGTCACTACTGGAATAATATTTCATTGTAGTTTTATTAGATACTTTTCCTGTTTCTTATTATGAAGGGGTTGAATGCTTTTTTTTCTTTTGATACCTGCTACTTTTTTTGAAAGTCTATTACTGCTGACAGTCTCAAAAAGCTGTCTGGCTTTGCTATTGGGCATGTTGTCACTGGCCTGGACAGTTATCTAACCCTGATCAGAAAGGAGGCTAACCAAGAAGACACTAAGACCTTGACCCAAAGGACACTTGGAAAAAAACAAGAAAAGTTGTTTCCATTTAAGAGAAGGATATGTGCACACACACTGGCTGGGAAAAGTTCTTTATTAATAAGTCCAGAGTAAAAATGGGCAGAGAAACCTACTTGAAAGATCTACAGAATGATGTCTACACCATCTGCCATCTATACCAAACTAACTTGTCATTTTAATGGAACTTAACAAGAGAACAAGAACACTGGTTTGATATTTGTCATTTTTCACCTCCTCCCACGCAAAGTTAGGAGGATTTGAATCCTGTGTCAGCATTACATCCCTAATTTAACTTTATAATTATGCTGAGGGAGGCAAGCCTAGCCTATTTCCTGAGAGCTTTTACAGAATTACTTTCAAGGCATAACAGCAGTTTTAATTACAGCTCTTAGAGTGTTATAATAAGGATAATTTTCCTCACTTGATACATTATTGGGGAGTCCCTGCAGATTACATTTTTGTTCACTAGTAGGGGTGGTTCTTCTGATCTTTTAGTGCAAACCCTGATAAGCACTGACCTGCGAGTTGCTGACTGGTTTAGTGGGTTACCATCATAAATTAGCTCTGAAAATAGGCCCCAGCTCAGTGAGATTTGAAATAGATTCTCTAAAGAGGAAGATAATGGTAGGTAGGTAGGTAGGTAGGTAGGTAGGTAGGTAGGTAGGTAGGTAGATTAGATAGATAGGATAGATAGATAGATAGATAGATAGATAGATAGATAGATAGATAGATAAGAGTTTTCCAACAATGTTACAAAAGGACTTAGAAGCCATTAAGATGATCATTCCTAAAGTGGTTTGCAGAAAGCCCACATCTGTGTTACATCTGCTAATTGCAACACAAATTGCTTACAAAGCTAATACTTTGCATTTTGATAACTTGCTAATTGAAGAATCTCTTCATCCTTTAAGAATATAAATTACAGATTGATGCTATGTGCCTCATTAAATAACAGGTGTTTGGAGGACAGTTACTTAACAGAAACTCTTTTTAATGTCACCTAACTCTTACATAAGAAAGTTTACGTTCTTAATGTACTCAAATGCTAAAATTGTATAAAAGTCCTTCACCTGCTAGTATGATAAGTTTTTCATCAGCATGTAATAATTTTAGTCTAAGCAGAAACTGAGACAGGTTGTTGACTGCTTTAACTCATTATATCTAATCATATAATTTCTTAGGTTTCAGGTTTCACAGTGTGGCACAATTGTTCTGAAAGAGCTTCATTTTAATTGCTGGCATTTCTGTTTTAACATTAAATCAAACTGTATTTCCATTAATAAAAATAGCAGCTTCATGGAAGACAATAGGACATCTCACCTCACTTAAATGAGAAAAAAATAACCCAAAGAAAGATGATAGAACAACTTTTATGAGGTACTTCGATTTCATATATTATTATTACAACATACAAGTTGTGCCTGATTTAGTGTGTCAGCTAACTTTTTATTAATCGTCTTGAATTAAGTACATTATGATAAAAATAGGATAAGATTCTATGCGAACAATTGGTCTTACTGCCATTTCCTACATGCCAGGCTGAACAAAATATAGAATCAAACCCCATACTTTTAACCACAAAAGAACATTCTTATTAGTCTGACTTCTGTGTTGTAGCCTGATTCAATTATGACTTCTCCCATCAGGTACTGTGGAAGTGAAACCATGTTTCCCACCTATCTTGTAATGAAGGAATAAGTTATGTAACGAAGAAAGAGAGGTGGGATACCAAGCACAGACAGTTTTGGGGCTCGACCTCTGGAGAGAAATGTTGAATATTTGGTGGTACCCAATACTTCACATAGTGTGAATTTACCCTAGGATTTATTTATATTGTAGCTATATTAGATGACTTCAATATCAGATCATTTTTATTGCATATTATGTTTAATGTGTTTATATATATTTACAATTAATCTTAGAGTTGGCTGGAAATTTTAGATATTTTCTCCTCAGCTGATACTATTCTATCAGAAAAAAACTTTATACAGCCTGTTATTATTCAGATAACATTACAGTACATTACAGAAGGGAAAAAAAATAAAAAAAAAAAAGCGCGATTCATTGAGATAATTTTTTTTTTCAGTCTTAATGGAGTGAAATGCTTTGGCTTTTTTCCACTTTCTGCAGTCTTCTCAATGTTTTTATGTTAGAATATTCCAATAAGTTGGTACTGATGATCTATAACATCAAAATGGATTTGTCTTTGTAAACTACATTTAAAATAAAATTAACAAAAGTTTGAGGTCATTTTCCCTATTATGCATGAAAGTGATTTTTATGTTTTGAAATAGTCTGTGAAGTAGAAATTAAAGTTTCAGCCTAAATTGACAGAGTACAAAACATGAATCCAGTGATAAGATCTCAGTATTGCAAAGATCACTGAGATTAAGTAAATTTCATGGGGCAAGAAAGCAAGTGAAACGTTCTGGGAGGAGTGGATATGTAGGCCTTCCATATAGAGGGCGGAGTAACATCCTTGTTTTCAGTGGTTTTCATCTCCTTTTAAGAACAGCTTCTGGTTGTTCTGTTGCAGACCATACTCATTTAGTTTGAACTTTGAGTTGACAGTATTTTAAAGGGAATTAAAATTGAATAGATATGAATGGCTATGACTTCTAACTGGTTTTCTTTAGAATGCAAGCAATGAAGGCTTACTTTCCTTTCGAAGAAGGTCTTCCATATTCCAGTCACACTTCAGTCACATGCACCTGAGGCAGTTCAGAAAGATCTCTTGGGAACAACATTTATAAAATCTGCATTTCCCTGTCCAGAAGTTCCGGGCTTTTCTAGCACATTATATTCCTCTCCATACCACGTGGTGGAAGGATGCATATGGGATGTTCAGTTTATCTTTGTGCAGAATTCATTGCTGGTTTCTGAATGTAGTCTGCTATCTGTGTAATGAGGGGGTAAAATATTCAGTCTGGCATATAAGAAATTTCAGTGTTGTTCTCCCAGTATAAATCAATATAGAAAAACTGATGTGCTAGAGAAATATTGTAGAAGAGGGAAATTTCCCCATTCCAGAACTAAGACAGAATGAATTGTAAATATTGATCTCCCTTTAAATTCAATTATTCAAAATAGAAGGCATATAAATCTGAAGACTTTTTTTTTTTTTTTTTTTTTTTTTTTTTTTTTTTTTTTACTTGAAAGTTCACATATGTTCCCTTTTCTGGCTCCTTGCATTAAAAATTCATGTTTTCTCACTTTAGGGGGCAAGGGGATAAATCAGAGGGATGAATTCAACATTGTACGTAAACAGATTCCTAACAGCCACTTGGAAAGCGGCTCCCCGTGTAGAGCAGAACTAAACCAATGTAAAACTTTAATGTGCACATGCTGATGCCTTTCAGAAAAAGTGCAGGTGAGAATCATTGCTAAGAATAGTAGAAGGATGAGGGTTCAGAAGTCATATTTATTCAAAATTAATGTCAGCACATGCTTTTAACACATAGGACATCTGAAAGATGGGGCTTCAAAGTTCAAAATATTTCTGTTTCATTTGGGGTAGAAAAAAATGATCAGAAAATTAGACATAAAAGAATTTTATGTGTTTGAGTTATTAATTGAACATACACCAACCAAAACCATGTTAACTTCATGCTACCAGTTGAAAAAATTGAGCCTATCAGAATACTGCAATAAAAAAGCAGGGAGAATATAGCTGGAAATGCAATGTGTATGTCAATAGTAGAGCACTAAGTGATGTCATAAAGTTTCTCTTTTTCTAAAATATTGATTTTAAAAAAAATAAACTCATGAACAAAAATAGAAGTGAAAAAATATCATTGTTATGTTAATTATAGTAAATGCCATCATGAAGTTGAGTGAAATAATTATGGGCATTCGTAGATTCCACTAGGAGTGAGTGTATTCATGAGAGCTTTCCATTTGCCAATCAAAATTAAAGACTCAAAATCTTTATGAGTATTCACTCTTTTTTTTCAAGTTTTTTTTTTTTTTTTTAACATGGGGAAGGAAATATTTAGTAACATGCTTAACTTTATATTTGTTCACCTACTTCCATATAAAATAACAGAAAATTAAGAAGTCCAGTCATACACAATAATTGGCACACCTTTCTGATGACACATACGAATTTACCTAATATTGCTATTTGACCTGGCGTCCTATGCAAGTATTTGATGGATTATGTTAGCATTTACTTTCCTGAATTAACTGAATACAAGCATGAGAAGGATTCAACAGTACCAAAGGGAGGCACCAAAATTTGCAAAATTTATTTCAGACATGTAAAATGTTATTACCTCTTTTCAGTCATACAATGCCATTGCTATGTAATCTGTAATAATTTTAGCTACATTTTTATAACACAACAGCTGTACTATGTAATTCCAAAGGTGCATATTCCCCAGTTTCCTGCCTCCAGCTGCATTTGTGAGTGAATGGCTTAGCAAGAATTCTTCTTCCTAATGCAGCTTGCTTTGAACTTCAACAATATTCAGCACAGAGAACTGCCCGAGTCATTCAGAGTACATGTATTTTGTAACCATATGTGGATCCCAAGACTTTAAATATTTTTTTTTTTCCCCCCAAGAACCTCTCCAGTCTGCCTTTTCATTCCTTCATGTGAACTTTAAGGCTCCACAACAAACTTTGACGGAGAGCACAGCTTGCTATCTGTTTGATTAGGAGCCACTTTTGGTTGTTTTGAACTAGCCTCCTACTAGCACATCCTGGAGATGATGAGAAAGTCAGTTCACTTCCTCCATGACATGATGATCTGTGGACCTGCCTCCTGAAATCCTTCTAATCCCAAATAGAGAGTCCTAGTTTACTCAGCAAGACCTAATACCAAAGCCACTTGGTACCTTTGATATTCCTTGTTCTCCCTTTCTGAAGTTTCCCCACTTCTACTACATCTTCTAGTGTCTGTATTTAAGATGAGGAGATCAGAAATATGCATGTTATTGAAGATACAGCTGGCAAAATTCTCTGTTTTGCTTAATTCTTTCCTTACAGTTTTCAAACTTTCATTTGTTTTTGATCTCAAAGAGGTTTTGATTGTGAATCTGACATTTTCACAGAACTATATGGCGTTTCACAGAATCACGGAATCATCTAGGTTGGAAAGGACCTTAAAGATCATCCAGTCCAACCATTAACCTAACACTGACAGTTCCAAAATACACCAGATCCCTCAGCGCTATGTCAACCCGACTCCTGAACACCTCCAGGGATGGGGACTCCACGACCTCTCTGGGCAGCCCATTCCAACAACCTAACAACCCCTTCTGGAAAGAAATGCTTCCTAATATCCAGTCTAAACCTTCCTTGGAGCAACTTGAGGCCATTATCTCTTGTCCTATCACTTGTTACTTGGTTCAAGAGACTCATCCCCAGCTCTCTGCACCCTCCTTTCAGGGAGCTGTAGAGGGCGATGAGGTCTCCCCTCAGCCTCCTCTTCTCCAGACTAAACACCCCCAGTTCCCTCAGCCGCTCCCCGTACGACCTGTGCTCCAGACCCTGCACCAGCTTCGTTGCCCTTCTCTGGACACGCTCGAGTCATTCAATGTCCTTTAAGTAGTGAGGGGCCCAAAACTGAACACAGGAATCGAGGTGCGGCCTCAGCAGTGCAGAGTACAGGGGTCAGATCCCTTCCCTGTCCCTGCTGGCCACGCTATTGCTGACACAAGCCAGGATGCCATTGGCCTTCTTGGCCACCTGGGCACACTGCTGGATCCTGTTCAGCCGGCTGTCAATCAACCCCCCCAGGTCCCTCTCTGACTGGCAGCTCTCCAGCCACTGCTCCCCAAGCCTGTAGCGCTGCTGGGGGTTGTTGTGGCCCAAGGGCAGCCCCAGGCATTTGGCCTTAGTGAAACTCCTGTAGTTGGCCTCAGCCCATGGCTCCAGCCTGTCCAGGTCTCTCTGCAGAATTACAGATACATTTAGTATCTGTAAATACACATTTTTAAAATCATCTCCATGCTAGGGTAAAGTTTAGATTTGTTTTGAACATCCCATTATTCTATATTAGACAGCATGTCATAAGACTGTCACAACATCTGAGCACCACTTTATCAATGTATCTACCCTTACTAATTCCTCTTGGAGAACAAAAGCAGTAGTAGGTTAGTCATACACAATGTTTGAAATGACATGCAAGATCAACATTTGATCTCTATTCTGCTGTCATGTTACTTGCATTAGGCATTTTCTTTCTTCGCCTATCTGGAACCTTATCAGGCTTGATAAGGTTTAGAGCTAAATGGCTATAATATTTTTAAGTTTTATGAAACCATGAAAATTGTATGCCTATTTGCCTGCTTCTGTCAAAACAGCTAAGTAGTCCCAGGAAAGCCTAGGAGGCCCACAAAGCAGATTGTAACATACTATTATCCAATATTTCAGCATTTACGCACCATGTTATAAATTAGAGATTTT
The DNA here is from genome assembly GCF_003259725.1 of Athene cunicularia. NCBI lineage: Eukaryota > Metazoa > Chordata > Aves > Strigiformes > Strigidae > Athene > Athene cunicularia. Next base: position 8,855,027 of record NW_020799142.1, on the reverse strand, counting down.
CTTCATCCAACATCCCAGGCTACCTGTGCTTCTACTCTCAGCAACAGAGGCAAATTATAAAGATGTGATGGACAAAATATCCTTCAGAAATTGCATATGAGCAAATCTCACCAATACATTGTAGGCACATGATTACCTTTTCCTCATATAGATTATTTGCTATACTACTCTTACACTGCATGCAGGAGCAAGCAACCAATGAAACAGAGATACAGCTAGGTTTTGAAGACTTATGAGAAGTCTGGTTTCTGAGGACATGGACTTTTTAATGAAGAGCTTTTCCAACTCCATAAATTTCAGAACCCCAGTCATTGCCAAAAATACATGGTTTTAAGTAGTAAATAAAAAAATAACAATGTTTCTAAAATAAGAAAAGATCTTGCTCCTAGTCTCATCAAATACAGTACTTGTATTCCTCTCAGAGCATGCCTTAGAATTTCGTGTAAATGAAATATATTCCATGTTTGCTTTCTTTTTTCTGTTAGCTTTTCCTTTTGCTTCCTGGAAGCAAAGAACAGTCCAGGGGGGAATTTTGTCTCTGTAAACTCAAGCAGAGGCTTCCTTTGTTGTTCAGAGGAAGGGACATGTTTTCCAGAAGAGTGTGAATTAAAAGATGTTTATTTCCATTCAGTGGATGCTGTGCTATTTTTAAAGATTTCCTTGATATATTGACAAAGAGACCTACTTCTAGGTTTTAACCTTTCCCATACTATAACTATTCCTGTCTTTCATGATTGTTGATTCCAGCAGACATTGCAGTGGCCAACACGGTAAGACTTCACACTATATCAGCCCTAATCTTTTTGTCAGTCTAGCATAATACACTTGAACAGTTAACCTGGAGCATCTCTTCTTTTACGCTCAAGTTATGAGCTTTCTAAGGCTAGAACCACCCTTCAGTTCATGTTGTATAGCACCTTGCAGAGATGGCTTTGGACTCAATTGCCAAGCGTCACTATAGAGACAGATTAAACAGATGCAGGACACATCTAGACACCCATCTGCCATGGCAGGCTTTAAAACACGTATTCCCATAATGTCTTACTTATATTGAGATTTCTGAGATACATATTCTAAATCTGTCTTCGGTTAGGTGAAAGCTTAGACTTCAGAACATAAGATGGTAGTCTTATGCCTCAGGTTTCCCTCCCTTTCTCTTTCTCATCATCACCCTTACATGGATCTAAACAAATTTGAGTTCAACAACTTGTTCTCTTCTGAATTAAGTATAAATATTTTTTTCTTGCCAGATTCATTAGTTCACATTAATTTATCTGGGTAACTTCAAACAGGCAAAGAAATTGTTACTCATCTGAACAGCTGGTTTTCTTTCATAGAAATACTACTTTAAGATAAAGCTTATTTCAGAGGTTTCATACCATGTTTGTTTTCAGTCTTCTAATGTTAAAGATTAACTGACATTGCTACAGTCATTCCAACATGCAGCTTTTATTTGATATGATGTAGTAAAAAAAATTTAATCTATTTTTAATCACCTGTTCTTGTAAGTAATCGTAATTTAATTAGTCTTGATTTCAGACAGGGGATGTTGCCACAGGAAATCCTATGGTTATGTTTCTAATTAATAACATTTTCTCTAGAAGACTTGAAATGCAGCATTTCACTATTCACTATTCAAAACTCTAAACTGTTTAAATTTCTGTCTAGAGATGTATTGAAGACAATTTAATCATCTTTCCTCTTAATGATATTAGTTACTGTACATGAGAGTTTTTCCCCCTGACATCTTAAGTAATGGTTTGTTATATAAGTGTATATTTTGAATCGACTAGCAGACCGAGCAATAAAGCATTTTTTATGAAGAGACAGTGGTTGCTGTCTCAGATTCCTTTTCTTTTATGTAACTTTTAATTCCCCAGTAGTGCTTTCTTATACAAGTTTTCTCTTTCCTAATCTACTGAACTGTCATTTATGATTAATCTTAAATTAATTTTATTACACCCATCTCATGCTCTTGATAGAAGAGCAGTTCAGTATTTCACAGAATCACTGACAGTTTGTACTCAGCTCTATGCCTCTCTCAAATTAAGTCCTCTCCTTTTTTTATTGGGGAGACAAAATTTAAAAAGCCTCTCTGTTAGCTGGATTTTAATGCACATTAAATCTTATAATGTTCTATCTTCTCATTTAATTGCTTAGAAATTCGAGCACTCCTGAGCTCAGCAAGCTATCTACAGTAAACTCATATTTCATATTCCTAACAAATATGAAGTAATAGCTCAAGTCACATGTATGATGGAGGAAAAGGAGTTGAAAGAATGAGGAATTCAAAATGTAATCTACATCACTTTCACTTGTGTGATGGCTTTAAGCCCTGCCGTGACCAGAGACCATGTTGCCGTTTTCCCTCCCTACCCTCGGACACAAGTAGGGCACAAACCCCGGGTTAAAATAAGAAAAAATTTAATACAACAGTGTGATAAACAATCTGAACAACAACAATAGCAATGATAACAACAATAAACAGCAATAACAGTGAACAAGACAAAAGATATACAGAGAAATACCGCAATGCATACAGACAGCCCCATGCTCCCCGTGACCAAAGCCACAAAGGAAAAACTTCCCACGCTACCGTGCCGGACCTGACGTCAGCATGGTATGAATAACCCGGCTGGAGATCCCTTCCCCCTCTCTGCTGGGGAAACAACCCTATCCTAGCTGAACCAGGACAACTTGGCAGATCTTTCTTGGGCAATGGCAGCTCAGGGGCCTGAAAATCAAGGGCACAAGACTTGAGTTTCTTCTTGAGAGCTGAGATAACACCCCACACCACACAAGATTCTCCTACTGCTAAGGATGTCTTGAAAAGCCAAGATAGCTGGTCTTGCCACTTCTAGGATTCATCAGCTCAGTAAAAAGCATATCATTGTCAGAGTGGCATTTATGTTCATTTTTCATCAATGTATCACTTTTTTTTTTTTTTTATAAAACTCACTTTTAGAAAAATTAACATGGGTGGTTTTGCTTCCTATATTTGAAATACATTGTCCAGGCTAAATAACATGATATACTATCAGGATAGGAAATAATTTGAAAGAAGAAAAAAGGCCTTGTAAGAAAGTTCTGATATTTGCCTCTGCATATGAAACCTGTTGATTAAAAGAAGCAAGACATGCCACCTGAGGCAATTTCAGTCCTAAAAACCAGAATCCACAAGCCAGTGATTTCCTTAATGGAAGAGTTTTAACATTTCTTGTGGGAATATCAGAAACTTGAGCACTATTGAAACAGAATGCCACTTACAGTTTAAGAAAAATTACTGTCAAATGAATAATGGCTGCTCAAGGCACATGTTATCTATTTCTTCAATTAGCAGAGAAATCTTCTTGTAAGACTCATTTAAAGCATCAATTTTACTGCCACAGGAAAGCAACAATGTGTGTTAGTTGCATCTGGCAGCACCACTGTACTGTAGTTAAAGGCCTGTCAGACGTACTGTTAAAAGATTTTATTTTGAGAATCTTGCAACCTTGAGATACAGATTTTCTCCAGAAAAAGTCTGTGTTCAAGTTTCCCTCCTGAGAAGGAGTTTCTTCTTACAGGAAAGGAGTCCATCAAAGGGAATTTTTATTTTTTAATGCTAAAAAGATTAAAATCCTAAACTTAGTTTGCAATAAATTAAGCAGATGTTCATATTGTTTATGAAGCCGTGGATATGAGATGTAATGACCAGACTGTCCCTCTCAGAGCTATGTCCTGTACACTCAGTGTTTTGTCTTGCACCATATCATTGCATGCTAATAGTGCTATATATCTTAACAGTCTTCTTAGAGGTCTTTCCATATAGAAATTTGAGTAAGAGCTCAGTGAGTATATCTGTACTCTGCAATCAAATATGGACACATCTCCCCAAAACCAATTTCCAGAACTACCTCCCTTCTGAAGTAGTGGTAAACAATCTCCCTCTACATGTATGTAAAATCTCTCATTCCCAGAGCATCTGCTCTAGCATGACTGTTTTAATCTAGAAATGGGAATTGCCAGCATGTATGCACAACATTTCCACGATGACAACTCCAACATTCACTGTGCTATAGAAAATGCATCAGGGTTGAAATCCACCTGCCTGTTACTCACCTGTATGTATGGACAGAGAAAATTTGAATAAATGGACCTCACAACCAGAATAGACAAGACAGAGAAAAAAAGCACTGGACAGGGATGTGCAGCTTCTAATCCAATATCCCATATCTGTATGTAGTATTGTGTCTAAATTTCTGGATCCTCATATGAACTACACCACCCTTCTCCACTCCTCCTTAATGTCTCCAGAACCAGGCCCACAGGACAGATGTCAGTATTTTTCCACCATATCCCTCATCTGGATGACTTAAAGACCAGAGACCCAGGGCATGGTCTTGCCTTATCAAGTCAAAGCCACAAGGAGATTTATTGATCTACTAATCCAAAGATTCATCTTGAAAATCAAGCTTCCCTTAAATAAAAAATTTGGAAGATCTTGCTATATATTGTGAATGTGTGTATATGTGTTTAAAGACTTTCTGAGTAGAAAGAAGTGTCTGTGGCTTCTACCATAAGCTAGGATATAGATGTTAACTTTGCAGACAGTACCTTTTACACTTTCAATGCTATTTATTATCTGTCTGCAACATACATAGCTAGTCAATACTAAAAACTTCGCGCTATCAGGGAACACTATCCAGACTGCAATGTCTCCTATGAGATAGTCCTGTTGGAAAAGGAATGTATTTACTTGACGTTAAGTATAATAAATGAGCCTTACTAATGTGCAGAGAACATAAAATTGATACTAGGTAAAGTTTCCCTGCTGTCTGGGACAGATGATTTCCTCTGAAGTAGTTCTCTCCATATTGTATTTCTTGTGTAATCTGGCTGACCCTTTTATTTGGAGTCTGCACTCAGCAAATTACATGCAGTTCTGATTTCCTGCTGTGGTGGTTGAACTGGTGCTAAATAGCACACATTGTGCAAGCAGGTTGGTCTGAAAGAATGTTTGTGGGAGGCAAAGTGTGGACCAGGCATGGAAAGAGTGTGCAGCTGCATGGTTGTGCAACATCCTCTTAGACATTAATAAGATGTGATATGACTTTCTCTGGGAGAAATGTAATGTTCCCATTTTATTAACTGACATTACATAGTATTAGATCTTAATACAATGATGTTCACTGCTCTGGCATCAGCAAACTTTGTCTCATATTAATTTCATTACAAATCAAATATACAGTAAGAAGAAAATCCGAAATGGTACATTCTACTCTCTTTAAACAGGATTTCTAACATTACTCATTTAATGTTTCCTGTTTAATGGTATTTCATGATATTCCACATGAACAGGTAAGTTTAAGTCCATAGCAAAATCTTTGTATATATTCCATACATGCATTTTAGTGGAATTCTTTCTCTGCCATTGAAGAAAAAATAAAATGCTTGCTGTTATCCTATTAGTTTCACTTAGAAACTCTTGGTTGCAGAGTCCGAAATACTAAAATTTAGAACATTTTGTCACTTATTCTGTGACTTGAAAACGTGTGTCACATCCTTGTTAGTTGAATCTGGCACATTCTTACGGTGAAAGGAGAAAGTAGATCAGAAGAGGGATTCAGCCCTGAGGCAGCAGAGAATGTAAGTGTAAATTTAAGTGCTCTAACATGCTTTGGTTAATCTAGTGGAGGCCTGGCAACTACTGTTTTGTAACCCTTCCATCTCTACAGGGATGATGAAATCTTAACTGTCTTTTCTCTCACAGTATGAATGCCCTGATTCCAGCCTTTTTTATGTATTTCTTACAAGACACATTTAATAAATTAACTACAAAGTGAATCTGAAGTCACTTTTTTCCCTCTTCCTACCCTTGTTGACTGTTTTGACTGTGTCCCAGTGAAGTGGAGGGTGTCCAGAGCATAAATCTGCATTCTCCAGCATACCCTAGATGTTGCCTTAAGTCATACATTCCCTTTTTAACTTCATTCCTGATATAGATGGTAAAAGACTCTGAGCTGTAATAATAACCACAGGGCTCTGTACAAATTGCACATAAATGACAGATACTGAGTCCATTTAAACCCTATGACCATGTTCATTTCTCTAGGCTCCATTCTTTCACTTGTGCATCTTGCTCTGGCATCCAGGAGCAAGTGAAGTTCTGCTTCTAGAAGTGTCCAGTTGAGAGAGTCTCCACAGGATAAAGACTTCACAAGAGTCTTTTGCCCCAGGGCAAATGCTGCTGGCAAAATCTGTGTATGAGCACACAAGAAGACTCTGTATACATATGCACATTTCCTTTCTGCAGGTCACAGTATTACAGCTTTGACATGGAAGCAAAGTTTAGAATATGAGACAATGTTTGACAGAGAGGTTGACATCTGATTTGTTGATAGCTGATTTGTTGAAACTCTTACTCTTTGTATAGCTGCAGATAGTGAAGTCACTTTGGTGTTTTGCAAGCTAATAACAGTGGGTGTCTGTTGCTGAAGTTTTGTTTTCTGATTGTGTATTTTTTCCCTACAGGGCTGTTTTTTAAATACCCCCTTCCCACATCAGTAAATTGATATACATTGTCAGGTTTAGCTTCACAGTCAGTGAAAAAAATAAATTACTGGATTGAATATGTACTTGTTTCAAAGACACTCATTTATTTTGTCACTGAAGAAGGTAAAATTAACTGTTGTAACTCAGAGATTAGTCAAGAATTTGAATCTGAACCTGGATTTTCACTTGTTTTAGGGTCACAGGCTTACTAGAAAAACAAGGTTACTGAAGCGTGAATTGGAAGACATATGAAAGTGACACCTGTTTGTGTTACACCCCTCCAAGCCTCCTCATTCTCTTCCCCTGTGAAGCCTTTCTAGTCCAGCAGCTTCTAAGAGCATTTAAAAATGTATTCTTCCTCGACAAGTGCTTCTGCTTACATTACAGCTTTCAAGAGCTGACAGGTATGCCTTAGTGCACTAATTTATTTATACTATTCATATGCAAAGCTGCACACAGCTTCTTGGTGCCATCTCAGGTTGAGAACTGAAAGCAAGCTATAGACAGTTAGTTACTGAATTTTGACATGGAGACATCCATGTCAACTTGACTTACAGATCAGGGTCTCCAAGTAACTCTCCGGCTAGGTGCAGAATAGGGCCAGAGTGATTTGTACACTCATGTTCCAAAAGCAGTAATCATCCTGGCATTTACTAAACCCTCTTTCTTGTAAAATGGATTTTCAGAACACAACTTCAAAACACTTGTTTTGATAAAAAAGCAAGTCGACTCCCTGGTGCTTGAAGTTTGCAAACCACATAGGTAATTTTATAAAATGTTTCCAAAATTAGCCAAGATAACAATGTTATAGTAAGTAGAATTTAAAATACTTATCTTTTTATATCATCATCGGCTGTAAAACATAATATCAATCCTTCCATTAAAAACAGAGAAAGTAAAATACATGCTTTTGTATTTTTAAAACCACAAAATGGAAGTCAAGTTCTTCTCTCAGGGTTTTAGATGCAAGCAGTTCACCTTTTGTTATAGACTTATCCTGTCATTACTTGTCTCCATTTCTCCTTCATTTATATGTTCACAGCTCTGCCTGATATTTATTCTGACAGCCTCTGTGTTAATAATAAAACTCTCAAAACTATTGGTAGTCTTGATTGACACATAGATATAGAAATTTCAGAAAATATCAACCATGTGTTAGGGCTCCCATTCCAGATATTTCACTCCACTCTACTAAAACAAAGAAAACCCGAACAACCACTATTAAATCTCCTCAGGAAGGCTGCATACAGAACATTAATAGGCAAAGTGAAATTCAGTCAGGATGTAGTGTTTTGAAATGCTTTTTCCCTTGTAGTTGCCTGTAATTGTTCACACACACACACTTCCATTCTAAAGGATAATATTAAGAGGAGCTTAAAAACTATGAAAAGCCAGTGAGACCCCCTGCCAAGACACAAAGAAATGATCATGGAAAGTAAAGCTGCTTATTTTACCTTCCTATCTTTCCCTGCCCTGTTTCACCCAGTAAAAGCAAGTGAAATGAAACAGGAAACAGCGAGAGCAAGACACTCAATGCAGGGAACAAAGAAAAGCAAGCAAAAAAACGTTTGAAGGAAGAACTGATATAAAAAATAACATCCCTCTCCTGAAATACCTCTGTCCAATTATTTCTGTCTAGTGTGTTCAGGGAGGTATATTAATTTGTATTTAATGTTTTAGGTATGGGTTTGTGCTGCAACAATTAGTACATTGGTGGCTTTATTAATCACAGTTTCAGCTATGCTATGTCGAAGGACTAGGAATCCATCTTCAAGTTAAGCTGGAGCTGCAGTATATCATTATAAGCAAAACGGTGGTGTGCCACATAAACCAGAGGATAGAGGATAGTCTGCTATGGATTTTGCAGTAGTGTGATGAGGCAATGTGCTATGATAACTAAATCGGTACCAATAAATTTTACCTAATTTTTAGGTAGAATTGGTATGAATTGAGAAAATCTACTGAGCCTATTTCCTTTCCCACTATGCCCATAAACTGAAAATTTAAAAATAGTTGTAGAATTTAATACCAACATGAAATACCATGTTCAATGTGTAACAAAACATAATGGGTTTTTTTTCAGAGTAAGATGGAAGAGTCTGCTTGCTATTTGAATTTTTAATTAACTTAGTTGCATGTGGGCTTGATCTAAGAAACTAAGTGATAATTAAAACAAAGTGGGTTTTTTTGTTGTTTGGTTTTTTGGGTTTTTTTTTGTTTGTTTTGTTTTTTTGTGGTTTTTTTGTTTGTTTGTTTGTTTTTGTTTTTTAAAAAAAGCCCTTTTCCAGAACCTACCTCCGTTTTTCTGGTGGCTAACAGCATACATTTTCTAAGGGGCAAAAAATGCTTGTCTCTGCTGTAAAACCAGAGCTTGGGAGAGCAAGCTCCAGAAACTGTCTGCCTTCATTTCCATGTGAGACGGACAAGCATCCTCAGGGTATCTACATTGCTGTCTTGCTTCTTTCCTCTCTCTCTCTGTCTGTGATACTGAAGGGTAAATAGTCAAGCTCAAGACAGCAGTAAGGTGGGCAAGATTATCCCGCACTCACTGTATATTGTCCACTCAGTCCATTGACAACTGCTACAGCTCATAATATGTGTCTTCATTCTTAGCAGGCACTGGAAATAGAGGGTATTTATTGTGTGTCCTGTTATTTTAAAACTTGATCACAGTTTATACATAACAATTCACCTTGTCAAACACAGGCAAGTTTGTTCACAAACAGTTTTGTAACTCAACAGTTTCTTGCTGCAGTAGGTGCAACATGAACACAATGTCCCAGCAAGACTGATGTTTGATTATTTTGTTCTAAAGAAACAGGGACCATTGACTCCCGTGGTCATTCAAAGTTGCCATGAAACAAAAGACTAATCTTTGAGAATAACAAGTGTTACTAAACTGATCTTTTCAGCCCTCGTTTTATTTAAATTTCATGGTCTTCTTTATACCCCAGTATATGTTTTCATCTGTCATTTCTCCTCTTCTGCTTTCTCTGCTCTTTTCAAATAGTGAGCAAGATACTGAACAGAAAGCACATTTTACTGCTGGTGAGTAGCTTTGTACAGATTCTGGGGCCAAACTCCCAAATATGTTTTCATTTCTGTCTTGATATATATTGTTCTGTGCACCCTTGCCTGAGAGATGCTGTGGTAAAGTAACAACAGTGTAAGACATGAGACTCCAAAACATTTTCAGAGGAACAGTACCATTCCCTAGCACACAATTCCCTCCTTTGTTTTCCAAAGGCAATCAATCACTTTTTAGTGAAAAACCTCCTAACTTTCCTGATTTTTTTCCTTTGTAGAATATATTAGTTAAATTTTCTACTTTGACAGCCAAAGGGATATCTCTGGCTGAAATGGTGTCCCCGGTTGAAACACAAATTTGTCATACCCTTTTAATCCTATAATGCTTATCTCCTTTACCACCTTTGGGGTGTACAGACTTTCACTATCATCAAAGTACCAAGCTCTCTCTCCTTCGTTTCCCTATTATAATCCTATAAATAAACATTTGAAGAACAAAAAGGACTAGTTTCTCTGTGGGTGGGGAAAGGGGTTCCTGGGTGATTTTTGAAAGGACACCACCGTGCTAATCACTCGCCTTGCAGACATGTGCCCATCTTTTTGGGCTTGCCAAAATTTTCTTTCATTTGTGTGCTTTCATTTTGTGTCAGATTAACCCAGTGAAGTGGCTTGACAGCCAGATTCAGATCCAAAATGAGCTTGTTTCATAGCCTGCAAGCTCAAATTATTTCCAAGCTTTTTCATACATCAGCTGCTGTAAACATGCGTAGAGATAACAGCAAATATCAGAAGTTTGACTGAGCTGGCATTGCAGGTTTCAGCACCACTTCTTGAAATGTTCAAAGATATTTTAATAGCACAACTTCATCTTTTCCCTAAAATAATTGATTTAATGCCTTGCAGAGTGATAAAAAAAAAATCAAAAAGAAAATACTTTCCTCCATGATTGCTCATATGAAGCTCTTTTAAAGATGATATGCTGATGGAGGATATTTAACAAATTGAATCGTAGGAAATTTCAAGTAGCAATATGTGCTTCCAAACTTTTCTGTACACTTCATTTTTCACATACGTTTCCTCAAAAATCCTGGTTTGGGCTTAGTCATTTCAGATACTATACAGAGATGTAATGACTAAATAGATATGTTGTGAAAGATAATCAAGGGTCTAAACCAGATACTAGTATTTGCGAGATCACTTGTTTTTGTTTACATGGAATACTTATAGGTTTTTCAACAGTATTAACTCTTTTTTTTTTTTTTTTTTTTTTTTTTTTTTTTTTTTTTTACAAATCAGGAAAATTGATTCTCCAAAGGAAAAAAAACAAAACCCAAAAATCTCACTGACTTCAGTGATCTCTGGATTAGGCACTAGTTTTATTCTGAGACACCAATTATTTGCCAAAGATAATCCTACACAAACAGTTAAACTGCCATGAGAAATATGAATCATATTCTATCATTCTTAGATTCTGTAAAACAGCAGATCAAAGCTTTGAATTAAGATAATGGTGCCAACTGCTTATTTAAAATACCTGTTTGTGGTAGTTGAAAATGTGTCTGAAAAGTCTTAATAAGTCATAACACTGACTTTAAATTCTAGCAGAGTTCTTCACAGACTGTTTGCTTCCACACACACATACACGTGCATGTGTGGTATCATCTCGGGTTATTTGTGCCTAAATCAGAGTACAAGTCAGGAAAACCAGGACTGTGTCTGCACAGTCTAATACCAGGCAACACTTCATTAGAGTAACCTGCAGTACATTCAGCAACCTAAAGCCTTGAGTTCAAATACCTCTTGGAATTTTGTATGAATCATAAGCAAAACTGATCCCAGAAAAAGGAAAAAATAAGTAGTCATTTATTTTACAATATCAAATTTTTAATCATATTCCTTTCCAACAAACCTTTTTGATAATTAGCTCCCACTGAAGAAAATCATGTTAGACCAAACAGAACTTCTTCATACACATTTGTCATTGACCAAATTGAAAGAAACTAGAGATGGTATTCTGTCTGCACTCAACACTTTTCTACAGAAACATAAAAGGCCATTCAGACAAGGTCACTGATCTACCAAGTATAATGCATAAGCTTCCACAGGAAGCAATGAAGCTGTGAAAGCTTTTGGTTTGCCTGAGCATATTTTAATAGATTTCAAATTATCAAAGTAAGAGGCATTAAATATTTTTGCTAGAAAATTCTGTACCAAACATGCTGTGTGTTTTTTCTGTTCAAAGTCTTTAGCACCCCATCAGAGGCTGAAGTATTAGCAAATGCCAGAAACAATGTCACAGCAAACCCCTGCTTCGTTAAGAATAAGAGTGCATAAGCTGCAATGTCAGTTTAAATAAATGTATAAACAGGATGGTGGGGCAAGATCTAAATTAGTCTTTAATTTACTAAATGTTTATTCTCAATAAGGTTAAATCTATTTCAGATAAAGGTGGTGCTTAATTCTGAATAGTCAAGGGCTATAATAAATGAGGCATTCTAGGTTTTATAGACAGAAGTGGAATGCATATATAGTAAAGCTGAGTTTGTATTTTTGCTCTAAACAATTCTGTCTTCAGCACTTATCTCCATTTGAATGACATTAAATTGGAATCTGTCAGACCAGATGTGTGTGGTATTCCTTTATTTTGAAGGGAAATGACTGGGAGAGGTTTTGAAAAGGTTGTGCTTTTTCATTTAAGAAAGAAAAGCCTACAAATGGGTGCAATTTTAGAATTCTTGCAAGCACAAGACTAGAGTGAGAAAAGATCATTAGGCTCAGGAATTTATTCATTCCCAAATTGTACGAACATGAATTTCTCCCCTGGTATTTCAAAATGCTGCCATATGAAAAAGTTAAAATGTATAAAGTGGAAAAAGTATTGTGAACATTTATAGTTATCCTTAGTTACCCTTGTGTATTTCTAATTTCCAGCTCATTTTAATGGAAATTAATAGCATCACAACAGACTCAAACTACATCCATGCAAAGCAAGAGAGCCACACACTATATTAGTGCCAACAGGACAGCTTTGTAGGTCAGTGAGGGACTTGTGACAGCAATAAAGTCCAAATATTACTGAGAAATTACATAAATTCCCCTCTTGAGACATAATTTTGCAATGGCTTGAGTGTAAATCTGCAGTGGCTGTGTCATAACTTTCATGTTTGTATTTCGCTAATCCTAGAAGGCCTTGTGATAGCAGACTCACAGTAAAGCAGGTTCTAATATGTTTTTTTTGTAAGCTTTTGTTGTTCTCAAATATATTCAAATCAAAGCTGAGACTTCAGCACCAAATGAAGGATGTTGAATGGATCACATGAAGAAGTAAAGTCAAAAATGGTAGACAACTCCCCTGTAACATGAATCCATCATAGTTCTTAGGGAATTCCATGGAAAGAGATTCCTAACTGTGTCCACACCATTTAGGTCCCAGCAGGTTGATTCACATGCTTTCTAGTAACACAGATCTCAGGAAGCCCTTGTTTTATGTACTACAGAGTTGTCTCATTCTTAATTTACAGGCCACTTGAAAACCTCAGTTCATGTCTGCGGAATAGCATCCTGATGCTGTGTACCACTGTGATCTCTGCAATAATGGACAAAAGAAGGTGTTTCCCACTAACATTAATATTTATGCACTTCTGGTTATATGGTTAATGTTTACAAAATTTTAATAGCATTTAAACAGGTAGTTAAGCTTTAACATATTAAAGTTCTTCCTTTAGTAGATATGTTTCCCAGAAGTAAGGCAGAGGGCAGATGGAGAACTTGCATTTTGGGGTAGTTTGAAGAGGTTCAGCTTTATTTTTAACAAGAAATTAGGATGAAGAGTACTATATCATAATTTAGCGATAAAGGCAAGGCTGGACTTTTGTGTTTGAGGGAGAGAGATATAGATAGTGAAAACATAAGAACAGCATTGACTGGTTGGGTATACCATTACTCAATATGGTTCTTACCAAAATTAGAATTTAAGAGAAATCACTTAAACAGGCTAAGTCTATATATGTTTTGAAATGTTTCATTTGGATGTGGACTTGATTTCTTTAATGCCAGTTGTTTCCAAAATCATATCATTTTTAAGTGACTGAAAATGAAAATTTTTAATTTGGCATTCACAAAGTAGAACACTTCAGGAAGAACAGATCTTGTTGTTTTGGTCTGTGGAGAGATAGTCTTTTTCCATTGCAGTAATCCAAGAAGCTGTGACACAGAGACACACACTTAGCACATCTAGTCAGGAACAAAGTACAACTTTTAGTAATTCTTCTACCTTAGCCACATCTTGTAAAGATTTATAAGAAAATTACACCAGTGGTAGATCTACTTTTCTTTATTGACATGTATTCTTGCCCTAAATACCTCTGTCTTCAGAACTTATTTCCATTTGAATGACATTAAACTGGAATGTGGTATCTCAGTCCTGACAAAGCCTTAGTAGATGTATAATTTACCCTCCCCAGGGATAGAAAGACCAAGCAGATCTTTGCAAAGATTTGTGGCAGGCAAGGAGGTCCTACCATTAGAACTGCATGTTAAAGACAGAAAAATAATATCAACAGGCCTATTTTTTCAGGTTTTATTCTATTCTGTACTTAACTCACTTTGTACTTCTTAAGCTACCTGTGCCCCAATTTATAGCAACATTTCCTTGATGTAAATGATTTGACCTTCTATATACATTGTCAAGTTTCCAAATACACTGTCAGAAACTATAAATTGCAAGCATTTCATCAGTAGCTTGCTCTCCAGCAACTTCAGTGAAAGAGTAGTCTGGAAGAGTGGGAATATAACTCTTCTTTCTTGAAAGAAATGAATATTGGATAAATCTTATTTTTGCAGTGTTGCCAGAGGATACTTTCTGTCAATAATACAAAGATCCTTCATTGCCTCCTGAAGTAAACAGTGATGTTATGCCATTTTTTTACTTTATTATATTTGTCAACTCTCTGTTCTTTTTCAAAATACATCTTTTTAAAAGTTGTTAATTCTTATAACTGTTGCAACAATAATAATTTGTATATGTTGTATTTTCATACTCAAAAATGAGTAATACAGTATCTTAAGTTAACATTAACCAACAAAAGCTTAGAACCAGGACATGTGAAAGTAAACAAGTAGTAGGCAACAGGAATAAGAATACGGTGGGATTTACTCTTTTCTAAATACATTTTTGAGTGAAGTCATGTTACAGACAGAAGAGGGGCTGGAACAGGTTAAATTGTTCCATTTATTTCAATGACCTATTCAAAACAAGTTGGCCTCTTAATTAACTAAAGCCAAGAGGATTTGTCTGTCCCTCCAGTATGCACTGCATGAAGAATTTACACTCCAAATTCAAGGTCAGCCAGTCTCTTGACATTACATTATGTAATAGTTACTCGTTGCACATCTGACAGTGAATCTTTCCTCAAAAGAATGCAGAGAGCCCTATTTGGAATGGTTGATCCTATTTATGACAGTTTATATGCTGAATCTGAAAAAAACTCTATAACTTACATTTAATATTGGGAATAAAACACCATTTTATGGCTAATTCCCAGAAAGACTTTAAACCATGATAAAGCATTAATTTTTTAGTACTCTAGCTTAATCACAGAATCATTCAGGTTGGAAAAGACCCTTGGGATCATTGAGTCCAACTATCATCCCTACTCTACAAGTTCTACCCTACACCACATCCCCCAGCATTTCATCTAATTGACCCTTAAACACATCCAGGGATGGTGACTCCACCACCTCCCTGGGCAGCCTATTCCACTGTCTGACCACTCCTGCTGTGAAACATTTTTTCCTAATGTCCAGTCTGAACCTCCCCTGTTGCAGTTTAAAGCCATTCCCTCTTGTTTTATAACTCATTATCTGTGAGAAGAGACCAGCACCAACCTCTCTACAATGTCCTCTTGGGGAGTTGTAGAGAGTGATGAGGTCTCCCCTCAGTCTTGCCCTCCTCTGCACTTGCTCCAACACCTCGAGATCTCTCTCGTATTGAAGTGCCCAAAACTGGACACAATACTCCAGGTGTGGCCTCACCAGTGCAGGGTACAGGGGGACTATCACCTCCCTACTTCTGCTGGTCACACTCTGTTTAATACAAGCCAGGATGTGTTGGCTTTCTTGGACACCTGGGCAAGATTTAATTAAGATCTTTATATATATATATATATATATATATATCTTTATGCAAATCAAATACTACAAACTATGTTAAACCTTACTGTAGTGTAATAACTATTGCAAAATTTTGAGTTAAAATGTGAAGCTTCAGATCTGACTGTCAACAACTCATCCCACCTCCTATTCTTGCCCATAATACAATCAATTGCAAAGAGATATCATTTTACCCCAGTCAGCATTTGCTGGGAAGATACTTTTCAGCTTTGTTTTGATAAGAACTTCTCCAAATTGTTCATATTAACCACCAGAATTGTTCTGAACCTGGCGTGTTTATTTGTACACGACCAAATTAATTTTTTCACTGAAAGTACTAGCTGAAAGACAGATTTAGAGGTGGTTTTGGAGTCAGGCAATCACACGAAAGAACATATTTCTCTGTTTTGGATTAGGGATTCTCCACTTTATCTTCAGAAGTAAAGAATCCTCACATGTGAATAAGAGAACTACGTGAACCACAGTAGAAGAAATGTTAAAAGTGAGCTCATTTTGCTGTGTTCTGAAGGCTGACAGATTGTTTTGCTGATTAAGGATACCAATTAAACTCAGACACCAGAGTGAAAAGAGTAGGTGTATTTTACTGGTGATAAACAGTGTAACAGTGTAATACAGAAAACGTGCAGTAAGAAAAAGCAGAATAGTTCACTTAAAGCAACAAACAGGAAAATACAAGGTAATGCATCAAATCATTACTACATAAGAGGGAGAATAGTGATTTGGAAAAATACATCACCACTTGCATCCGTTACCATCACCCAGACCCGCAGTCACTGGGCAGCCCCGGTTACAGCGAGGGTTTGGGGAGCCCGTCCCAGCCAGTAGGAAATCCCACACAGTGCGTCCACCCATAGGAGAGGCTTCCAATGTCACTGTGAGCAGGTCCAACCTTATACACTAGAGATCAGCAAGCCAGAATAGATGTCACCTTTATTTTGAGCAGAAAATGTCTGCTTTCATTCTCCTGTTGGATTCCACCCAAAGCCTGGCCAGGGCTCAGGGAGGGGGAGACCAAGGGAGTTTCTGACAAGGCCAAATACGTGGGTTCTCAGCCTTGAACAAGGCTAAACAAGGCAAGTTGGACACATTCTCTCAGCATTATGTCCTCACTACTGACTATATTCTAAACTGCATCTTTCACTAGCGAGCTTACACACTTTGTTAATGATTACAGACTAAGTTAGCGGCTTCAGCTTGGGGCCTGTTGTTCAGGCTTCAGTATTTCAATGCTTTATCACTTTTTAGATCATCATAAATGGGTTGTTATAACTTAGTACAATACCTGTTAGCATCACGATTATCAGTTATAAAATATACAGGATCCATCTACAGGTCAACTCTGGCTTGGGCCGGTTGTCCAAGCCTTAGCACTTCACAGATGCACTGTGATTTACCTCGTGGAAGAGACATTTCCGTTCATCTCTCACTATCTTCCCCTTTTTCCCATACCCTATCCCTAATTCACACATAGTTATACCATCAACAGCTGTAAAAGATTTTAAAGTCTCTTGGTATGCATTCTTCAAGGAACCTGCTGTACAAAGCACCTCATACGCAGTGCATAAATCTTTCCTTCCAGAGCAATGCAGTTCAAGGCACACAGTTTGTCTTCTGATCAAGACATAAGATCATTCATACAGCAAACTAAAATAATGTGTTGAAGAAAGCAGCAGAACTTGTAAAAGGTGCATCTAAGTACAACTGAAAAAGGAAAATCTGCCCAGAATCTGGCCTATGGAAGACAGATGGAGAAAAAGGTTTAAGAGTTCCCACTGCTCTCTCTATAGGCTACCAGTAAAAATTACCTTTGAAGTTTTGTATTTATGGTCAGAGGTCAACATCAACAGATTTCATTTTGTTTCGTGATAAAGACACATGTTGTGCTATGCATTCACTAGAAATTCAGTAAAATCTTAAAAATAAAACCAAAGGTGGTACGCTTCAGCTACACCCATGATTCAAAGATAGTCAGATTCAATATTCGTTAGTGCTAGCAGAAGTTGTTAGCATCGAAAAAACACCTCTGCTGGGGAGGAAAATTTCACTATTAATTGCACCCTGGTCAACTTATTTCAGAGAAATCACTGTGAAGCTAGGCTGAAAATTAATATACTGATTCACAAATTTTATCTTCATGCACTGATCATCGGCAGAAACAGTGATGTGTGGGTTTGGTCTTCAGGATTTCGCCCACAGAATAATCCAGATCCAGAGCATACAGATTTAGGGGAATCCAAAGCACAAACTGTGCCAGATAAGGCATCAGCAACAATTCTGCACATATCCCTCTGACAACTCATCTTAAACACAGCTACAGTGACACAAGCTATTCATAACCCTTATTGTATGTGCTGCAGTTGTCAAGGGAATACAATGGTGAATCTTATAATCATTTAAGACATAGCAAAATAGTAAAACAATGTAAAATCACCTTTTCTGTTTTCCCCAGGGGCTGTCTTCTTCCTGTAAACCATCTTTTTGAATCCCTACTGCCTGCAGGGGTGCTGCCATGAATAGTTGCAGCTGTGTACAAATCGTCAGGAATCGCTCATGCTCTTGAAAGCTTCCAGATTTTTCAATATGACTCATATACTTTGATCTTTTAAAAAAATCTTCATTATTTCTGGTTTATTCTTTTCTGAGCTGCTATACCTATATAAAGTAACTAGAACATAAGAGAGATCACTTCTATAAGGCTACTGGCACAAAAAAATACATTTGATTCATTCTTTTTTGGGCTTGATCGCAGAAATGGTCTGTTTTTCAGAACTGATTAACTGCATGGAGAGTACTATGTGGAGTACATTGAAAGGATTTTTTTATATTACAAAGAACTTCCAAAAATACTAAGTAGGTTTTGGTTTATAATTAAAATCTATTATATGAACAGAATATTAAAAATTCAATACAATTTTTAAAACATTTTTGCTAGGTTTTGATTGAAGAAAGGACTTGTTTCAAACAAAGTAATTTTTATGCATGCAAGACCCAATCAATTCTAATATAAAATTTAACACATTTTATAAATGACAATGGAACAACAAGAAGAAAAGCAAATAAAAATATAGACTTTTCTTTCAGGCTCATCTTAGGTGTTCAGCCATCATCAAAGAAGCTATGGGTAAATTTCATTACTTCAGTAAGGATCTGTCCAACACAGAAAATAAGAGTGGAAATTTAACCATAGAAGATTCCATCCTCAGACAACTATATTAAAAAATGTTAAGCCACTGTTTATAAGGAGGAGGAACCACAGAGTTTTACAAATAATTTTATTCCACTAACATATTTTATAGCGCTCTCAAACTTTCAAGATCATAAAGTTTCTTTCGTTTTAATCTAAATGAATCGTTTGACTAAATGGTTCTAATTTTCTGGTATTCTAGTTCAGAGCCACTGAAGGACTTATAATTTCTATCAGAGTAATACTGAATACTTCTCATGATATGTCAACAGATTTAAGCAATTTCTGCAATCTCACTTTGAAATACAGTGTCATATATTAGTGTAGTGAATGAATATTCTGGTCTGTAAACTGATATTTTTATTCTATTTTTGTGCAATACAGCATATACTCTCACTGAAAGGTTATAAATCCGTACAATTTATCTTTTACTAAAGCTGTTCAAAACATCTAGCTTTGTATGTATTTATAGCTGCCAATGAACTGGTAATGGTGAAGGAAATTAAAACCTTGTATACTAATCACAGGTAACGGACAGTTCTTAAGGTGACTGTATTCCTGATTAGAGGTTTGTAAGCTCAGAAATGATACTGGATGTCACCATGTGCTGCTCAGATGTATCAGCCACTGAACAGATTTTAGCTAGGAACAAAAAGCAAAGGATGTTTTGAAATGCAAATTCAGATCTCGTATTTTTATTCTATACTTACAATTTAATCTTTCCAAAATATCTGAATAAAACCACAAAACATCATAGCCCTGCTTAATTTCAAAGCATCAGACTCCTTTAATTTAAAAAGTAGCTCAATTGTTATTTGTTTATGGGGAAGCTACAAAGACACACATTATAACCACTCACTGATTAGGTTCCAAGCATATAATTTTGTTTCTATACTTCAAAATGATGAATAGTCTTTTCTGGCTATGAAGAATGTAGTACTATTTAGTGAATATTCTCCTTGTTCAGTATTCCCTTTTCTAGCATAACAGCAGTTAGATTCAGCTTAGTTGTGGGTTGCATATTTTGTGATCGTTACTGTTCAGTTCCATGAGAACTTGCAAAAAATGTGCTCATATAGCATAGATAATTATGTGTTATTTTCTCCCTTAATGAAAGACAAATAATTTGGCAGTCCTGCCTAATGTATTTTTTCTATTTCAATACAACTTTGGATTAGGTCCTTTTTCAATATGGTTTTGCAAGCAGAATAAAATGTGTTTCTTAGATCAATTATGTAGCTTTTAATGCAAGGTAATGCTATTTGTATTAAAGATTTGCATATGATCATTAAGTACTAATATTACATTATGATAGTTCTCTGTTTACAAACTAAATCATTTGCTATATAGGCAGAATATTTTCAAAAGAAAGATCATAAGATACATTTATAGCAACACATAGAATAAAAACCACTAGCCAGTTCTATTTTTCATTAGACCCTATTTCTTCTAGTCAACAACTCTTACTGCAAAGAGACACAAGTCAGGGCAGGACAGGACTGAACAAGGACAGAAATACTCATGTAATAATTTCTATTTTCAGATCAAATTGTACTTTAAAGTATTAGTCTTGAAAATCTCAGGTACTTGTTATGGTTTCACACTACACGAAAGAGTGTTTGAGAGGAAAGACATTTTTTAACAAACTGACACTTGTATTTAAAACTGTGGTTGCACTTCTAATTTTTTAATTGTTGGAAGAAAATGTGATTATCTGCCAGAAGAGCCACACAGCTCTACTTCAGTGTTTTCCAGTGACCATAAATGATCCATAAAGATGTTGAGCACCACCCAGAATGGCCAGACAAAAAAAGGCAACAATCAGTTTGGCAGTTTTAGTTTATGTGCTCCAGCAATTTTTCTGCGAAAGAGGAACACCACAAAACAAACAGAACAAAGGAGGAAGAGTGACTTAGACATGTCGAGAGCTGGTTTACCACCCTACATTTCTTTGGCTTCTGGAAGAGAGATTTATACAGGAAAAACAAAGACTGAAAAAAGTGGTGGGAGAGAAAAGGGAAAGAAATGAACTTCCAGTTAATCTTTTTTTTTAATAATCCTTGCTAAGTTAAACTCAGTAAGAACATGGGTTCCCATCAGAAGTGAAATGATTTCAGTTTAGGAGTAATATACGATAAAAGGATAAATGATAAAGCTAAACCCAAGAAATTAACTGTTTGCAAGTAAAATCTATTTATAAGGAAATGGCAAAAATTAATCTAAAAAAATAATCATTGTGGAAATCTCCACGGGGCCAGTATTCTTTTCTTGATGTGTACTTTTCTTTGGTCTGCACCAGCTGAAGGAGGTAACAGCACAATTCTGGCAGCAAAAGAAGCAAATCTACAGGTGACAGAGTGGATATGCAGCTGAGTAAACCATTGGATTAGAGCACCACAGTGCAACAATTTTTATACATTAAGGCAAGCTGTGTTGCTCAGACTGGGAAAAGGAAATTCCAGACATGTAGCTGCCTGGGACCACCAGTGGAGTAAACATTTAGGTACGGCAAGGTCAAGGAAGAGTCAGGGAAAGAAAAGCAAGAATAACAGTGAAGTACTTGGCCAACTAATATACCAGGCTAAAACTCCTTCATCCAAGTCTAAAGTAGGATTTCCCATAGTGGAAGACAATGAGGTCAGGATGGACAAGGGGGAGAAGAATGAAGCCCACAAACCGAACAAAGATTTAACCCAGCATTTCTTTGCCAACAACCAAAATGAGCTGTCTTTGAAAGAACTTATATCTATACTAACTATATTTTATAAGACAAGGTTGCAGAACCTGTTATGTAGAAGAGTGTTAACCATGAAATGGTTAACAGTTCCTGTGTCAGGCACCTAGCACAGTAAATGCACAGAGTGTATTTCAGATGGAGCTGAAGAAGTGGTGCAGGTAGAGGTGCCCTCAGTTCCAACTCTGAAGTAACTCTTCCAGTAACATAAGGCAGAGACTCTTCATTTTAACATAGCATCTGGAAGTTTACATGCATCCAGAACAGCAGAAATGATAAATTCACTGCTCAAATACTATAATATGGTTTACATATTAGACTTTGGGAGATCATGTACTATTTCATGTATGATCTTGCAGAAAACTATCTCATATGTTTCAGTCTGTGCATCTGACAAAAACATACTGTTCACTTAAAATCTATGGAGCATATAAATATTATCTAAGACAAGTATTTAGAGCAATTATGGATTCATGATTCTTTCCAGTTTATTGGAAAATGATTGGAGAAAAGAGAAAGCTAGTAACTAAAATCCTTCTGAGCACCCAGAACACTAAGCCATCAGGTTATTTTACAGAACACGTTAGTATTAGCTAAAAGACCACTGATGAACCAAATAGCAAAGGAAAAAAAAAAAAAAAAAAAAAAGGTTGATGGGATAGAGAAAAGTCAAAATAGACTTATATTTTGGGTTCTATTGTATCCATCAATTTATATCTCTGTACTGTAAGGAGATGAAGGTCTTTATAATCACAAAAGCTACATTGTCCTGAAATCTGAAATACTTTTAAAGACCCATTATATTCATGTCATTGAGCTTCTGCAAGGCTAATGCTACAGCTATCTGTCTGTTGAACTTCAGGGAGGAAGAGCCCCAGTTTTGCATGATTTCCTGATTTCATTCATGTCAACATATCACATTTTGTTATTTAGAACAAAATTTCTTATAAAGACATTATTCTGTTTGTATTAAAAAAAAAAAAAAAAAGTTTACCACCATATTTCCATTTGCTTCATAAGTAATACCTTTCAAAATCATTGCAAAATCTTAGTATATCTGAATCTGAAATGAGGACTGGGGATTGTAGGAAACAACTAAGAATAAGTATACTCCAATAACACTCTATTTGATATAATAATGCCTTGGGATATTCAAAAGCAATTTGCGTTTTCACTGTGAACGAGAGTACAGATGACTGTTCTGTCATGTCAGTAAACTGAGCAGGTGGATTCACTGTTTTCAAAGGTAGTATTGTAAAAGGCAAATAAAATGTGATGTGCCCCTGTTTCATGGTGTCACCACTTGTCCCTTCTAGTCTGTCTGTCTCATGATGTCTTGCAGCTCTCTAGTCCCTGCTTTCTTCGGATATTTCCTGCCTGCCTTTCCCCTTTATCTTTTATCCAACAGACCAGAAGACAACATATTCCTGCCATATCTTACAGTAGGTCTTAAGAGCCCTAGATGGAAGCTAATCCCTTTGCCACAGCTGCCAAAAGCTGCATGGTGCCTGAATCAGCTGAGCACTGATTTTGACTGAAGTGTCACATTGCAAGAGCAGCTGCATGGGCTCCTCTGCTACCAGTCCTGATCTGACATGAACCCTGGGACAAGAATGGCAGTGGGACCACTAACATTTTTTGCAAAGAGCTAAGAGCACAAAAGATTGTAGTAGGCAATAACCAGGAAAGAACACTCATGCTTTCAGGCAGTTTTAAGGAGTACTTGGATCTTGTGCCGGTCCCCCTGCACAAAAGAAAATTTCACCTGCAATAAATATGAAATAAATTGTGAACTGGGAAGGAATGTAAATTTCTTGTTATCATTGTGAGGCACAGCTTTTCATTTAGTTTAAAAAAAAAAAAAAAAAAAAAATTTCTGATATATAATTTTTCATGCTTTAACTTTTCACATGCTAAAGCACAAGAATGTGAATTGGTATTTGCTGTATCATAATGAACCATTTACCCTCAGCAATTCTTCAATATTTAGGCTATCTTGTTTTAAATTCAGAAAAGATCTTGCACATTGTGGGCTATAATATACCAAGTAATATATAGGGTATCTACTCCTAGTCACAGACAGCTTTGATGATACAGAAGAAGACAAACAAGGAAAGAAAAAGAAATCCAAAGCATAATGGACACAGCCAATTTTACAAGCTCTGGTAGAACACATTGGCATATATCCTGTAGGCTTTAAAAGTGAAGATGATCTGTTCTGGTTTGATATAAACCAAGCAGATTTAAAGGGACCAGACTGTGACTTTCAAGATCAGACAGATATGCTGTTTAAATATGTCACTCCACAAAGTGCATGAGGAAAACCATGGCTCAAGGCCTTCTTGACATTCTGTTCCATGTCCATTTCTGTGGGCAGATTTTTCTCTTCCCCATTCTTACTCTTCACTCAGAGGAAATCAAGCTTAAATTTGAGACACCCAGAATACAGGAGGACAAGAGTGGACATGTCTTGGCCCCCTTACTGCTTCTATGGCATCAAGCAGGAACACTTCAAGATCTAAATGGATATGGTTCTATCAACCTAAATTATTTCATCATTATTGAGTCAGAGCTCTGAACCCATAATTTTTGTGACATTGGAAACAGGTCAAATTGACTATCTTCTCAGGGAAAACCTGGCTCCAAATCATTGTCTCTGAGCAAGTTTCCTGATATTATTTTTATCTTGTATATTCCCAGTTTTTTAAAATGTGATTTTCCACCTACTACTCAGAAGACTTCATATCACTGAGAACTCTCTGTTCTTACAGTATATTTCATGTTCAAAGACATTCCAGCAAGTTTTACTGTACTGAGAAAGCCTTTTATAAAAGATTGTCAATTCCTTGTTAGCAAGTGACAACATGACCTTGGGAAGTATCGTATGTCAGAAAAATGTACTTCTTTGAAGATTTATGATACCATAGAATGGAGTTCCTGCACAGATATTCCTAATGTTCTTTCTCAGACTCCTAGTCATGGAGAAAACAAAATTTAACATTGGCAAACACTTGCTTTTCACAGTCCACATTTTTATGAACACGTAATCTTGCCAGGTTTTCAAAAAATGCTTTGGTTTATATGTGCTGAACTGCTTTAAGGCTCTGTGCATTAGGCAAAGAGAGCAAATGGAAAAAAAGGCACAGTCTCAGCACTTGTGCTTGACAGAAACAATGACCATTACTTGGTGTGTTTGCAGAACTGTTAACCACTCCCGGTGAGAACAAGAAGTACTCAGGAGAAAGACAGACACAATTTCAGATATAGCAAGTTACTCTGTGTGGGTGAGTCCTTTCACAATGAGACTTAGTAGACCAAGTACATTGAAAATGTCAGGATGCCTTTTCATAAGCCAGAGAGAAAATAAACTTTAGTCTCTAAAGACTGCAGAAATTTCCACTTTCATTTTGTAATGGTAATCTAACTGTAGCACAATGCTTTATTATTTTATAGCATATTCTTAATCATACTACTAATTAATTCAGCAGTTTGCCCTATGCTTTTCTCCATGTACTTACTCTACATTTCAAGGGTTTAGCCCCTCAAGTATTCTTTTTTCTTTAATCATGCAGCTATACCCTTCTTAAAAACTCAGGAGAAAAATTCTCATGTATCCACTTAAAATGTAGATTTTCAATTAAATAATTCAGTCAAATCAGACTTCCTCACAGCAATGCAATACATTGTTCATCACTAATCACTTTTTCTTTTCAGGTTCTATTTTTCACTCTAAGCTCTTCCAGGATGTGCAAAAAAGACATATCTCAGAAGCAAAGGGAAATAAAATAAAAGTTGCATACACATCCTGAAAAATATTGTCTCACAATTTCTGGACTGAGGAAAATCATCAAAACTGGTTTTGCTCAAACAGATATAAAGAGTAGCTTTTTTGATAGGGTCTTGAGCAATTAGAGAAAATACGCAGTAATCAAAGTAAAATTCTACCAACAAAATTATCCTCTTATTCCATGCCATTAAAGAAGTCTTACTTTACCCTGCTGGCTGTAAAGGAAGGATTTAGTTAAATGAGTCTTTTTATTTATTATAGCCATCTTTTGCAACTGTGATTTCTTTCCTCCTGCTTCTTAAAAAAGTAGTTATAATCTTTTGGTTTGGCCTCCTAGCTGCTGAAAATACAATACAATAACCTATATAACACATAAGATAGAGAAATAATGCACCCAAAATAGGATTGAACACAAAAGTTGCAGCAGAATGCACCTGGAAATTCTCAAAAACCTCTGAAAATACATTTTATTTGGGACAGGGAATGGAAACATCCATTTTTTATCCCTTCCGAAAAACACAAATTTTCATACACTGTGTATGACACAATTACAATGGAGTACAAAACTTCCATAAATTATAGTTCCCCACTGAAATGTTATTCAGAGACTAACTGATGCAAGATTATTTTGCAGGTGATTTTTTACTAGTGCATGATTTTATTTTATTTTTACATTTGGAATACCTCTGTCTCAGAAGAAGCTGTTGTCTCTTCTCTGGCCAACCTTTATTCTTTAAGATGGGCAACCGTTCTCTCACATAAACCAGAGAAACTGTCTTTTTCCAGGAAAAAGAAAAAAAAATAAATCTCTCCTATCAATTTAAGTCCCCAACTGGCAGAGCAATGAAGTGGACTTCCAGCGTAGTCAAAGTCTTTTTGGAGGAGAGTCATTAGAGTTGGAAAAAGTCAGGGTGTGCTAATCTCCAGCAATCTCCAGGCAATGTTTAGCAGCAGACATGTTGCAATAGCTGCAAAAATACTTAAGCTACACTAAAGCAAGAACTGATGACAAAAGAAAAAATCAATAAAAACAACAGCCTTAGGACATCAAAAGAAGCTTCTCTGTGGAGATCTTCCCCTATTACTCAGGTGACCCTTCTTCCCACTATTGAATGAAAGCTTTGACCTTAATGTGAGGAGGACAAAACCCCATAAAAATTTCCTCTTGTTCAAATTTATAAGCATTCAAATAACACTACTATTGTTCAAGATATAGGTAGACATAGCAGTTTCCCTCAAATCATTTCCTTGTCACATATAGTGAATTAATTTTTTTTTTTTTTTTTTTTTTTTTTTTTTTTTTTTTTTTTTGGGTTTGAGTGCAGTTTACATTTAAGCAGATCATGAATCTCATGTAACCACAATATAATTACAAATCAGTATATGCACTTCATTTATGTTTACATGTACAGTGGAGTAAAATGTAAGCATATTTCTGATCCATTACATCTTTCCCCATCACTGTCAGGAACAGAAAACATTCTGCAGGACTAGAATTCCATGACTCCTGAGCAAAGATCATCATGGCTGCAGAGAAGTAGAAAATCAAGAATCAGAAGTCACAGCTCCTCAGTAACAACATCAAATTTGTGGACTTAAGGCAGTTAAGATACAGAACCAATTTCATTTATGCAACTTTAAAGAGAAAATTATTTTTCTGTATTAGTTTTTGAGGTATAAAAAAAGGCCATCTTATACAAATATGTTGAAATGTTTTGACAAAATGTGCTTATATTAACTTCTACCTCAGGAATGTCACCAGAACAAGTTTTCATAGGACTATTAACAAATTTTGTATTTCATTGCAAAATCCGTCAGATTATTTGTTCACATGCAAAAATCTTCATTGTTAAGACAGTGATAGAATAACGGAAGCAATGCCAAAAAACATGGTTAGTGCTATTTTCATTTGCACAGTGAATTTTTCTACCCACTTTCTGTTCTTGTAGGTCCTTTAGATTTCCATCAGAACCTTAAACATTTTAAAACGTGTTTTTTCCACACATTAAAGTGTCCATATTTTATTGATTTTTTCCTTCTGAATTTATAGAAATTCACCTGCTTTCTAAAAAAATTGTTCCTCACCAAAGCTCAAATGAGTACAGTATCTTTAACCTTAAGGATTAATAAACTCTATAAACATAGAACACAGACTTAAGATGTAGGACTAAGCATGATTGAATACAAATCAAACATCCTCTACATAAAGACTTTTCTCATCTCCCTAACAAAGTACTTCAGTAAAGGAATTTTTGTAATACAAGATATTACTGAACACACTAAGAAAATCCAAGCAATTTTTTCTGCAGTTTGTGATTTTTTTTAATTAATATTTCTTGCCTAGAAAAGCATTTTTAATGTAAAAATTAATCCATAAAAGGGAAAGGTTGTTCTAGGTTGTTCTTATCTAGGATACATTCACTATGCTTAAAATCCAAACTGTATGTAAAAAATTAGCATGCAGTTTCTAGGTGGTCACCTATAAGGAAATAACATAAACTTTTATTTTTATACTGGACAGTATTAATTAACTTATTTTTTTGAAAAGTATTTCAACCTGGGAAAAAAGTTTTCTTCCTATCCAAATAGAGGTCAATGGGAGGTGAGGTTGTGCAGTCCAGTCATCATTTATTTATATGGAAACTCTTACTATCGTAGTGAAGACAAGGCAGGATCAAGTTGATTTAGTTCTCTAATGATATTAATAAAGAACTTGACCAATAGTCTCTTTGTGTTGAGAACAAAAGCAAGCCTCTCGGTTTCCATAGACCAAGTTATACAATTCTCATAATAGTTCTCATTAATTCACAAATCACAAGATGAAATAATAAAAGACCTAGGGAAAAAAAAAAAAAAAAAAAAAAAAAAAAAAAAAAAAAAAA
>NW_020799142.1:8783991-8826658 GCF_003259725.1 Athene cunicularia | reverse complement strand
AAAAAAAAAAAAAAAAAAAAGGCAACATGTATTTGTCCCATTATAAAGACAGTGTAATTTTCCATATTTGAGCCCACTTCTTGCATACATCTATCATTTTTGTTACATTTTATGCTTTTCAAATCATTCATGGGACATATTTTTTATAAGAAAGATGTTTCTTCAAAGATGTAAGTTCTCTTGGTCATCTACCTCCATTACTGGATGAAACACAAATAGAGTTAAAGACATTTCTGCAGCCAACAGACGCTTAATCTATACCTGAAAATTTAGTCGTCTTTTGTATTATACAAAACCAGAAGGATATCAAATTAAGTCTGACTATATTATAGAAAGATTATTTTCTCTTTTGAGGTTAGTTAGTAAATTTGCAGCTCTTATTATATTTAATAGACAAAAATCTAATAATTAAATTACATTCTTGGCAGTATGTGTACAATTAAAACCTCTACTGTACAATGAAAGATATCATAAAATATGAAAACAAATATATCACTGTTCTGTAGTGTATTATTAATCATTGACAATTTATATACAGAAAAACATTTCAACACCACAAGTATTTCACAAGTATGATTCTGACAGGCACATGATAAATACATGATAAAATTGGTACCTGCATTACAGACAATATGTATTTGTTAAATCTGTTCACAGCATAAAGATACTTGATTTTTATATGCATAATTTTATAGGTATACACAACCAAATATGTGAGTAAAGTTAAAAATCCTCCTAGTCTGGAACCTTAGTACATTTTTACAATTAAAGCTATGTAGACTCTGAATTAGTTTTAACCTCAATAGCAGCCTGAGTACAGACAGTTACGTAGACATAGCAATAAAGGTTGTAAAACCTTCACCAGAGGTGGAAATGTTATTTGGCTCTACGTAGTTTCAGACATAATACCAGTAATATCACGTTTGGCAATGGAATTGTAGCCTTATATGATTCTTTCAAAAGTCAGTTCACACACAGATTTCTCAGATAAAATGCTACACACTAATTGTTTATCACTGATTCATAACATCAGGTTAGCCTGTGGAAAGCAGAACTAAAGTTGTGGAAATATTAATTTTTCCTTTCTTTTCCACTTTCTTCATGTCTTCTTCTGACATTATAACCTCTGCCATCTTTATTACAAAAATGCTTGATGTGAACACAAAGCTTGATCAAAACAATTTTGCTTAAATTTTGAAATACTGAGAGTTAATTCCAAAACAGCATAAACACCAACAGTTTCTCTGCAGCGGTGCCTGCTATCCAACATGGTGTAATAATGACCTAGGTAGCAATACCTGCTTCTCCAGAAGGCCTGCCACATACTGAAACTCGGATTGGTTTTGCATATTACACAGATATTTTATCTTAAGATCTAACCTGATAATAAAGAATAGGTAATTACAGTTTCTAAACTATGCTTGTAGACAGAAGCAAGTCATCACAGTAGGTGCTGTTATCACAAGTATTTAAACCCAATATAAACTAACAGAGTAGGGGTAAATATAAATGTGTCATGTTCGTTTTTTTTCTTTAAACATTATCGTTAATGTTGTTGATATTATTATTATTACTGTTCATATGGCAGTAAAAGTATGCATTGTTTTCACTGAAAAAAAAAAAAAAAAGGAAGACAAAATTTCTGCTCAGAGATTAAAGAAATAAAAAAAGAAACAAAAACTAAAAAGAGAAAAACCTGAAAAGTATGTGAAGAAGAGCAAGCAGGGGAGGACAAGTCTTCCTTGTTCATACATGTGTCTTCCTACAAGCATGTTTTTCTACCTCTCATCATTCACATTAAAAAATATAAATTTCACACAATTTTACTCATATGGATTAAAAAAATAATTATGTCTTACCTGCTGCTGGACCATCCTGCTGCCTGAGCTGCTACAGCACCTTCAAAACTGAGTAGCCTCACTCAAGTAAATTTCTAACTGTAAATTGAACAGGACTGAGAGTTAAGGGTGGGATGTTTCCCTGAAATGTATGAAGAATCCAGTTAATGAATTAGGCATAATATGCTTTCAACAGTCTTGAGTGCTGGAAAGTGAAAGACAGTACTAAGAGGACTCCTACCTGGGATTCCTTGATATCTTTGGGGAAGGAAAGAGGACTATGACTGAGCACTGTAAAAGATAGGCTGACATCTTACATTGTATGTTAAATTCTGAAAAGATTCTTCAAACATAAAGAATGATTCACTGATGTCTGTGATCCTCTATGACTAATTGAAAAACATCCAGAAAGGTGCAAAATCTTGTATTTGCTACCTAGATACCATTTTGTGCTGCTCAGAAAGCAAGAAGTGTTTTGACTGATGTTTTCTGATGTCAGACTGATCTTCTTGGGGTTTTCTGTTAATGCACACACAATGAACACAATTCTCCCTATTGCAAGTGAAACAATGAAATGTATTCATGGGATTAAAAGACAAGCAATCCTGGTAAATCTGCTCCTTGACTTCCTTAACACAACACATCAAATGTTCAATGAATAGACCTTGCAGAGAAGCAAAGAGGAGCAGTGGTAATGTGTTGGCTGGAAAAAGAAAAAAAAAAAATAATTCTCTGGATTTATCTTCTCAAAACATGAAATTCTGGTGTCCTCTCTTGAAACATTGTCTAGGGACTGAGAACTGTGATTCTCATCCATGCTGCATTATCCATAAATGTATGGAGCCCATCCTCACTGAGGACTGACAGTTTGAGAATATGGCACAACAGAACAGGTTGTAATCACAAGTGACACTCTCAGCTACAAGGAAAGCACTATTCATCACTTCCCATCTTCAGGGAAAAGCACTGACATTAGAAGTATGAGGATATCATAAGCAAAAAATACTCGTAATAGCTTTCTTTTCTATTCCAATATAATTTTCAGCTGACTGTAGGTTAAAATTTCAGAACAGCCTCCCATTTTGTATCTTATCATTTCATTCTAAAGACTTAAGGGTCATTCCATTTTGCACAGCAGTCAGCTTAAATACATATAAATACACCATAAGTTAGAGAATATTTCCAGCTGTTGGGAAAATGCTGTGCTTAAAATTGAAAAATCCTGAATATTGCCATTTAGCTAATAGATTGGAATCGCTATAGAAGTGTATGGGCAATTAAATTCATAATATAAGCTCTTTAAAAAGATGTCTAAGCAGCTATATACCAAAAGTTTTACCAATCTCTCAGTACTTAACATGAATTCTGGAAACAACCTTCACAAATAAGCATCTGCGATGTATAATAGAAATCTTTAAAAAACTATCTTTCTAAATCTTTATTTGGCAGAATAAAACTAAGCACAACAGGACCTAACTGGTTAGTTACTTTCCCTCTGTAAGAAAAAGGCTGCATCTATTACAAAATGAAGAAAAAAAGAACCTCTTCTCAGCACCTATCCACATTAAAACACTAGTAGTCAGTGAAGTATAAATGTCAGCCTGCTTGGCTTAGGTACAGCCAAAGACTGAAAAGATGAACCCAGATTATGTATGACAGTTCAAAATTGCATTTGTGGAACAAAAACTTGGGCTTTGCTGCAGGCAACATTTTATACTTAATTTCCATTAAATGAATACTTTGTTAGAATAGAATGAAACAGTCATCGATTATCCATGTAGTTTAGGAGTGACATAATTACTGCCGGTTAAGGTAAGTGAAAGCTACAGGACGTACATGCAGCAGTCAAACAGAGCTTTCTCAGTAGCCATACCAAAAATATGGAAACATCATCACATCATTGCCAGAATCACATATATTCTCTACATGAAACACACTTCTCTGATCCTGTCTTCTGTAGTACAGCAGATATTTAGTAGTTTCTACATATAGAAATAAATACATTAAGATACCAAGGTTCTATAATAACATGGACAGTGTAAGAATTTTGAGAACAGAAAAAATCCATATGGCAACTATAGTATTTTTCATACCATATTAGCTGTAGTGTGTATTTTTTATACCTATACAAAAGAATAATATATTTTACCAAAAGAAAGAGACAAAACTGTTTCGAGTAATTTTTTATGAGTTGGAAATTGTGGTGGTTTAGGCCCTGCCAGGACCAGAGACCACGTTGCCGTTGTCCCTCCCCCACCCTCGGACACAAATAGGGCACAAACCCCAGGTTAAAATAAGAAGAAATTTAATACAACAGTGTAATAAGCAATCTGAACAATAGCAATGACAACAACAGTAAACAGCAATAACAGTAAACAAGACAAAAGATATACAGAGAAATACCGCAATGGTTACAGACAGCTCGTTCGCAATGCTTCCCGTCACCAAAGCCACAAAGGAAAAAGTTCCCGAGCTCCTGCGCCCAGACCTTCCCCCTCTCTCTCTGCTGTGGAAACTTAACCCTATCCTAGCTGAACCAGGACATAATCCACCCCTTTATTCTATACCATCTGTCATGTCCAGCTGCCAGTTAACAATAACAAAACAACAATTAAAAAGGCACAGCATAATTCATGGCATGTTCTCACCCAGAATCAAGTCCCCCTGTGGTACACATCGGACCTCTCCATTGTCCTGCATCACCCACCAGGTACACGCAGGTCCTTGGGCAAAAGCAATCCCGTGGATGGGTTTGCCTTTACCTTTGCCAGCCGCAGGACTAAACCAAACCATTTTTCCCAATATATTCCTCATGCACACCACAGGGACTTTATCCCCATCTACAGCACATGGAGGTTTTGACTGAGCCGGGCCAGCTCGACTGGCAGATCCTCTTGTGTTGACCAGCCAGGTGGCCTTTGCTAGATGCATGACCCAGTCTCTGAAGGTCCCACCTCCCAGTGCTTTCAATGTGGTTTTTAACAGTCCTTTGTAGCGCTCGATCTTCCCAGAGGCTGGTGCGTGGTAGGGGATAGGGTAGACCCACTTGATGCCGTGATCTTCTGCCCAGGCATTTATGAGGTTGTTTCGGAAGTGGGTCCTGTTGTCTGACTCATTCTCTCTGGGGTGCCGTGTCGCTACAGGACTTGGGTTTCAAGGCCCAGGATGGCGTTCCGGGCGGTGGCGTGGGGCGCTGGGTAAGCTTCCAGCCATCCAGTGGTTACTTCCACCATTGTGAGCACGTGGCTCTTCCTGTGGTGGGTCTGTGGCAGTGTGATGTAGTCGATCTGCCAGGCCTCTCCATATCTATATTTCAGCCATCGCTCTCCATTTCGCTGGGGATTCACCTGCTTGGCATGTTTGATTGCAGCACACGTCTCACATCCGTGGATGATCTCTGTAATGGTGTCAATGGTGAGGTCCACCCCTCGATTTTGAGCCCACCTGTATGTTGCATCTCTACCTTGGTGGCCCGAGGTCTCATGGGCCCACCGAGCTATGAACAGTTCACCTTTGCGCTGCCAGTCCAAGTCCACCTGAGCCACTCTAATCTTAGCAGCTTGGTCTGCCTGCTGGTTGTGTCGATGTGCATCAGTGGCCCGACTCTTGGGTACATGGGCATCCACATGGCGCACCTTCACAACGAGGTTTTCCACACGGGCTGCAATGTCCTGCCATACTTCAGCAGCCCAGATGGTTTTACCCTTACGTTGCCAGTTGTTCTGCTTCCATTGCTGCAACCATTTCCACAGAGTATTTGCCACTGCCCTCAAGTCGGTGTAGAGATAGAGCCTTGGACACTTTTCCTGCTCAGCAATATCCAAAGCAAGCTGAACGGCTTTCACCTCTGCAAACTGTCTCGATTCACCCTGTCCCTCAGCAGCTTCTGTGACCCGTCGTGTGGGACTCCATACAGCAGCCTTCCATCGTCGATGTTTTCCCACAGTGTGACAAGACCCATCAGTGAACAGGGCATATCGCTTCTCCTCATCTGGCAGCTCGTTATATGGTGGGGCCTCCTTAGCACGTGTCACCTCCTGTTCTGGTGACATCCCGGAATCTTTGCTCTCTGGCCAGTTCGTGATCACCTCTAATATCCCTGGGCGGCTGGGGTTCCCTATTCGAGCCCGTTGTGTTATAAATGCAACCCATTTACACCACATGGCATTGGTTGCATGATGTGTGGAGGAGGCCTTTCCTTTGAACATCCACCCCAGCACCGGCAGTCGGGGTGCCAGGAGGAGCTGTGTTTCAGTGCCGACCATTTCTGAGGCAGCCCGAACTCCTTCGTACGCTGCCAGTATCTCCTTCTCAGTTGGTGTGTAATTAGCTTCAGAGCCTTTGTATCCCCGGCTCCAAAAGCCCAGAGGTCAGACTCGGGTTTCCCCAGGTGCTCTCTGCCAGAGGCTCCAGGTAGGGCCGTTGGGCTACCGTAGGGTACCCACCGTACGGCTGCGGTGTAGAGCATGTTCTTAACCTCCTGCCCTTCCCAGACTGGCCCGAGGGCTACTGCTTGGGCAATCTCCCGCTTAATTTGTTCAAAGGATTGTTGTTGCTCAGGGCCCCATTCAAAATCGTTCTTCTTACGGGTTACGTGGTAGAGAGGGCTCACAATCAGGCTGTAGTTCGGGATGTGCATCCTCCAGAACCCCACAGCGCCCAGGAAAGACTGAGTCTCCTTTTTAGAGGTTGGTGGGGCCATGGCTGTGATCTTGTTTATCACCTCCATTGGGATGTGGCGACGCCCATCTTGCCATTTTATTCCTAGGAATTGAATTTCCCTTGCAGGCCCCTTAACTTTCTTTAGTCTAATGGCAAAGCCGGCCTTCAGGAGGATTTTAGATATCTTCTTTCCTTTCTCAAAGACTTCCTCGGCTGTGTCCCCCCATACAATGATGTCATCAATGTACTGCAGGTGTTCTGGAGCCCCACCGTTCTCCAGTGCAGTATGGACCAGTCCATGGCAAATGGTGGAGCTGTGGTTCCACCCCCGGGGCAATAATAATGTTCACCATTCTATTCTGCCTGGGGGATTTCTGACTGGACGCTGGAGCTGTGCTTTTCTTGGAGGACTCCCCTTTTGTGATGGTCTTCCCTTTCAGCTGCTCTACTCGTGCAGCTAGGGCAGCAGTGGGCTCTCCATCCCACCTCCTCATGTTTTCTCCATGGTCGTGGAGGAAAAACCACAGGGTGCCTCGTGGTGTGTGCCTTCTGCTGCCTTTCTCTTGGGTGGGGAAACATTTACTTCTAATGGCTTAGACATCAGCCTGTGCAGGTGGAATGCAGAACATGTCCTCTTCCATTTTCTGGACCCTCTGAGACAGTTCCTCCACAGCTGAGACCCAGGAATGTTGAGATGAAGGGAGATTTCCCTCATATTGCTGGAGCTTGCCAACCACTCCATCCACTGTTAGAGTGTGGGTGTCTGTCCACCAGGACACTATTGCCAGTGCTTTCGAGTGTGCTTCTGGTGCGCTCTTCAGGAACTTTTGCCACATCAGGTGTGTGCAAGGGGCCTGATCTGGGTCCATGGGTGACTGCTCATCATTCAGATCACCATAGATCATCTCAAACACAGCCAGTTCCCTGAGGTTCTGGATGCCTTTCTCAATGCTGGTCCATTTGCCTAGCTGACATAGGATATCATCCTTGTAGGGGTGCCTCTCCCTTACACTGAACAGGAGTCGCTTCCAAAGGCTGAGGGTTTGAGTCTGTCTCCCTATTTCCCTATCAATGCCAGCATCCTTGGCCAAAGATCCCAGCTGCTTGGCCTCTCTCCCCTCCATTTCAAAAGCACTGGCTCCATTGTCCCAGCTTCGGAGCAGCCAGGTGCAAATCTGCTCGCCTCCCTGGCCGCCAAAATCTCTCCCCATATCTCGCAGATCATTCAGGGACAGAGATTGGATGATCACCTCTGGTCCTTCCTCCTGTTCCTGTGATGGGCCTGGCTCTTCCCCATCCCTCACTCTGTGAACTGACTTTCTGGTATATTTTATTTTCTGTATCGGGGCGACTGACACTGGCACTGGCTGGCTCTCTGGCTCAGTCACCGTTCTGGTGGAGGTGACTGAGACTGTCTCAGTATCTGGACCGGGGGGGGACAGGCAGTTTCAGTGAGTTCACTCTCAGGTTCTGTAGCCTTTTCTTCCCCCTGAGGGCAGTGGGTGGTATTAAAGAGGACACGGTAGGCATGGGCAAGTCCCCAACACATTGCAGCGATTTGTGTCTCCTGGGTTTTGCCCGCTTGGTAACACACCCTTTCTAAGCATATCAGGGCTCTGCATTTGTTCAGGAGTGAAATTCCAGAGCATTGGGGGTGCCCACCGACTCAGGCCTTTGCCCATCTTTTCCCACACCCCTTGCCACTCACTATTATCTGGCCTCGGGGCAGTTTCCGGGCACTGCTATTGTTAGAGAAGTGCTGCATGGCCAAAACCGAAATCAGGCAGGCATTCAGAAAGCATTGTGCCACAAATACACTGGCCTGCAGGCTCCAAGGATAACTGAAACTCCCCAAAGCCGAGAGGATCTCTTCCCCTGGCTCACCCATAGAGGGGATGAGACCCCTAACAAAAGCCCAAACGGCAAACAGGTACCGGCCCACCCCCACACACAGCGATACAAACACATTATAAGTAGTCAATAGCCTGTACAGCAAAATAAGACCCTTTATACATTTTCCACCTATAACAAACACCATCACAGGGATCATACACTGGATATAAGGAGTAATCCAGCCCCACCATGCAAACAAGTGTGCCAGCATTGCAAACATTTTCTTATCAAACAAATACAAACAGAAAAATCACACCTAACAGATTGCTCTAACACACTCTGGTCAGGGTCTGTCCCTTTTTGATTCTTATTTCAACCCTCTTGTGCCCCACGTTGGTGCGCTAGAAAAGGCTGTGCTGGTTTAAGCTCTGCTGGGACCAGAGACCACGTTGCTGTTGCCCCTCCCCCACCCTCAGCCAGTCGGGCTGGCAGTGAGGCACAAACCCCGGGTTAAAATAAGGAGAAATTTAATACAACAGTGTGATAAACAATCTGAACAACAACAGTAGCAATAATAACAACAATAAACAGCAATAACAATAAACAAGACAAAAGACATACAAAGAAACACCACAATGCATACAGACAGCCCTGTGCTCCCCGCTACCAAAGCCACAAAGGAAATGTTCCCGGGCTGCGGGACCTGATATCAACATGGTATGAATAACCCGGCTGGAGATCCCTTCACCCTCTCTGCTGGGGAAACTTAACCCTATCCTATCTGAACCAGGACAGAAATACTGTACTAATACCTAGCTTTTATGGTGCACTTGTCATGAATAGATTGATACATAGTTCCTTTAATTTAGCAAAATAATATGCACATTTAATGGAAGTAAAATGCAAGATCATATAAATCTTACCTTAGATTTAAGAAGACAAGGTTTTAACTGGGTTCAGAGGTGACCAGTAGTTGCTGTGTAGTACCTCCTCCACAACAAGATTGCACAAAATTGCAGTGGTATTTGACCATGAGAGTTTTACAGAGCAATAAGAACATGGCAGTGAATACACACACACTTCTAGGCTTACTCCAAGTTTGTGCTTTACAGATTTGTCACAGCATCAAGTGAAACAAAGTTAATTAAGGGTCAACTGAGATGTGAAAGATACATGAACATATGATTAAAATCAAAGCACTAATATGAGTAAAAAAGGTGTAGTGAAAACTTCTACTAATAAGGAAAGAGCTTGAAAATATAAGGATCATGTCATATAGAGTCCTGGGTCTAGTGAAATGTTGAGCATAGAATCTTTATTTGTACCTGGCTCATGTGACTTACAGCAGACAGAGGAAATTTATAAATATGGTAGGAAAGTTACGTTTCTAGTTGTATTAATTATTGTTAAAAATTCAGTTAAGAACCAGATCATAAAAGAATACTCTGAACAGTAGCAGGCAAGTGCTGTCATTCTCAGTCTTTATAGGCTCTTGATCATATTTTAGTAAGTCTTACAATGGTATATTAGAAGACCTGGAAGATAAAACTCACCTACCAATCTTTAAATGAAGACCTGGGAGGAGTATGAAGTAGAAAACTAATTACATAAGCTAATACCTTAGTGAAATCATACTTTCAATATTTTACTGTTAGACTTCTGACAGCAAGAAATATAGAGACAGTAGTTTGAAATACAAAAAAATCAAAGCAAAAGGTAAGGGCAGAAGCAGGTAGTTTTATCATCAATCCTCCTGGTCAAAGGGAAACAATTTGAAAGGACCAGACGAAAAATCAAATCACTTTGTTACAGGACTGGTGCCAAATCCAGGGTTTCTGCTACTTAGACTATGGGACTTACTTTGAGAAACCTGATCTACTGGGGGCTGATAGGGTCTATCAGAGAAGGGGAGGAGCATCCTCAGCTATTGTCCTGGTTTCAGCCAGGATAGAATTAACATTCCTTGAGCTGGGAGGGAGCACAGCTGAAGGCTAGGCCCTGATCGATCACTAGAGTGTTCCACACCATCTGACATCATGCTCAGTATATAAAGGAGGTGGCTGCTCTCTCATTTCCGCTTCCGGTCAGCGCAGTGGGATCTTTGGTGCAGTAAGGATCGCTGCTGGGAGGAGACTGTGTACCAGTTGCTGGGTGGTGAACAACCACATTGCATATTACCTGTTTGGATTTCCTATTTTTACTGTTGTTTTGTTACTGTTACTAAACTGTTCTTTTTAAAATCAATCTACAAATACTCCTTTTTTTGTGTCATGTGTCCCATCCCCCCCCCCCCCCCCCCCCCCCCCCCCAGTTTCACCAGGGAGGGGTGAGAAAAATAAACAACTGGCTGTGTGGTGATTGGCGACCAGCTGAGTTCAAGCCATGAGAGACATAGGCTTGCCAAACTGGTGAAGGCTTTAAACTGAAGTTGCTGGGAGAGAGGAACCTCAATCCATCTCACTCCTACCAACTTGATGACACTTCCAGCGGTAGGTGCTCAGAACCTGGAGAGGGATCCTAGGTCAGCAGGAGAACACCTGAAGAGCAGCACAAAGGAATTCCATTCCAGCCAGTAAGTCAACTTCATTGGGGGCCCAACTTAATTGCTTCTATGCAAATACATGTAGCATAGGGAATAAACAAGAGGAGCTAGAGACGTGCACACACCTGTGGAGCCATAATATTACTGGCATCACAGAGACATGGTGGGATGGCTCCTATGACTGAAATGTTGGAATAGAAGAATACAGGCTCTTTTTGAAGGACAGGTAGGGGAGATGAGGAGTGAGGGTCACTCTCTATGTCAATGACCAGCTGGAGTTCGTGGAGCCCTGCCTGGAGATGGATGAGAAGCCAACCAAGAGCTTATGGGTCAGGATTAAAGGGAAGACAGGGACAGATGTTATAGTGGGTGTCTGCTGTGGTCCAACCTATCAACAACACAGAGAAGAGGAAGCCCTTTATGGACAGATAGGAGCAACATCATGTTCACAAGTCCTGGTCCTTATGGGGGTCTTCAACCATGTCAATATCTGTTTGAGGGACAACATTGCAGTGCATAGGAATCCAGGAGGTTCCTGGAATGCATTGATGATAAATACCTTCTCCAAGTGACAGAGCATCCAATGAGGAGAGGTGTTATTCTGGACCTTGTTCTCACCAACGAGGAGGAGCTGTTGGGAATGTGAAGCTCAAGGACAGCCTTGTCTGCAGTGACCAAGAAATGGTGAAGT
The DNA here is from genome assembly GCF_003259725.1 of Athene cunicularia. NCBI lineage: Eukaryota > Metazoa > Chordata > Aves > Strigiformes > Strigidae > Athene > Athene cunicularia. The sequence continues at coordinate 8,815,092 of NW_020799142.1, read as the reverse complement.
TCAGTATCTTTAGAGAAGAGAGGAGGGTGTGCAGCAAGTTCATTACCCTGGACTTCAGGAGAACAGAATTCAGCCTCTTCAGGAATCTGCTTGGCAGAGTACAGTGAGATAAAACCCTGGAAGGAAGAGGGGCCCAAGAAAGCTGGTTAGTATTCAAGAATCACCTCCTTCAAGCTTAGAAGCGATGCATCTTGACAAATAGAAAGTCAGGCAAGAACACCAGGAGGTCTGTATGTATGAACAAGGAGCTCCTGAACGAGCTTAAATGTAAAAAGGAAGCCTACAGAAGTTGGAAGCAAGGACAGATAGCCTGGAATTATACAGAGAAACTGTCTGAACAGGCAGGGATCAGGTTAGGAAGTCCAGTGCCCTGATATATTTAAATCTGGCCAGGGATATGAAGCGAACAAGAAAAATTCTACAGGTACATTGGTGATAAAAGTAAGACTAGGGAAAATGTGGGCCCTCTCCAGAAGGAAATGGGACATCTGGTTACCCAGGATATGGAGAAGGCTGAGGTACAACTCTTTCCCTCAGTCTTCACCAGCAAGTGCTCCAGCCACACCATGAAAGAGCCAGAAGGTAAAGACAGGGACTGTGGGAATGAAGAATGTCTCACTGTAGAAGATCAGTCTTGAGACATTCTAAGGAACCTGAAGGTTCACAAGTACATAGGACCTGATGAGATGTATCCATGGATCCTGAGGGAACTGATGGATGAAGTGGTTAAGCCATTATCCATCGTATTTGAGAAGCTGTGGCAGTATAGTGAAGTTCCAGCAGACTGGAAAAGGGGAAATATAACCCACATTTTTTAAAAAGGAAAAGAAAGAAGACCTGGAGAACTACATGTCAGTCAGTGTCACCTCAGTGACTGGCAAGATCATGAAGCAGATTATCCTAGAAACTATGCTAGAGCACATGGAAAACAAGGAGGTGATTAATGACAGCCAACACAACTTCATGAAGGGAAACTCATGCCTGATAAATATGGTAGCCTTCTACAATGGGGTTACTACATTGGTGGATAAGGGAAGAGCAACTGACATCATCTACCTGGACTTGTGCAAAACATTTGACGCTGTCCCACATGACATCCTTGTCTCTAAATTGGAGACAAGTGGATTTGACAGATGGACCATTCAGTGGATAAGGAACTGACCTGATGGCTGCATTCCAGGAGTTGTGGACAACATCTTGATGTCCGAGTGGAGAGCAGAGACAAGTGGTGTTCCTCATGGCTCAGTGTTGGGATCAGCACAGTTTAACATCTTTGTTGAAGACAGTGGGACTGAGGCACCCTCAACAAGTTTGCTGATGACACCAAGCGGTGTGATGTGGTTGACACACTGGAAAAAGGGGATGCCATACATAGGGACCTGGACAGGCTTGAGAGGTGGGCCCATGCAAACCTCATGAAGTTCAGCAAGACCAAGGGCAAGGTCCTGAACATGCGTTGAGGCAATTCTATGCACAAACACATGCTTACCCATGAGCAGACTGTGGAGAAGGACTTGGGGCTATCAGTGAAACTGAAAAACTGAATATGAGCTAGTAATGGGTGCTCGCAGTCCTGAAAGCCAGTCATGTCCTAGGCTGCATCAAGAGAAGTGTGGCCAGCAGGTCAATGGAGGTTATTGTCCCCCTCAATGCCACTCTTCAGAGACCCCTCCTGGGGTACCGTGTCCAGCTCTGGGGCCCCCAACATAAAGACATGAACCTTCTTGAACAGGTCCAGAGGAGACCATGAAGATGATCAGGGGGCTGGAGCACTTCCCTGTGAGGACAGGCTGAGAGATTTGCTCAGCCTAGAGAAGAGAAGGCTCCAGGGAGACCTTATAGTGGCCTTCCAGTAATTAAAGGAGGCTACAGGAAAGATGGGGAGGGACTTTATCAGGGAATGCAGTTACAGGATGAGGGGTAATGGTCTTAAACTAAACGACTTTAGATTTAGATCAGACATAAGGTAGAAAATCTATACTTTCAGCATGGTCAGGAGATACTGGAACAGGTTGCTCAGAGGGTCTGTGGATGCCCCCTGCCTGGAAGTGTTCAAGGTCAGGTTGGATGGAGCTTTCATCACCTGATCTAGTGGACAGTGTCCCTGACTATGGCAGGGGGCTTGGAACTAACTGATCTTTAAGGTCCCTTCCAATCCAAACCATTCTATGATTCTATGATTTTATGAATCATTGACTATTGAAGCCTCCCTGGCCACCATCTCACAAAACAGTGAACTTCTGTCATGTTGTCATTTCTAAAGAAACTCAAAGTTGAAATCTTGAAAGTTCTAGTAAGTATGAGATGCAATTATCACATAATTAGCAATTTAGATAGATTGGATCAGTGGGCCAATGTCAATGGGATAATCTTCAACAAGGCCAAGTGCCAGGTCTTGCAGTTGGGCCACAACCACCCCCTACATGGCTACAGGCTTGGGGAGGTGTGGCTGGAGAGCTGTCTGGGAGAGAAAGATCTGGGGGTTCTCATTGACAACCAACTGAACATGAGCCAGCAGTGTGGCCGGGGGTCCAAGAAAGCCAATGCATTCTGGCTTGTATTAGAAAGAGTGTGACCAGCAGAAGTAGGAAGGTGATAGTCCCCCTGTACCCTGCACTGGTGAGGCCACACCTGGAGTATTGTGTTCAGTTTTGGGCACCTCAATACGAGAGAGATCTTGAGGTGCTGGAGCGAGTGCACAGGAGGGCAAGGAAGCTGGTGAAGGGTCTGGAGAGCAAATCCTATGAGGAGCGATTGGAGGACTGAAGGACTGTCTAGTTTGAGGAGGAGAAGACTGAGGGGAGACCTCATCTCTCTCTACAACTACCTGAAAGAACATTGTAGAGAGGTTGGTGCTGGTCTCTTCTCACAGGTGATTAGTGTCAGAACAAGAGGGAATGGCTTTAAACTGCAACAGGGGAGGTTCAGACTGACCATTAGGAAAAAAAAAATCACAGAAAGAGTGGTCAGACAGTGGAATAGGCTGCCCAGGGAGGTGGTGCAGTCACCATCCCTGGATGTGTTTAAGGCTTGTTTGGATGAGATGTTGGGGGATGTGGTGTAGGGGAGAACTTTGTAGAGTAGGGCTGATGGTTGGGCTTGATGATCCCAAGGGTCTTTACCAACCTGAATGATTCTGTGATTCTGTGAATTTTAGAAGTTCCAGATCTCCAATATTGACCAACACTCAGAGAAAGTAACTAGAACTGAAACAAATTGGTTTTGACAGGGTTAAGTGGAAAAAAAAAAAAAAAAAAAAAAAAAAAAAGTCTTTACTAGCTTGATGTTAATTTATCACAGTTGAAATAGCCTGAAAATGGCCTTTATGTTATGTCAGTTTTCTGGAAAGGGGAGAAGACTCAAGAAACAGCAATGGCTTTTTGGCTATATGAAGACTGCTACAGGAAAAAAACATATATCATGGATTTCCTATCTACCAACACACATTCTAAGCCTGCAGCTATGTTGAACAGAAGGATGATACGAGAAGAAAGTAATGTAAGAAACGTGCTCCTCTACTGCCTTTCTTAAGCACCTCCTATGAGGTGGAGAGAAGGGAATTAACAGTGTTAATCAGTAGATCATGCAGTGATGACATCTAGTTCAGCTATTCATAATTTCTTACCAAGAGGTGGAAATAAAAATAAAAACATCCTCTCATAACTTTTTACAGAAGGATGATGCTCCACTCTCAACATTCTGGGGTAAAAGCTGAGTTGCAGGGTTACATACAACGATGATCAACCTGAATGAGTGAAACCACTGAAAAAAAATGTTTTTACTAGAGATTTAACCTTGAGCTTCCATGAGTTAGTTCATTACCAAGATTTTCTGCTATTTTTTTTCCATCTATGTCTCTGTGTTAGCCCCAACTTTATTGTTTTGTAGCTTCTTTCCAAACTTGATTGCAATACACATTTTTTGTATTGGCCTCTCTGTGTTCCTCTGCAAGTACTGTAGTGGTTAAAACCATCCCAGTTAATAATTACTAGCACTGTTATGTCATGCAGTGTAAACTCAACATCAAAGCTACAGGCATGCAAGCTACTGATCAAGATGGGTAGTTACCACATTCATCTTTAGCTCTGCATTAATAAGTTTTATTCTGATCCAACTTATTGGTCAGCTTTGCTTCATGATGGACAGCACATGTTCATCACACACGTGGATTGTGTCATTCTTCAAAATATTTTGCTTGATGACGCTTGTAAACAATGATAATCCTACAGGATAAACTAGATTGGGTAAGGAGTTATCTCTATAACACATTAGCTTAGATACATCTACAGGATTTATCAAACTGATGTCGCTAACAGTAACAGCTAGTGACTCTTCTTAAGTTCAGAGAAAAGTGTGTTGACAAAACTAAATATAAAAGTTTCTTCCTAGTCTTCTCTTGATAGCTTAAATACATGCATAAATAGCTTAGATATACCATTGCTCTTCCAGTACAGTAAGTCCTAAATTCATCACCTTTTCCAACAAGTGGCTTGACCCTAAATTTATCTTCACTGTTGGAATCCAGATGAAAAGCAGCTATGCAGCTAAAAGACCTTAAAAGCGGAAGCTGTCACACACACTGCCTCCCCCATAATGCATAAACAGTTAATTTCTAATATTCACCAGCATATTAGCGTGGCTTAAATTTCTGTTGAATATCACAGAATGCTGAAATTGAAAGGGACCTCCAGAGTTCATTTGTTCCGATCCCTTTGCCAAAGCAGGGATACCTAGAGCCACTTACCCAGGACCATGTCCAGACAGCTTTTGAATATCTTGAAAGATAGAGACTCCACAAACTCTCTGGGTAACTTGTCCCAGTGCTCAGTCACCTTCAGAGTGAAAAGGTGTTCCTGATATTCAGAAGGAACCTCCTGTATTTCAGTTTGTGCCCACTGCCTCTGGTCCTGTCACTGGGTACCACCAGAAAGAACCTGGCTCCATCCTCTTTGCACCCTCTCTTCAGGTATTTCCATATATTAATAATAGTCTCCCTGAGCTTTCTATTCTCCAGGTGAAACAGTCCAATATCTCTCAGCCTTTCCTCATATGAGAGATACTTCAGACACTTCATCATCTTAGTGGCTCTTCATTGGACTCAGTTCAATGTAACCAGGTCCCTCATCTCATTAAGCAATGATCCCACATTTTCCCTGGTCTTCTTTTTGTCACCTATGTACTTACAGAAACACTTCTTGTTTTTGACATTCCTGGTCAGATTAAATACACAGAATCATAGCATCATGTAGATTGGAAAAGACCTTGAAGATCATCTCGTCCAACCTTTAACCTAACACTGACAGTTCCCAAATACACCATATCCCTAAATGCTATCTTGACACGGACTCATAAACACCTCCAGGGATGGGGACTCCACCATCTCCCTGGACAGCCCATTCCAACACCTAACAACCCCTTCTGGAAAGAAATGCTTCCTAATATCCAGTCTAAACCTTCCCTGGTGCAACTTGAGGCCATTATCTCTTGTCCTATCGCTTGTTACTTGGTTCAAGAGACTCATCCCCAGCTCTCTGCACCCTCCTTTCAGGGAGCTGTAGAGGGCGATGAGGTCTCCCCTCAGCCTCCTCTTCTCCAGACTAAACACCCCCAGTTCCTTCAGCCGCTCCTCATACAACCTGTGCTCCAGACCCTGCACCAGCTTCGTTACCCTTCTCTGGACATGCTCGAGTCATTCAATGTCCTTTTTGGAGTGAGGGGCCCAAAACTGAGCACAGAAATCAAGGTGCGGCCTCAGCAGTGCCGAGTACAGGGGTCAGATCCCTTCCCTGTCCCTGCTGGCCATGCTATTGCTGACACAAGCCAGGATGCCATTGGCCTTCTTGGCCACCTGGGCACACTGCTGGCTTCTGTTCAGCTGGCTGTCAATCAACACCCCCAGGTCCCTCTCTGACTGGCAGCTCTCCAGCCACTCCTCCCCAAGCCTGTAGCGCTGCTGGGGGTTGTTGTGGCCCAAGGGCAGCCCCCGGCATTTGGCCTTATGGAAACTCCTGCAATTGGCCTCAGCCCATGGCTCCAGCCTGTCCAGGTCTCTCTGCAGAGCCTCCCCACCCTCGAGCAGATCAACACTCCCACCCAACTTGGGGTCATCTGCAAACTGACTGAGGGTGCACTCGATCCCCTCGTCTAGATCATCAGTAAAGATGTTAAACAGGAGTGGCCCCAAAACCAAGCCCTGGGGGACACCACTCGTGACCGGCCGCCAACTGGATTTAACTCCATTCACCACAACTCTCTGGGCCCGGCCATCCAGACAGTTTTTTACCAAGCAAAGTGTGTGTCCATCCAAACCACAAGCAGCCATTTTTGCCAGGAGAATGCTGTGGGAAATGGTGTCAAAGGCCTTGCTAAAGTCAAGGTAAACAACATCCACAGCCTTTCCCTCATCCAATAAGCAGGACTTTCTGTCATAGAAGGAGATCAGGTTTGTCAGGCAGGACCTGCCTTTCATAAACCCATGCTGACTGGGCCTGAGCATCTGGTTGTCCCCCAAGTGTTGTGTGATGGTACTCAGGATGAGCTGCTCCATCAGCTTCCCAGGCATCAAAGTCAAGCTGACAGGCCTGTAATTTCCCAGATCATCCTTCTAACCCTTCTTATAGATGGGCATCACATTGGCCTGTTTCTAATCTGTCGGGACCTCCCTGGTCAGCCAGAACTGCTGGTAAATGATGGAAATTGGCCTGGCGAGCACCCCAGCCAGCTCCTTCAGCACCCTCGGGTGTATCCCATCCGGTCCCATAGACTTGTGTGTGTCTGTGTGATGCAGCAGGTCACTGACTGTCTCCTCCTGGACTGGTGGGGAGTCATTCTCCCAGTCTCTGTCTTCTGGCTGACAAGGCTGGATTCCCTCAGTACAATTAGTCTTGCTATTATAGTCTGAGCCAAAGAAGGCATCAAGCATGTCAGCCTTTTCCTCATCACTCACTGCCATGTTTCCTCCTGTGTCTAGCAAGGGATGGATGGATGGATGTTCACTCTGGTCTTTCTTTTGCTGCTGACGTACTTATAGAAACATTTCTTGTTGTCCTTGATTGCTGAAACCAGATTAATTTCTAGTTGGGCTTTAGACCTCCTAATTTCCACACTGCATAGCCTCACAGCATCTTTGTAATTGTTGTGAGTGTCTAGCCCCTTCTTTCAAAGTTTATAAACTCTCTTTTACTCCCTGTATTGCAGCCAAAGCTCCCTGTTCTTTTTGTGCCTTAGCTTTCATAATATCATCCCTGAATATTTGGACATTGAGTTTGGTTTGGAGCTCTTTATTCATCCATGCATCTCTCCTGTTTGTCTTGCCTGACTTCCTTCTCATTGGGATGGATGGTCCTTGGACTTGTGGAATGTGATCCTTGAATACTAACTAACTTTCTTGGGTCTCTCTTTTCTCTAGGACCTTATCCCAAAGGACTCTTCCCAGCAGATGTTTGAAGAGGTCAAAGTCTTCTTCAAAATCCTGAAGCCTAGGGTTGTCAACTTGATTGTCACCCTCCTCCCTGCCCTCAGTTTCCTGAGCTTCACCTTCTCATGGTCACTGCAGCAAAGGTTGCCCTTGACCTTTACATATTCTTTGTTGGTTAATATGAGATACAGCAGAGCACGTGTCCTTGTTGGCTTCTCTATCACTCGGAAGAAGAAGTTATCATAAATGCATTCCAGAAGCATCCTGCTTGCTTACATCCTGGTGTTTTGTCCATCTAGTAAGTATCAGGATGGTTGAAGACAACCATGAGGACCAGGACTTTCAAACTTAAGACTACTCCTATCTGTCTGTGGATGGTCTGATTTACATGTTCTTCCTGGTCAGGTGGCCTCTAGAAGACACCCACTATAATGCTACCTTTGTCTACTCATTAATTTTAACCCATAAAGTCTCTATCAGCTCCTCATTCATCTTTAGGCTTTAGGCAGAGTTCCATTCCCTCCAGATGCTGTCTCACATAAAGGGCAACTCCTCTTCATCTTCTTTTCCTGTCCTTCTTAAAGAGCCTATATGACTCCTTTGCAATACTCCAGTGATGGGAGCCATCCCACTATATTTCCATGATCCCAGTAAGAATATATTTGAACATATGTATATGTAATAGGAATGCACTTCACTTTTGTTTTTCCGCTATCACTGCTGTTCACCTCATGACCCTCTCTTGAAGTCTTATCAGCTAAAACTTGTTTCAGACAGATCCCTCATGTCTTGCCCCTGGTGGGAGAGAATAGCAAGAGAACTGCTGAGAAATCAGTGCAAGAGGAAACAGAAAAATGGCTATTAACTGGGAAGAAAAAATAAATATTAAATAAATGGCAAATTCCCCCTTGAGGTTCAAAACCAGCTGAATTGTAGTTCAACAAATGACCCTAACTATTCTCATGAACAAAGTTCCAGCCAAGAAAATAAGAATAAGACTGCTGCTTTGGAAAGCACACTAAGTCACAACATGTGCAGATTTGGGAAACTCCTGATGATCTAGTTATCAAAGGAATCAGTGCATTTTTCCTTCCCTGTACTTGTTTCTAGGGCTTTAAAAATTATATGGTAATGCTTAACAAATGCTTATAGTAAATAATTCCATGTTATTATTTGTTCAGCACTTATACAACAACAACAAAAATAGACTAGTGCATGACCTATACATTGTACAACCCATTTTAAACATGATGTAGCTTGAAATAATAGAAAGTGATGGGGAGATGCTAATAGGTCAGGGATGGCAAAGGTTTGGTAAGATCACACAGTCTAAGTCTATACTGTGGGTCAGACTGCTAACATAACATATGCTGCAGTTCCGGTCTCAGTTCACTGGGTGGAGGAAGGTATGTCTGAGGTTAACTCCTTGCATGAAGCCATTACCTTAAGATAAAAAGACTCCCAGAGTCTCAATATATAGACAACTATGAATATTCAATTCTTGTCTGTGTTTCATGAGAAGTTCAGTTTACCAGAGCAATTAAATTTTTGTAGAAATTTAAGAATTAAGAATCAAATTGAAAAGATTCTGTATGCCCTATCCTTGTATATTAGAGGGCTGCAGAGACATTCACAACACTGGTAATAAAGCCAGGACAAATTTCCATTGCAACAACATGAAAATTGTTTTGAGTGAATCGAAACAATGCATTTGGCTCCTAGTTATGTTCTTCCCCTATTGAGTAAGCTTCTGGGAGCTGAGTTGTGGTCATCAGTTGACACAATACTTAGCTTCAGCCCACATGATCAAAATAGAACTGAACTGATATATCCTGGATATTAATACATCTTACACTGCATTGGTTAGTAAATCTTCTTCATACTTCTTCCAAATCTGCATATGTCATTTCAGGACAAGGAGCAGAAATGTAGTCAGTCATACTAAAGAGTGTATTTTTTTACTCATGATTTTACATGCAAAATAAGGTTTAAAAAATTATTAGATAATTTATCATGTCTAATAAGCTTCAGTTCTTTAGAATTGCCAGAAGTGTTAGAAGTATAGAAATGTAAAGTAAGCAAAGGAAAAAAGTTAGCTGTCATTTGAAATCAATGTTAGCATTAAGTTTCACCAAGAAATTAAATGGCTTTATTTTAATAGCTGAATGAAGCTCTGAGGCAAATCATCTTTCTTAGAGGTGACTGATACGTAAGTCAGCAGATATTGGCTTAGACTGCTACCTTTCTTTGTACTTCACATCATTCAGAATCTCCTTGTTTCTTTTGCCAATCTATGAGTCACTTGTGGGCCAGCCAGAAACCCGGGCCCTAGGTGTACACCGTTATCAAGGTCATGTCTTATTGCATCTCATTCCCTTTTGAAGGAAACAGTCATGTACATGCAAGGAGCTGAGAAGAAACTGTTCATCTGTTCAGTAAATCCTGTTCTGGGTTGTCATGGAAAAAAAGGAGTGGATAAAGCGTCAGACAGCAAACTCTTCCTCAACTGTAGATGCCTTTAAAGGTATCTGTCATTTGTTGCCCATATGCATTTGGCAATTTTCCCATATTTAAATGTGACAGTAAGACGACAGTTGACATACCTCTAATTGTGGCTAGTTAATCACTGTTTACTTAGAGCAAACATTAGAGTTTTCGCATTGACTTGTTAGCAGTATAAAGTGGATGAGAGGTAAGTGTAAGGCCCTGGATTGATGCTAAATATAAGTCATCTATTAAGCAGATAAGTAATAATGTATAGCATAATTTCACTACTATACATAAAGCACTAGATTTTTTTAGTGAAGACAAAGTGTATCCTATCTTCCCATCTGCCCTGGTAGACTTGCATATCATGGCTATGACCTGACTTTCTGTGGTAAGAGATCTGTTTTATATATAATTTTAAATAATTAGGCATTGAATTAATTTCTGAATACATGAAACTGTAATTTCTGCCTTTCTTAGACTAAGAGCTGATAGCTCTGCTGGAGGGAGAAAGCCCACATCAATCCCAGTGGAAATGGACTTGAACTCAGGAAGTCATTAAGTGAAACAGTAAATGGAAATTACTCAGTAGCTGAACTGTTGAAAACGAATATTAAAGAGAAACAGGGATATTTTTTTTTCTCCTCTTTCTTCTTGAATGTTGCTGAGCAAGAAACTTGTTTAAGGCAAAGACATAGGTCATCCTGAGACAGAAGTGAGTGCCTTCTTACTCCTAAAATACAGAATCCTCTAGAAGAGAGGAAAACAGAGAAATACATCAGTATATAGACACGTGACCTTTATTGATGACAGACATGGACAAGAGAGTGAGAGCATCTTAGCCTTAATATAGGCATTTTAGATAATTTTTCATACTCTGACATAAAGACTCTTCCAAATATGTCACATCTTAACATTATCAGAATAATTTTCTTTATGTCATCTTCTGGAACAAATTTGCTTACCATCGACACAGACTGAACTGGTTTGTTGCCATTATTCAGGTATGTATCAGCCAGTCTTTAATAAGGCTAACACATGTACATTTTCTTGTATTTTTCTTTCTTTTTTAAAAAAATAAAATTTAAAATAAAAAAAGTCTGACCCGTAGTCAGTTTGGATTTTGGTTTACTTGGCTTTTGATTTTTTGCTTATTCCCTTCACATAAGGACAAAATCCATGAATTGGCTTCTGTGGGAAAAGATGAATGGAGCTGATGGCCTTGGCTGGCCATAGCCACTAAGGAAAACAGCTACTGGCATCCAGCAAGGATATTAGAAGTGAAATAGCAGAAGAACAGGAACTTTTATGAGTAGTTGCCTTAGTGTCTTCTGTGATTTATTTTTTTATTACTACTGTGTATTTTAGTTGGTTCTTTTGTAATGCTAATGTAATTGTTGTATTTTAGAGTATGATCAGTGATTTCAGGATAAGTTTATAAGCATTCTCTTAGTTGAGAATCAATAGAAGCAATTATTCTCCAGTGATATAACTCAGATGACTGGTATTCAGAGAATGATCTTCCTCCAATGTAAAATATCAAAGATGTTGACAAAATTAAAATTATTTTTGTTTGTCTTCAGAAGATCTTTTCCTCAAAAACTGTGGGGGTTTTGAAATTGATAAAAATAGTTACTTAGTTCAAAAGCCATTCTGTTTGGAATTTTTTATTTAAAAAAAAAAACAAACAAAACAAAAACCAAACATAAATCAAAAAAGTCATACAAGTCATTATATATACTGAGAATATGGGCAAATGTTGTTGGTCTCAGATCATTGATATTTTTATAACTTTGGCAATATTTTCAGAAGATACAGTTCCAAATGTGTTTTAAAGTATCTGTTTCCTATTCTTTAAAAATGTCAGAACATAGCTACAATTTAAAGATGGCATTGGGGGATTTATACAGAACACTAAGATAAAATGACAGCAAAATCTCTATTGGTCTGGTTAACTCTCCTGTATGTAAAATAAGGTAAATTTCTGTTCAACTTAACTGTGACAGCCTTAGAAAAAGCTTAATTTACAACTCCATAATTGCTGTATTATTGTTTTCCTTGGCAAATGTCTGTCTTTATTTTGGACACTTTTTAAAAGATATATTCAGTGTGGAGATGCCAAACACAGACATATTCTCATGTATCTGACCATAAACCAACACTGTGTATCAAGGGGCTGGTCACTTTTCTACATTAATGAATGTGTAATAAACAGCCAACCAATGAGGGTTCTTGTGATTTTTTATTTATTGCTTTCAGCCTTCCTAGAAGTCTTTGTCCTTTTTATATAGGGTTTGAGGGTTTTTGTTATTGATATAAAGAATCCATATTATATATCTTCTTAACAAGTGATTTCTGTGGTCCCAGTTAAACATCTTGGCATACAAGACAGAGATCTAGTTAATGCCTCCTGTCCTCTCACAATGCCCCCAGAAGAGTGATCAGTGAGAGATGGGCCCATGTTGGAACTGCGCAAAACACAGAAAAATCCCTTTCCATCAATGCCTTTAAGTACTATCTTCACAACTGTCTGCTGTCTGCCATAGGGATGTTCAGGACAGCCTTCTAGCCCTTCCTACCTTCCCAGGTGATCATGTTGTCATGGAATCAATTTAAATTACAAAAACTCCCACAGTTTTTGTACAAAGCATCAGGTGTAAATTTTACCATGGGGAAGCAAGTCTGAAATATCTGGTGTTAGAGGGTGACCCTGCAGAGCCCTTCAGACCTGAGCATGGAAGACCTGTGCCAGGGCAGAGCTGAGTGTAAAGTCTGGCATCATGGAACATGTCCAACTGTATAAGGACAGCTCAAACCTTTCAGGCCCTTTATACAACTGCTCTTCTGCCTTACCTGATACAGAATTAATTTCTTCCCTCCATCTTCTGATTCCATCGGTCATGCCTCAGTTTAAGTAACAGGAATAATTCAGCTTGTATTGAATTCACACAACAGAAGAAATTATACAGTAGATAAACAAAATAAAATCTAGGCTGAAGTAATAGGAAAATTAGTATAAAGAAAGAATACATGAATAAAGAATGATCTAATGTATAACTAGAAAGAAAAATCTGAAGCATCTATTTTATGATATCTTATATAACTTGAAAAAGTATATGTCATCATGAAATGAAAAATAAGAAAATACTGAATAGACAAGAGCTGGAAGACTTATGGCAATATTGTTCCAAATTTATACATTCCTACATTTTTTCAAGTAACATATATTTATTTTTATATTTATACATATACTTGTGCATGCACATAGGTATATGTATAGTTTAATGGCAGATTTCCAGGTGCAAAATCTCTGGCACAGCAAATTCTTACTAGCATCAGTTTGTGTCAGTACCAGTTATACTATTAAGCAAAATTCATGCCTTATCTAAAACCAAGTTGTCTGCAAAGAAATAACATCAGGAATTAACTACATCAGTACAACAGTTTAGTTAGTAGTTCATCTCCTGAAGTGTAATACTGACAAACTATCTAATAATAATTAATTATAATCTAATAATTATTTTTAAAGTTATAACTGTTCACATTATCCAATCTGATATTTATTACTGTGTGAAAAATAAAATTTATAACTCATAGGAATATCACTTTTAACAAGTTCTTATGAAGAGCACACAACACAGTTTTGTCATTTCATGTCATATTCAAATATGAGCCTTGAACTTTTCAATTGCCAGAGGCAGAGGGAAAAGTTTCCTAATGTTCTTTTTCCCACTTCCCTTGATTAGCCTCAGCTTTTATATAAAGTCAGACAAATTAAATGATCTGTGCCGGTGTTTGGTTTTGAACATCCAAAGGGATTAGATTTCATATATTCAACAATGGATTGAATGTGCATGAAGAAAAATGTGAAACTACTAGATTATATTTTATGATACCATATGTAGTGTTATCAAAGTGGGTGAACAGCCACCTATGAAACACACCATCTCAGGGCAGCAAAAGTACTCTATTAATATGTTTGAGATCAAGTGCTTCCTTTAGACTTTAGCACAAGCTAAATTAGAATTAGAATTTGAAGTTAACAGTGTCTTACCTGAAATCAGACCTGTAAATCTTTCCTGATGAAATGAATACAACAAAGATGTCTTAAAATAAACTTACATAGTCACTTCTTGAACAAGTCATTAAAAAAAATTATGACAGCGCCTTGGAAACAATGAAGAGTAAGGTTAAATAACAAATATTTATTTTGGATGAAAACATATACTTTTTTTCTTTTTTTTTTCCATGTACATTAACCCCAAATAATAAAAAATCTCCAACAAAGTCCCCTAAACTGCAGGTAGTTCATCCAGTTGGAGGAAACAGCTCAGTCCCAAAACAGAATATAAGGTGATGTTTTTACTTCTCTCACCACAAACATCTGTACCTTGTCATTAGACACAAGTCAAGCAACTTCAATCTACCATTGCATACAGTTCTTTATTACACATGGGCACATGAGAATTATGTTCTACATGTAACTGTTTATTTTTGTGATTTTAATTTGTCATTTATCTTATCAGTAATAGATTTATCTTTGTTCCAGAGCCATTCTGTAATAACAAGGGAGAATGAAAAAGTCAACAGCAAAGCCTGTGTAAGGGAACTGCATTAAAATGTTCATAGCTCTTGCAGTCAAGTTGAAATCACTCTCTCAGTCCTTGTTTGAAACATGTTTATTAGCTACTACTGATATTATGTTTTCTTCTGAACAAAAAGGTCCTTTAAAAAAAAACCAAACAAAACAAACAAACAAACAAACAAAAAAAAAAACACAAAAAAAAACTTTAAAGGGATTTAAGTACAACATTGACCCATATACTCCTTTTGTCTCTTAGCTTAGCTAATATCTCTAAATACAGCAGCACAACCACATCAAAGGCAGGATTAGGTTTATCCAGCCTAAACCTGAACTTCTCATTCCAGTGAACAGAAGGCCAACATAGTCAGGGATTTAACACAGCTATCCTTTCTACAATCCATTTAGTCCATTTACTTATGCCTTTTCTTTATAATTCCCAAATGTATTTTTATTCCCTGTGGCATTCCAAGTCACATTAAAAATTTAAATGCAAGAATTAATGAAGGAAAGAATTTATATCTGGAAGAGCTAGTCCTAATCCTTCTCTTATTTTCTCTTTTTACTGTCCTTGTAGTGATCAGCCTACAGCAGCACAGCAGATTATTTCTTTACAAGTCATTTCAGAAAGACAGGAAGTACAACTTCTGTACAAGAGCTGTGGCATCAATCAGCTTCTGAACTCCTTTCTGAAAATTTGGAGTAGGAATTTATAAGAATGTCAGGAAAGCTGCTGCTGGTCAATGAACTTTTAGTTTGAATGGGTCTCTATTATATCCAAATAAAATACTGATAAGAAAATGTAGCCTAAGTATTGAATGTATAAAATTCTTGCATCTTGATAATTTTTCAGACTCAGAATTATTGTTATGAAATGGTATTTTATATTATTTGCTTTATATTGGGACATTCCTTAAATGATGGAAATAGTACATCTTTTTATTATTATTACAAGTGTTTTTTATATGTTGCCTACAAATATAGAGAGTAATTCCTCCCAGAGAAATGCCTGAAATATGAAATTACATCACTTCCCTGATGCACAAGATGACAAGCGGTGGGGAATGTATCAAACACAATGCCTACCTTAAGAGCATATCTGAAGTAATAGCTCAAGCACAGCACATGACAGAATAAAACTGAGGCAGAACCAAGCCCTTCATGTTACTCACCAACTTCTTAAACTTTAGCTGATGGTTCCAAGAGAAGTGAACTTGTCAGTGGACATATTTCACATGCAACAATTTTCTCTTCCTTCAAATGAATCCTGTTTGAAGTATTTCTTGCCTTCTTGACTCAGATCACATCCAGTAGCAGTTTAATACTTTATACATTTTCTGTCAAGACTATATCCTGCACTTTGATAGTGTCAATTATCTGATAACACTTTTGCACCTCAATATTCTATATCTGAGAATAATACAATTTGTAAATGATAAGATATTAAACCCTGGATATCAGGGTTCTCAGAAACAACGTAATCTCCAGCTTTGAACATATTAGCTGTCTTGACAATTTATCACTGATAGTGACATCATTGTCACCAATGATGTCACCACTGACAGTGACATCATTGGTCCTAATGAGGACTTCTTTCTGAAAGTACAGAGATTTTGCTAGAACTGAGAATGATATTTGCTTATTTTACCAACTGTAACTTTCCCCTTCATTTAAAAGATAAATTAAAGTTCCTCCATTATCAAAGCTGTGCTTGAACAGAACTGCTAAAATCCTAAAGCAGATGTTCAGTAATAACTCCACTTCCCTGTAGTATGACAGTATGACAGTATGACAGTATTCAGAGTGAATTCTTATGGGTTATGCCAGCATAATTTTGCTACACCAAAGGAATAATAGATTTTTCCATTTTTTTTTTTTCACCAGAACTCAGAACACTGTCAAGTTAATAGGCATGTTTTACAAAAGTTACATTAGAAACATACAGTATCTTTATGGGAACCATCATCATTGTGTTGGCTTAAGCCCTGCCGGGACTGGAGACCACATTGCCGTTGCCCCTCCCCCACCCGCAGCCGGTCAGGCTGGCAGTGAGGCACAAACCCGGGTTAAAATAAGGAGAAATTTAATACAACAGTGTGATAAACAATCTGAACAACAACAGTAGCAATGATAACAACAATAAACAGCAATAACAGTGAACAAGACAAAAGATATACAGAGAAGTACCGCAATGGTTACGGATAGCCCCGTGCTTCCCGTGACCAAAACTACAAAGGAAAAAGTTCCTGCACTCCCGCGCCCAGACCTGATGTCAGCATGGTATGAATAACCCGGCTGGAGATCCCTTCGCCCTCTCTGCTAGGGAAACTTAACCCTATCCTAGCTGAACCAGGACAATCATATTGCCAAATCATGGGAAAATACATTCACAGTGATCAATATTTGAGAAAAAAGAAGTCAAAACATAAAATAAATTTAACATGAATTGTCAAATAATCTCTAAAGATGAGTTATTTTTTATTTTCTTATGATAAGTATGAAAGTTCTGTCTTTATTATAGCAATGACCCTTCAAGTGTGGCAAAAAGTATGTGTGAGGCATTTCAGATCACTTAGATTAGACTTGCTAACAGCAAATTTTTACATTGTAATGCTAGCAATTAAATATATTTAATATAAATATATTCAATTCATTGATATATTGTATTTAAAATGTTCTATAGCCTTTCTTTTCCCTAAAATGAGGATTTGGTTCTATAAGAAAATCACTGGCATTTTTTAAAAGTTAAATTTTACTAAGATATAAAAATATGTAAAGTCAAATATAATTTGGCAAGAATATTATTCCAATAGTTTTACTGGTTTTGATCAAACTAGAGTAACTGTGGAGATGCTGTCAAGATGCAGTAGAGAAGCAGAAAAGACTGCTTTATGATCCATATGGAAGTAAAGAAATAAAAAATTATTTTGTAATATTTTTTTCTTGATACTAGGCAGGAAATACAATGCAGTACCATTGCCCCTATTCATTCATAACAACAGGTTCAGTCTGAAGTGTTTCCAGGCCTGTTACTTTTTCATGTATTTTGATTTAGTGATGGAACAATGGTATCTGAAGTAAAGTCACCAGAGAAAGGCCATATTTTAGCCATTATTTTATAGATTTCATTTATTATCTCAAATTGTCTAAAACATGCAATATCTAATGTTTCCCACTAAATTGAACTTTACTTTTATAATTTAATCTTATTTTCTTTTCATCTGTTTCTAGAAACACAAATCCAACACAAAACAAGGAAGATACGAGATAAGATAGGGTAGATTTGAAAAGAGGAAAGGCAGACAGATTCCTTTGAGGGAAAGGTAGTTTCTCCACCTACTTAGCAGTACATAAAGCTCAGTAACAAATCTGAAAGTATCTTGTGGATGACTCAAAATGTCCAAGATACTACGTAGCTTTGTAATACTGTAAGAATAGATTTTTTAATATATTATTTTCATTTTCAGTGTCATATAAATGGTGTTTGTTCTTTTGGACAAAGTAAAGAATCAATGAACTAGATAGATGAACTGTACATTTTGTTGTCTTTAACTTGTCAACACAAATAAACAACATTTTTAATCTTACTGTACATGGCAACCAGTAATTCACTGTAAGAATAAAATTAATTTCTCGTTTCAGCTCTCAAACTATACTACATCTATCTGTCAAACTGGGTGGTCTGCCTCTCCTAATCACTTTCCCCATCCTGAGTATCTACATTGAATAAATATTGAGCAACTATTGAATGAAAAGGTACCTTTACTCTTCTTGTGAAAGACTGAATGGGACATCCTGGGTCTTATTTCAGTTTCTTGTCAATGTTAGGTATTTGTCTTCTTTATATCTGCTGAGAGTTTTCATTTAAAGTTTATTACACCTATAAAAACTTCCCAAAAACGTTTTATGATTAACTTTGTGTCTGCTGGTTAGAAAGATAATACCATGTTGACATTCTTTTAGATGTCAAGTTCATTATTGTTGATTTCAACATTTCCACTTATCTGGGTTTATTTACTTTTCTAATACAACTAACTAACTACTAAACTGATATTACATCGATAAGAATGGTTAAGAACATCTCAGTGCATTTTTCTCAGAAAAAGCACCATTATTTGCCTTTATTCCCCTTTATTCCTAAACATTTAAACCCCTAAGTAACAAATAACCTAGAGCAGCTGGTGTGGGATAAGATAAACTCTGAGATAAGCCTCCAGACGATCTCTGCTGTAAGCTTCCCTCCACAACCTTCTGTAAACTTTCCCTCCCTTTCACAGCACAGACAGATGTGTTTCATCTCATGGGGTGCTTGTAAGGTTAGGAGTGGTATAACACCATTTCCAGCTTTTGTGCCCCTTAAGAAGTGGGAAACCTTCTATAAATTCTATATACTTAGATGAGGCACAACTTTTACTGTTAACAGGTGTTGGAATCATGAGAAAAGAAAAACAGTGAGAAATCTGTAAAACACATATTTCCTTGACACAGAGTGCCCAGAATAAACACAGGGTGGGATGGAGGTCCAGTGATTTGTGTCTGTCATGGCACCAAGGAGGAAGGCTAAGCGGGGTGTAGGCCATGCTGTCCCATTTTTTGCTTTTCTCAAGAACAGATTTATCCTCTTCTCTACCCCTTTCTTCCAAGGGATGATTTCTGAGGTAGCCAGCCAGCTTTGTTTCTCATCCTCCCCTTTCTCCCACAAAAAACAGTGCACCCCTCACACAAAGCTGACGTTTTTTCCTCATCCTCCATCTTTTTCCCACAAAACCAGCTCTTCCCCTTGCACCAAGGAATGTACCATATTGTTAGTCAAAAGATAATGGCTTGACTATGGTCCCACCCACTCACACAAGATAAATACTTCCCTGAATTTGTACCCAAAACAGAGAGACAATAATCTGACACCAAATCGGAGGGACAGATCAATGGGTTTATGCTCTTGCCCCAATCAGATTTCCCTCAGGTATGCTGAGTGTTTACCCAGGAATTAAGTGTGTGTGATTGCAATAATTTATCTTTTTGTGCGTAGTGCTATACAGCCAACCTGTCCGTGCATTTATCATAGGCAATCTTAAAGAATCTGTGGATGTTCATAAAAATAAACCGTACAATTCATGAATTTAACTGTTTCTCTTGAATGCAACCAGACCTACAGTGTATGGGCTGTTTGGGCATCTATGTCAGACCTATAGTTACGACCCCAGACTATTTGTGAATCTGACAACTACTGAACACAACCGGACCTACAGCATATGGGCTGTCTGTGTGTCTGGGTCAGGTCTATTTTTACGGCCCTAATTGGCATATCTATTAAGAGATAAATCCTGCCGTCCCTAGACCCTCTAATTTCTGAGGACCATCTAGAACATAAGGGGATTCATCTCCTACTAAATTATTTCATCACATTAAATACAACAACTTGCTTTTACTATAGTCTTCTGGAAAAACTGGAAATACTACATGCAGAACTGGAAGCTTGCAGAAAACAGTTTGAAAGTCTATTGTCAGAACTCATGGAGGAAAACCAGGAAATCTAAAGCAGAAATTATTATAGATTTTTTTTAAATATAATTTTTCATTAGTAATAAAGGGTGGGTTTTTTTAAAAAGGACATTTCATAAAAATATCTTAATTTAGGTACAGATCCAGAGTCAAACTCCTCTAAGGAACTGTGCTTGGCTTTCAGCATCAGTCGTAAACTGACATGTGATCTAAAGTCTTTCTCTCGTATTAAAATGACAGCAATTTATAGGTTGAAAGTGACATCTGAGTAGAAGGGAAAAATCAACTGTATTTCCTGGCTATGCTTCCCAATGCAAACCAGGAACCTGTTAGCTCCTCTTTACTGAAAAGGCATTTTGCTTGTCCATCTTCAGCAGTTTTTGTAAAATGAGAGCCTGATGTAAGAGGACAAGAGATTTAAACACAAATTTCACAAATGTCAAAATCTAAAGGAGAAAATGCACTTCCCATTTTCACAGCAGAAACTCAGTTGGCTGGACTTCACAGAATCACAGAATCATCTAGGTTGGAAAAGACCTTGAAGATCATCCAGTCCAACCATTAACCTCACACTGACAGTTCTCAACTACACAATATCGCTGAGCGCTATGTCAACACAACTCTAAAAATCTCAAGGGATGGGGACTCCACCACTGCCCTGGGCAGCCCATTTCAATGCCCAACAACACATTCTGGAAATAAATACTTCCTATATCCAGTCTAAACCCTTCCTGGTGCAACTTGAGGCCATTCCTTCTTTTCCTATTGCTTGTTACTTGGTTAAAGAGACTCATCCCCAGCTCTCTGCACCCTCCTTTCAGGTATCTGTAGAGGGCAATGAGGTGTCCCCTCAGCCTCCTCTTCTCCAGACTAAACCCCTCCAGTTCCCTCAGCCGCTCCCCGTACGACCTGTGCTCCAGACCCTGCACCAGCTTCGTTGCCCTTCTCTGGACACGCTCAAGTCATTCAATGTCCTTTTTGGAGTGAGGGGCCCAAAACTGAACACAGGAATCGAGGGGCGGCCTCACCAGTGCCGAGTACAGGGGTCAGATCCCTTCCCTGTCCCTGCTGGCCACGTTATTGCTGACACCAGCCAGGATGCCATTGGCCTTCTTGGCCACCTGGGCACACTGCTGGCTCCTGTTCAGCCGGCTGTCAATCAACACCCCCAGGTCCCTCTCTGACTGGCAGCTCTCCAGCCACTCCTCCCCAAGCCTGTAGCGCTGCTGGGGGTTGTTGTGGTCCAAGGGCAGCCCCCAGCATTTGGCCTTATGGAAACTCCTGCAATTGGCCTCAGCCCATGGCTCCAGCCTGTCCAGGTCTCTCTGCAGAGCCTCCCCACCCTCGAGCAGATCAACACTCCCACCCAACTTGGGGTCATCTGCAAACTGACTGAGGGTGCACTCGATCCCCTCGTCTAGATCATCAATAAAGATGTTAAACAGGAGTGGCCCCAAAACCGAGCCCTGAGGGACACCACTCGTGACCAACCGCCAACTGGATTTAACTCCATTCACCACAACTCTCTGGGCCCGGCCATCCAGACAGTGTTTTACCCACCAAAGCGTGTGTCCATCCAAATCACAAGCAGCCATTTTTGCCAGGAGAATGCTGTGGGAAATGGTGTCAAAGGCCTTGCTAAAGTCAAGGTAAACAACATCCACAGCCTTTCCCTCATCCAATAAGCAGGTCTTTCTGTCGTAGAAGGAGATCAGGTTTGTCAAGCAGGACCTGCCTTTCATAAACTCATGATGACTGGGCCTGAGTATCTGTTTGTCCTGCATGTGTTGTGTGATGGTACTCAGGATGAGCTGCTCCATCAGCTTCCCAGGCATCAAAGTCAAGCTGACAGGCTTGTAATTTCCCAGATCATCCTTCCAACCCTTCTTATAGCTGGGCGTCACATTGGCCTGTTTCTACTCTGTTGGGACATCCCTTGTCAGCCAGGACTGATGGTAAATAATGGAAATTGGCCTGGCGAGCACCCCAGCCAGCTCCTTCAGCACCCTCGGGTGTATCCCATCCAGTCCCATGGACTTCTGTATGTCTGTATGATGCAGTAGATCACTGACTGTCTCCTCCTGGATTGCGAGGGTTTCGTTCTCGCAGTCTCTGTATTCTGGCTGACAAGGCTGGATCCCCTAAGTACAACTACTCTTGGTATTAAAGACTGAGCAAATAAAGCATCAAGCACCTCAGCCTTTTCCCCATCACTCATTGCCGTGTTTCCTCCTGTGTCTACCAGGGGAATCAGACTCTCCCTGGTATTTCTTTTGCTGCTGACATACTTATAGAAACGTTCCTTGTTGTCCTTGATTGCTGAAGCCAGGTTAATTTCTAGTTGGGCTTTAGACCTCCTGATTTCCACCCTGCAAAGCCTCACAGCATCTTTGTAATTTTTGTGAGCAGCTAGCCCTTTCTTCCAAAAGTGATAAACTCTCCTTTTCTCCCTGAGTTGCTGCCAAAGCTCCCTGTTTAGTCAGGGTGGTCTTCTCTGTTGTCGGCTCCTCTTACAGGACCTGGGAACCACCTGCTCCTGAGCCAATAAATGGAGTGTCCAGCTTTCAATCCTTACTGAAGTGTGCCCAGGCTTCCTGGACCCCTATACCCTTTTTGAGGAGTCTAGGTACAGCTAGATCTTATCTTATTCTCAGACTTGGTCAACGATTTATGCCTAGTGGAAGGGATACAAAGGGCAAGGAAAACCTCCCTTTGAATCACAAGATTCAGATTAGACCACCTGGCTTTCTAAACTTCTCAAAGAGGAGTCTATGTGTGTCTATATCCAATCTTAGTCCCAGACTTGCTACATGGTTTATGTCTAGTTCAATTAAAACAAAGTGTAAGGAAAATACTTTTAGTATTATGGTAATTTGTCAGGGAATGAGTGATTATGGATCCTACACAGTTTTGAGGCAGCAACAATTTAAGCTTTATTAACCCTATTACAGTAAATCACAAGATTAGTTGGATTTTTAACACTTAATCATCAGCAAATTATCAGGGTGATTTAGTAAATTTTGTTATAATCAACACTATAAATTTCCTACATCAAATGCACACAAAAAACCACACATTCACACACAGATATAGAGGTTAACCTTTGATAAAAAATTATTGGCACCGAATGATATTTGAAGCTTTGCAAAATCTAATTGTAGTGAATTACTCACTCTTTGTTGTCAGCATTTGTCAACAAACAATCTTTGAACCCTTGGAAATCTTCATGAAATCTGTTCTTAAAAATCCTTGTGAAATCTGCTCTGAGAAGTATCCCAGCTCAGACAGTGGATACTGGGTCACAGTGATCCCAGAGTACTCCAAGGTTCTTATTTAGGATCACTGTTTATAGGATGACAAGATGATTTACTTTTGTCAATAATTCTTCATTTTAGCTACAAATCTCCCCGGTAATTCTGGTATCTTTAAGATCAGGCTATGACTCAGGCAGCAAGAGTTATAGATACGCTTCCCAGGCAACAGAAATTCTAGACATGGTTAGGGAGTGCCTAATTGTCCTATCTCACTGTCAGGCAGCTGGACTTTTGTGTATGGTTAGGAAGTGTCTAATCATCCCAACTCATTACACTTGTATAAAGGACAAGAAAGTGCCAGATTGTCTCAGTTCACTGCACCTGTAATCAAGGCAATTAACAAAATGTTCTGTCACTGACATTACAATGTGGCCCAGGGGGTCTGCACTGCTACACAGGGGTGCTGTGATTTCTGATGTTAGAAACAGGAAAAATTATAACTGGAAGTACTAAGTGATAGTCAATAGTGGTACTTCTCAGTAATTTCAGTCCATCAGCTAATTCATTTATGTAGTTCTGTAAAAACTGGTACTCCATTATGTGTATATCAATAAAGTAGAAAAGCTTAGAAGATCCTGTCAATTAAGTAAACGTGAACATGCTTTTCATAAGGTATATTTGGTAACTAGAGTAAGAAAATACCCCGTGACCATAATTATCCAGTAAAATTAAGAAACCTCTCCTCATGTCTTCTTTACTATGTACAGCAATACAAAAAGAAGGAAATCTCTCACTTTAATTTTTTTTTTTTTTTCTATTTGTTTTTTTTTTTTTTCTCTACAGTAAGGAGGTTTTGTACTGGTTTCGGTATTTGCTGGTCTGCAGATCAGATTATGTATTTTGTCTTCTCAAATGAAACAGAGAAAAAAAAACTGTAGGTAATTTGGGGGTTTTATTTTGCTTTTGAAGAGTTGAGTAAGTCTCCTCATCCCCCAAACTGTAATATTCCGATAGTTGTTTTAAGTTTTTAAGTCACTAGTGAAAGAAATTCCTTTCACTTTTGGAAAATGAGTATGAATAACAAGTTAGTTTCTGTTCTCAGGGTATAGATTTGTAAGAGTCCAGTTTTTGGCAGAGGTGGATACAGAAGTTCCTGGTTCTTCATAAAATTCTTAGAAGTACCGAAATGATAATGAAAACTGCTCAACCAAAACAAACAATCAAACACTTTCTTGGATATTCTTTTCCTATCTGTTTTATGATGTAGCCCCACAAATAGTTTGGTTGGCAGATGTGAGGTTGACTGCACAGGAACAGTTCCAAGAGTACCAGGAACTATTAAAGCAGCTTTGCCATTGAAACCAGTGTCTCATGATGCATTTACCTCCTCTAGTCTACAAGCCCTTTTTTCCCAATTGTCTCATTAACTCTAATGATGCTGCTCAGCAAGACCATCGGTTGCCAAAGCTGGATTTGAATTATACTCTTAGCAAAGGACTATATGTTCCAGCAGTATAATTTTTAACAAGACCAGCAGTCAAAATATATTGTGCTCTTGCTTTTAAGCTGAATAATCTCAGGGACTGTTTTTTAATATTTTTATTCTAAAAAAACCCACTGGGCATTATTTCTACTTTTTCAGATATAGTCCCATAGTTTCCATGTATTTGTGAATAGCAGTTTATGTATGCACAGTTTTATGTGGAAATACAATATAAATATAGGCATACCACCTTATCTAAGGATAATGTACAAATAAGAATACTTCTTGTGATACACACCAGTCCTGCATCTTAATAACAATGGTTTTCAGGGCTAATTTAAAAAAAAAAAAAGAAAAAGAAAAAAAAAAAAAAAAAAAAAAAAAAAAAAAAAAAGAACCTTGAAGTATCATAATAAAGTCATAATTTCTAGTCTGATGCACTTCATTCCAGGAAAGCATACTCAACACACATAATTTCTGTATAAATTATGTGATATGTATATCTGCAGCACTGCAGAAATGGCAAAGGCCCAGGTTACTGATTCTTTGCTTCACTGATTTTAATACAAGTCATCTAACAAGGTAATGAGGTAGACGACAGGAAATTTAATATTAATTTTGCATGGCCTAGTCAAACCTTTTTTTTATAAGAGTTTTCTGTGATTTACCTAAACTAATATCATCCAGTCAGAGACATCACTATCTGGATGTATTTACGCAGAACACTATAACTTAGTACAACACAGAATTTACCATTGCCAACATTATCCCTTGCCTACAGCGAGACAATAAAATCTTGGTTTTTCCAAAACGAAAGTCTTTTTATGCAATGCTGTAGTTGATTTTCTTTCTACAATTACTTTTTATTATATTCCATAGTGAAGCACTTTCAGCAAATTTAAAGATTAACTGCAATATGTATTCTTGGAATAAACCTGCTGTAGTCATACAAAGAGTTCTGTAAACTATTCCTACAGATGCATCTTACAGTTTAATATCCTCAGATTAAAGAGACCATCACAACATTTTATATGCTGATGGAGGTAAAAAATTTACAGTAGGCAAATCATTAATAAACATTACTTTGAGATTTGAGAGTTGACTCCACATACAGCACTGCAGGAAATTTTGCTGAATCAAATGAAACTTTTGTTTCTGGAAACTTCTTCATTTGGACCCAGTCTTTATCATTAACATGTTCTTTTCTTTGACCTTTTTTAATATGTATGTTAATGCAAAATAGAGTATGTATTAATGAGAATAAACAGCCAATATTCACAATACATAGTTTCCCATTTCCCAGCAATATAGTAGATAGATAAATAGTCACGGCAACTTTTCTGAACAATGGAATATTGGATGAAGTTTATTTTATACTTCCATTCAAGCAGTCATTGAAACAACGACATTTCCAACTAAACATACTTTGATCTGGGATGACTCTTTTTTGCCGCATGACCAAGTGGCACCATTGATTGAAAAGTCATGGAAGTTGGACAGAGTTGGACAATGATACAGAGGACTTGCTCCCTATAATGTGCCTATTTTTGAACATATTGTCTTGTGAGGCTAGAGACATGTAAGACAAGAGGGGCCACAGAGACACATATTACTTTTTCAGGTGGTTTGCCTGGCATGCGAACAGCAACAACTTGCCATTGGACAGACTGTGAGAGGCTTCTGTGCTTTTTATCTCTTTTATTTCCTCTTCTTCAGAGTATGATTCTGCTTCTAGGATTGCAGTCTTTACAAATGTGTGAAAAGGACTGGAACCCAGAACTGTGCCATCTGGCTAATAAAATAGACTGCTTTGCCCCACATATCTAACTGTTCTTGTATAAAGAGTCCATCACAGTGGCTAGCATACCCTTAGCAGAAGAATGCAGGCATTTTCATCTGGCAAAGTTTCTGCTGTCGTACAGTGATAAGGCACTGGCAACATTCTGTCTTGCCATCTCTTAGATGCACCTCATAGCTTGTGGTGCCTTTTTCGTATTTTGAGCTAACAAATTCTGTTTGCCATAGGTTACATTTTTGAGCTGGAACTGGGTATTTCTGTTGTTTTTTCTGGACTAAAAAAAGGTCATCCATTTAATGTACTCACAGAGGTATGGTAAAATGTATTTTAAGTGCATGTTTCATATTTTCTACCCACTGAGAAAAAAGTTACAATCATTTTTTTATACGTTTTTATTGTTACTTCTTTGCAGGACTGAATCACTTAGAAAACAGATTTTTTTTTTTTTAGGAATTATATTTAGGTGTTACATTAATAATTTAGAAAGTTTCCCTCCTTGATCTCTTTTTTTTTTTTTTTTTTTTTTTTTTTTTTTCCAGATAGCCAAGCTTTCACATTTATATTAATTGCAGAGGTGCTGTTTCCTCAGTTACTCAGTTCATTAGCAGCAAAAAAGACCTGAAGCTCTGGTGGTATAAATTTTTTAGAGAGGTTCACCTTTCTCAAGGAGCAATGAAAAGGGCAAAGGCATGACATAATTTCTCATTTTATAATGGGGAATTTGTTCAAGCATATTTTTGTTACCATTTATCACCGAGGACACCTTACAATTAAATACCTTTATTTGCACATAAGTAGCCCAGAAACCTTTTAAATTCCCATGAAACTCACTCCAGATTTTCTCTCTTTTTCTCTTCATTTTCACTTAGCCTCTCAACTCACTGCTGCAACCAGAAATATTCATGCCAACATAGTCAACAGTTTTATGCTTGCATATTTGTAGAATCAGTATCAGTCTTTAATCAATAGCACAAGGCTTGTCAAAAGTGCAAATTAAAAATGTTTTTCTTTAAAGGTGGTATTTTGAGAACATTGGGCCAAAGTGAGTTTGCAGGATAAAAACTATCCATATATGCTTTCTTCTGAATTCTCATAACATAGGTTAATTGAAACAATTGTTTTCCACCATATGACACAGAAGATCAGACTTGGAGTAGTGAAGAGGGTTTGTTAATAGGTAATATAGAACTTTTTTCAGATGAACATGATAAAATAATTCCCAGAAATTCAAACTGTAGCCCAAAACTTTGGTCATTCAAGCCTTATACAAACTCACCCTCACATGTTTTCTTTTAAAACCTCTCTCATAAAGGTGCTTCATTGCAGCACTATCACTAAAATGGTCTCATGAAAGTACTTTTCATTGGTTTATATATTAGTTCTCTTCTTATAGATTTTTTTAATAATCAGGGTTAAATAAATAAAATTAAAAAAAAAAAAAAAAAAGAAAAAAAGGCGAGAGAGCAAGAAACTGGAATCTATCCCTGTAATGATTATTTTCTTTCCACTGTGGTTTGGCTGCCCATGATGAGAACTGAACTATTGACACATTAATTATAACATGAAGGCCACTGATATATTTTCTTTGAGTTACTGGGGAAGTATATAAAGCCTTACTATATAGGAATATCTCAGCTGGGATGACAGTGAAAAAAGTGACCTTAACGGTGTCCACACCTTTAAAGTCCCAGTCATCCACAGATACCTATTGTTTAGAGAGGAATGAATCTGAATTGCATACAGCAAAAAAGTGCTGGGATCCAAGGACTAGCAATAGATTTCTTCTTTCCCCCCAGCCAGCATCACTGTGCACAACTGGTATCATAAATCATTCTGTCTCTATTCTTCTCTTGAAATGCCTTTCTCCACACCAACCCTTCCATATCTTACTCTAGCCCTTATTTTTGCACCTATTGCTACCATCTCCCTTCTGTCTTCAGTTTGAAATTTATGCTTCATGCTATACATTCATGTAATCTCCCCGATTTTACTCCATGAACTGAGGAAATATTGTTCCTTTGCATTCTCTAGAAACATCAGGAGATCCCACAACCCCTAATGACCCTGGACAGCACTGGTGCAAGCACATTCACAAGAACTGACAACATTGTGCCTACCAGACCACCGGTGATATATATCAGGTTTATTGTCTCCAGAAAATCTGTAATTCTGAAGCCTGTAGATGTAATTCTTTTTCCAAAAACTGCCTTTCAAAGCATATGCTATCTGTGCACATAATTTGAAAGTATTTGCAACAATGGCTGGCATTGCAATGCAAGAAAAATAGACTAAGCCTCTCCTCAACTCTGAAAATAATAAGGACATAAATCTATAGAAATATTACAAAAATAAACACCAAATCACCTACTCCAAGGTCCTGGGCACTGTAGTGAGATAGTTGAAAATAGAGAAAGCAGAATTTATCAATTTTTACTAACCTATAATCAATATATAATATACTTATATTTATTCAGATTTATGTCCTGCTTCATACAAGTGTATCATATGCTTTTGTAAATGCTGTAGTATAAATCATACTAATGTTTATTTTGCATTGTAAGTAAGCTGAAGCACCTAATGAATAAAAAACAGAGATAGGAATGTGATTAGCAAGCAAGTCAATTTTCCATAAGAAAACTGACCCAGGTGGACTCTCAGTGACATGGGAGAAGCATGCCTTAGCACCCCAACCAGCAGCAGAGTCACTGGGGGTTCATCCCACAAAGCAGGGAAGTTTCTTCTGGGAAAATGGAAAGGCTTTTATAACCAAATTTCCTGGCCAGCTGCATGTTATTCTGTATACCCCAGTCCTTCCTGCTTCCCAGCCGCTGCCCTGAAGCAGTAGGATCCTGCATGCCCTGCTTGGACTGCGGCTGCAGCAAGCATGCAAGCTCATCATCACTCACACAGAGTTATGGGGGGGGCCTCAGTCCAGATGCTTCGCCTGGGGAAAATAATGGAAAAAAATTTAAAAGTCACCTCTGTTTACCCTCCTGCTTCCTTTGTGTTTTCCTCCCACAAACGTATTTCCTGACTTTCTCCCACACTGTTCCCCTACCAGGAATGGCATTTCCACTTTCTTAACACAAGAATAATTTCTTATTGTCTGTCTTCAATATTCACATTTTTCAGGGCATTTACAGGAGGAAGAGACTTCCATCCACAAAACTGCAGAGTATAGCATTTTTAACAAGTTATAATAGCCTGGCACTTGTGTTATACATATATGACACAACTTATAAGTGATCTTACTACTTTTATTTACTAATACCTGAAGATGTCTCTTCAATTTCATTTCTGCTTCTGTTGATTGCATATTGCCTGCATGATGGGCCTGTACTCTTACATTTATGTGTGTTAAAAAGTTTGCATAGAAACAATAATATCCTTTGTCTCCAGTGAGATCAAAACTGAACCTTTAGCTTCTAAAATACAATTATTTTCTTATTTCAAGTGACACAAATGAGTTAATTTTCTTTTTAGTTGGAGCATGCAGTTTGAGTTTACAAATCCAAATATTCATTTTGATCTATTTCAGAATGATCAACAGGCATCTGTTTCCTATCTCTCTTAGTTTATAATTCTTCTTGGTCTTTATACAAATAAACCAGCATTAAGTTGACTGGATAGTCAACTGGTCTTCATTGTTTGCTTTTAGAGACCCAAATGGAAGTAAACATCCTCATTAATTTTGCTTGTGCACCTTAAGTTATGGAAGCATCTATAGTATCCTATCGCTCTCTAAAAGTTATACTGAAATCATAACAACTGGCCTTGTCAGACTTTCTGATGTTTATTGCACTGTTTGAAAAGCACTCCAGGTTTTTCTGATAAATAAATATAATTAAAATTTTAATGCATTCTTCCCTAAATTAAGAGGGTTTTTTGACATTGTGAAAGGAAAAGCAGAAAGTAAGAGAAAAACATCAATAAGAAAAATAAATTTCAGCACGGACCACAGAGTTTTCAGCTGTGGACTGTAATGTAATATTTTAATTCAAACAAAAGCAAATGAATTTCCATGTAGGTGTAGGAAAACAGTAGCAATGCTGTGAACTGGTCATTTTTGTTTCACAGGGGAAATGAATATAAGTAGAGCATATACAGGCATCTGAGTCTACTTACTAGCATAAATAAACACAAGCTATAAAGAAAAAAGTCTCTTCACTAGATTACTTTTACAGAACACAGTAACTGCTCTGTCAATGTTATCTTTTAAAATTCTGTTTCATGCTTGATATTCTAAGAACAAGTAAAATATTATATAGTTCATTAACAACAATAGAAATGAATCGGTTCTGAATGTTATGCTCCAAACTGAAGCAACAGCTGCATACTAGCCATTTGTAATCCTTTCCTTTCAGAAAGACAGCTGGATGTAAATGTTCTTATTACATCAAATCTGGGCCAAACTGTAGCTGCCCTAACTCAGGAAATTGTCTTTATCTATTACAAGACGCAACTTTGCTTTACAATAGAAAAAATTAAACTCCAAAATATGTTTGGCACAAAAACCCATTGGGAAATCTAGACTTCAAATTTAAAAACAAAAAAAAATGGGGGGGACGGGGGGGGGGA
>NW_020799142.1:8768081-8783941 GCF_003259725.1 Athene cunicularia | reverse complement strand
GGGGGGGGGACACGACAGGGGGGGAACGGGACGGGGACGACGACGAAGGACTCTTGTTAGTATATGAGTTCTTTGTTCACCATGAAAAAAAGTTGTAGCTAGGTATCATGTCAGGACCTTATGTGCAAAATCTTTCATTTTTCTACAGCTTCTTTTGAAAAAAAACAACACAGTTCTCATTCTAATAATGATGGTGTGTTTGGTACTGTTATTTTGGTTTAGAAACTGTATTTGTCTCTTTCTGGTTTTGTGTCCTTTCTCTTAGTTAGAAAACAAAAATTTGTAATGAAAGTTAATGTTTTCCTACTAGTAAAGAAGATTAAAAAATAATCTTATAATTTGAGATTAGGTTTTTTTTAGTACTTTGATACTTTTTCTCTTTCCTGATAGAAAAACTTTAAAATCATAAGAAAAAATTTTTCTTCTACTCTTATTATGTTTTTCCTCTGTCCCCACCATTTTTCTAGTATGGAGAAAGGATATGATGAAAGAAATAAAAATTAAAGTTAAAATCAGGTTTCTTTTAAAACAAGATATTTGATATATTGATTGAAAAATATAATAAGACATAGAAAAAAATGTCAAATGTTTTGAGCTATGATGTCAAAAAACACATAGTTGAGGAGAACCCATTTATCACACCAATATACTGAAAACAAGTGCCAGGGTTCCTACTGAAATGAAGTGTTAGAGTTCCCGAAAAGGAAAGTTCAGTCTGTCTTAAATACCTGCTTTTTTGTTGTCCTCTAATGAGAAAATTTTGTTTCCTCTACTGACAAAATTACAGTTTTACCTACTGTGCAATTCAGAATATTGAGAAGGTTTGGCAATGCAACTGTTACACTAACATACTGTAAGAGTGAAACAGGAAAGTAACGCTCAAGCACGAAAGAGTTGCAACACTAAGGACATAGGGTATTCAGAGAAATATGTATCTCTCTTAGCATATCTCTTTCATTCTTTGACTTTGCTACTTGCACTACTATATATTACTTCTCGAAGTTATGGAAATGTGAAAATTATACTGTACATTGCATCAGTTCCTCACCTAAGGAACTTAATACCTAAACTAAGATACTATATTTGCTAAAAGAGTAATGCTTGAGTCTCTAGGTCCTTGAACCCCGGAAAAAACAAACAAATAACAACAACAACAACAACAACAACAACAACAAAAAACACCTCAAAATCCACTGATACATATCTGTCATATAAGAAGACCATACCTGTCTGTTCTTATTAAGCATTTCTGATCCAACATCATGTCCCAGTAGTGCAGACTCATATCCCAGTCCAATGCTTTTTCTTGCTCTGAAGCCTTACTGAAATATATGGTTGATGTTGTGAGTCCTGGTTTTAACCCAGGTTATTCTGCTTCATCCATTGTATCTTCTTTCTTGAGCAGATTTAAGACTGTTTCTGATTTTCCATTTCTCCTCCATGGTAAGGAGATTTTCCACAGGATGACATCATATTTAGTCTGTTAATTTTGAGCTGGCAACTACCCTCTCCAATGACAGAGAGAAAAATTTCTTTTTCTTTACACATGATACTGTTTCTCTCCACAGAAAGTCAATTGATTGAGTGACTTTCAGTCATTGTCCCTCAGAGGCTAATGCAGCCTGTCCATTCCCAGAACAAAGGCAGAACAACACTTGGCCCTTCATATCTCCCTCTCTACTCAATCTTTGTTTCTGGAGGATGATTTTATCCCACTCAAGCCCAAATAATATCGTCTGATAATCATGGAAGTAAAGTAGGTAACTGCTTATGCTAAACGATCTACTCAGATTTTCAGTTGTGTCTGTTTCACTCATTTTAAACAGACTTCTGGATGCAGACGTGCACCTATCTCTACCAGTCTAGCAAACAACTTCAACAAAATGTCATGACATATAAGCAATACTCTAAGACTGTAACTGAAGATTCACTGTACTCTTCAGTGACAGAATCAAAGTTAAGGCCACCTATAGCAAGGTTTAAAATTGACATTTCTGAAATGGCACTGCATTAATATGTATTATAAAAAAAAAAAAAAAAAACAAAAAGAGCAGAATGGAAGGAGAGAGAGACTACCAAAGGAATATGAGAAAAGTGAAGGAAAATTTTAAAAGAGATACACAGCTTACTAATAACTCTCTACACACTGGGGGAGAGTTGCTTGATCATTCAGTACCCAGCTTCTCATGCACAGATATCTTTCAAGTGGGCTGCTCCTACCTGTCAAAGCGCATTCTGCCAAAATGAGAGGATGTGTAAACTTTTTCTTTTTATTGTAACCCTTTCAGTCCCCATCAGTCTTTCACTAGCATTCAGAACCTCTAAATATCATGGCTGCTTTAGTTCATGGTTTAGAATTTACTCATCAAGAAATACTGAAAAGATTAAAGATCCTTTTATGTCTGACAGGGCTTTAAGCATCGATTAACAGTTACTGATGATGCAGCATTTTATTTTTATTTTACTAGAAAAAGAATTATTCAGCCTTTACTCTTAAGATAGATCTTGTAACTTATTAAAGACTTGATTTTAAAACTAGGATAAGGAAAGATATTTCCATGACAGGTGATGTTATATCTCTGCTGCTGCCAAAGCCTAAAACCTTCATCCTCACAAAGAAAGAAGAGCTGCAGATTTGCTGCTGAAGCATTTACCTGGTTGTATTTGTAGAAATATGAAAAAAATATATGTCTTTCAGAAAGTGTTCAAAGAACTGTTGATGACCTGCAATCATGTAAGGTGCATTTAGAGCTGGCATCTAACATCCAAGTGTATCTTGAAGAATGACGTGATTATATTCCTGTGCCACAGCTTCCACTTATTTACTTCAGGAAACCTTTTTCTAGAAAAACTTCTGCAGCACAGACAATACAGAAAGACATATATACTGCAAATAATGATACTTCAGCTTTGAATACAGTGATTTGTGCAGGTATTGGCATATTCTTTATATTCCATAGCTATTTATTTGGGTTTGGTGAGTCAAAGATTACTACCTTGGTTTAATGACTGGATGTTTTGTGTATATACATGTGCATGTATGGACATACACTATTACTGGAATGGGCTAGTATATCTCCTGTGCCTTCTCTGAAGACTAAATATACATTGGTATTTATGACTCAAAACCAATTGCCGGTTCCTTCTTGTTTTTACTTCATCACTTCATGAAATTTGTAAGAACTTGATATCTTAAATTTCTTGTCTTGGTTTAAAATGGCCTATGAGATTAGAAGTTTTTGGAAGACAAGATAAAAGCTTGAATCAGCTTTGTTTATTTAGGAAACCGAGATTGTTCATGTCTCATTTGTATAACACCCATCACATGGGAGCTCCATTGACCTTTAGTACAAGAAGTAATAATCCTTATAAATATGATTAATTACTACCACTACTGTAAAAGAGTACAGGAGTACTATTGTTATGTAGTCTATGTATTAACCAGTATTACCAT
This sequence comes from Athene cunicularia, assembly GCF_003259725.1. NCBI lineage: Eukaryota > Metazoa > Chordata > Aves > Strigiformes > Strigidae > Athene > Athene cunicularia. The sequence goes on along the minus strand of NW_020799142.1, from coordinate 8,780,487 downwards.
ATGCTTAATGCTACCTCTTAAAGGTATGTTTCAGTTCTGCTGCAGTTTCTAATTTTGTTTTTGTTTTCTACAGATGAGACAAAATATCTTTGTCTTCTCACATTTCCCTTCAAATACACAAAAATATGATAGTTCAGATTTTCTCTAATCCTTTTCTGTGAAAAATTTGAACCTTGCTGTGTAAAATGTGATTTAAGTTAGAATTGGGAGGGGGAAGACATAGACATAAGTAGATTAAAAGGCTAATGGAATAAAAGTTGCTTTCATATTTTTTTAACACTGTTTACAGAGTGGTATGAAATATTGGAGCTTGTCCTGAGAAAGTGGAAGTTTATTGCTAGGGAACAGTATATCTATACAGCTGTCATGCATGCTTTGAAACAGATGTGAAGACTGTACATGAAGAGAAAAAGAAAAGGAGAAAGGGAGATTAAGTATATTCCATGCTCTTATGTCCTAAATTTTCTCTTGGGAGACAGAAACATATCGTGTGGCAGTTGCCCAGTTAAACTTTTCTGAACTGTGCTGGCAATAATAAAGAGACAGCAGCTTCATCATGTTATTCCATTTGCACTAACTAATGAAGCATCGTGAAGAGATACCAATATAGCGATAACATTGACTCTGGGATGGCAGAAATCCTCTTATGTCACTTTTCCTTTTCCACTCTGTGAGCTGTGTAAAAATATGGTACTCTTGTGCAATACATTCATATACTGTTGGGACCTGGCCACTTTTCCATTCCAGCAAAACATCATTACCTCTGCAATGTGCCTCTTGCTGTGTGCAAAACACTGCCCTACTGCACTCAGAGGAGCTAATCACATGAGTAAAAGCCATGACATCAAGTTATTAATATACAAGCTTCAGAGAGCTTAGCATTCATGCTGTGGGACTATCTAGGTGCACTAAGCCACAGAGTAATAAAAGACCTCTCTCAATTTCCCCAAATGAGAAGTGCCTTTTGAAGGAAAACAAGATTTTTTTGGCACCAAGTAAAATGTAAAACTGAAATTTACTCACTGGATTTTGTGCCAAAATCCTTTTTGATTCTTGGTACCAAATAAGTGGCTCTAAACCACTGTCCTACATGCTCAGCATGTGTCAAAATAAGACCTAAAGGGATAAAGTAGCTGACAAATGTACATCTTCCTCAAGAAAAGAGGAACTAATTTTCAGGGCTGAAAATAGTATAATTGGACCCCTTTTTCAGGAAGCAGTCCAGGCTCATGTGACTCATTTTTAGTGGTTTTTAAAAGGATATGCACATAGATTTTTAAAGTAATTTGAATGCTCTAAAAATTTGTACTGTTACTTAACTGGGTTTTCAGCAGCACCTTATGTCTGAATCTTATTTAGAGATAAGCTTCTGAAAAATTCTTAGCAGATATCCATCTTCAGCATATTTAAAAGTCTGGTCCAAGTTTTGGATGTCAAAGATTTAATGCTGCATTAGGCTAATTTTTAAATCCTTTCTTTATGATCTTGAATAAGCTTCAGATGTACTTCTAAAGGAATTGCTTACATGTGTTTTTCTTTTTCAAGTTATCTACTCTGTCTGAAGTCTGAGAACGGCTTTGAAAGTAATTTTCCATAACTACACAATCATTTTCCCATTTAAAACAATAGGGAGTGAAATGCCATTTCAAATTGAAATCTAACTACCCAGAGCAGTCATATCATGAAGAGTAATGACGAAAGACTCCTGACCTCCACCACCAGGGCCATCATTTGCTAACAATTTTTGCCACTGATTCTGGATGCAGGCATACCCAGTTCCATGGCCTTCTTTTTCCCCTTCTTCAACTCAAACTGCAACAAATTTCACATACTCGATGGATGTTCTCTTCTGAGCTTATTGGAAAGAGTAGCAAACTACAAGAAAATGTCAAGTGACTGATGCTACCTAAAGTCAGTACTGTCACAAAGAGAGCCATGTGATTTCATCAAGATGTTTCATTGGCACGTCTCTCCCCTTTATGTTGAATTCTGCAATGAGATAACTCAGTGTAAAAACACTGACAGTTAAGGTTTCTACATTGATCAAATTTGGCTGCTACCTGAAAGAAACATGTGTATAAGACATTTCCAGTAATTTTTGTGACATAGACAAATAGAAGATAGAAATTACATACTATAATTTCTGTGCCAAGCTACATTTGGATTTTCAGTTTTATTTTTACTGTTGTTCCAATAACAGAAGTGCTGAAATCCTTTTAACATTACAGAACAGTGAGATGACCCAGAATATGGTATTTGGTCTGTACAGTATCTTACTTGAAGCTGTGGCGTGCACAGGTTCTATATGATCTCCTCTGCAGGATCTTCAGGAGAATAATAATTAGTAAAACTGAGTTTATTTAATTTCAAGGCAAGTCAGTTGAACATCTGTACTGCAGTGTTATGGAAGGTTTAACACATGTGTCTTATGTCATCATTTTTTTTAGAGGCCAACCTCCTAGACTGGACTACAAATCCTATGAGGCATTGCAGAAACTCAGGGAAATGTGAGTTGATATTCAAAAGATAGGTCTATCTTTGTGTCTGTTTAGCAAACTTCACTGAAACATGTCAATTTGCAGATGTCAAATCCTTTGTTGATTTGTTTCTATTAAAAACTTCCATTAAACTATCTTGATATTCAATCCTATGCAAAATGCTATTTCAAATTCTTTATTAAAAAAACAAAATAGTAAACTTATCTCAAACAATCAGAAAGAAACTCCGGGTTTGGTGCAATCCTTCCTAAATCAGCTACCCTATGTCTTTGACATTTAACGGGAAGGTATTCAAACACAAGTTACATTCTTTAAGGATCTGCTGCACTTTCAACACATCTCTCATGCACTTAACATACAGTTTTTTTAACTTGCTCAGCTCAAACTCATCAAGGCTATTGACAGAGAACACTTTCATAGTGCAAAAATGGTTTTGTTCTTCTTATTGTTTTGTGAAAGAAAAACAAATGAGAAGCATTGCAGCATTATGCCTGGTCTCGAAGATCAGTGAGCACCTCTTTACTGGTGTCATCGTATTCTGGAATGACAAATTCTGTCACTTCCCCCAAGCTTAGGAGAATTTTGCAGAGCTGCAATGAGACTTTCTGGTCTGATAATGGTGATAATGATTTCTCCAGGTGCTACTAAGTCTTGTATCTTTCAGCTAATGTCAGGATTTGTTCTGTTACCCTTTGAATATTATCAAGGATGTTAAGAATTAGGATATTTGTTATCATCTCCAAAAGACTAAATTTGCAGATCACTTATGTTTCTTGTTCTTGTCTGTTTTAAAAATAATGCAATACAATCCAGATTAAGGTAAAATGTATCAAGAAATTAAATAACAGCACCAAAAATACACCACACAGTCACTGAGAGGGTTCACTCACAAATACCATGTAATATTTTTTCATTCTGTTGAACACTCATGAAGGAGGGTGCATCAATTCTGAGTTTGGGATGTGTGTACTTGATGCTGAAACAATGCACACAACCTCCCATTCACATCACTTTGGCAAGCAATTCTTTTATTTCAATCTGGATGTTCTCTCTCACTTGGGCTCTCTTATTTATGATTGGAGAAAGTAAAAGAAAGGAGTATTTGGTAGCCTGACAGGCAAAACAACCGTTGCCCTGTTTCCAAACATGTTTATACTTTCACCTGTTCTTTGAGAAATGATGATTATTTCTACTTTGCCAGAAAACAAAACACTGAAGGTGATAGTCTGTTTTTCTATGCCAGTTTCCTGTGTTAGAGAACCAATATAGTTGGAGTCTGAAATTCTGCAAACTTTAGAATTTGTTTGCATTTTAACAGTATCAAAGTATGCAAATATACATGTCTAATTTTGTCAGCCATAAGAAGTTACTTATTTTCACCAGGCTCACGGAAACATTTGTGATTTCCAAATGGCTTCTACAAAATTATCTGTGTTCTTATTTCATATAAGATTTTATTTCTGTATGTCTGAAAATTCTAGGGGTACGGGAATTGGGAGTCCTTAGATTTGGAAAACACAAAAGCATCTAAATCTTCCCCCAGTGATAAACAAACAAACAAACAAATAAAGTGTGATGCAACAAGGATCTGAATAAATCTTTCAACGCAGCAACAAAACCATGTTTCTTTTCATTTATGCAAATGGTGGATGAAGGAGCAGGTTGTAGGTCATTTCTAACGGAAATTTTCTATTCTATTCTAACTCCTCATCTGAAAGAAGGACTCTAAAAAAATAATAAAAGAGAGTGTTAACATTTCTAAAAAATATTATACCTGAAACTTCCATCAATAAAAAAAGAGGACAGTTCCAGAATTGGATTGTATCAGCTAGCATTGGTCCAAAATTTCCAAAAGTATAGGGGAAATTAGACTGTACAGCTCCAATATTTTTGCCTCAGATGAAAACAACAAAGAAAAGCCACCACTACCACCACTCCCCGCCAAGAAAAATCAGCCTAATACCTGGTCGACTGCAGGCTTAGTGTGAACCTGTAGTGTGTCCTGACAACCAAGAAGGCAAACTACATCCTGGGGTGAGTCAAAAATACATCATCAGTAACTAGCTGATAAAAAGAGGTGATTATTCTGCTGTATTTAAGGAAGGTGCAGCCTCACCTTGAATAGTGTGTGCAGTTCTGGACCTCACAATTTAAGAAGGATGTGAAGGTTCTTGAATGTGTCCAGATGGGTGACCTCATTGCTCTCTACTTCTTCCTGAGGAGGGGAGATGGAAAGGGAGGTTCTGAGCTCTCCCCCCTGGGATCCTGTGACAGGACACACAGGAATGCCTCAAAGCTGTGACAGGGGAGGTTTAGACTGGACATTATGAAGAATTTCTGTACTGAGAGAATGGTCAAACTCTGGAACAGGCTTCCCAGAGAGGTGATCAATGCTCCAAGCCAGTCAGTGTTTAAGAGGCATTTGGACAGCGCCCTAATAACATGTTATACCTTTTGGTCAGCCCTGAATTAGTCAAGCAGTTGGACTACATGAATGTTGTAGGTCCCTTCCAACTCAAATACTTCTATTCTACTCTATTCCTTATTCTATTCATGATGTCATTGCAGCTATTCATAAAACATGTCTGAAAATGCACACAGTATTTTGTATTTGTCAGTAAATACACAATGGTCTTTGTGCTGTTGTATTAAGAATTTCCTGTGGTGGGACCAGTTAGAAGCCAGAAATCACCTCTTAACAGTTGATTTTGAAACAAAACTGACATCAGAACTGTACCAAATTTATAATGTGTGCTATAGAAGTGATGTAGTACTGTAAACTACCATTGAAATTCATAGCTTCAGATTTGACAGAAAGAAGTACCACATGCATATGAAGAGAAACAGGGTTATAGTTTAATTCTTTATATCACTGGCTTAATATTAAATCAATTAAATAATAACTTTCTTCTCCTAGAGATTAATTAGCTGCATAACACCAAGGAGAAATTAGTAATGTAAACTCAGTTGTTTTGTCTGAAAGTCAAACCAGATTTATATCTGAACTTTAAAACTACACTGTTTGTGCCTAATTGCTTGATCATCCCTTTCCATTTCAGGAACTTGATTTGTTAATGAACAATTAAAGAAAGTACTTCAAAAATAAACTTAAATATTTAATATTTCAAAATGTTAATTAATTTGTGTAAAGTTTCAAATCTATATTAAAAAGCTCCCGTAATTTTTTTTCCTGTATACAGCATGCTGATAATATCTGAAGGAGTCTTTCAATACAATAACAATGCATCAGGTTTCCTGATGTAGTGTTTTCTTTAACTCAAATCTCTAAGAATAAAAAATCTCAGGAAGCATTTCCTAAACCTGAATAAAATTTAAGTAGTCTGAATAGATTGATACTTAGGAAAAAATGGTAAACTTGAAAGTAATCCTCAATGGAATTCAAAAATACCTTGCAGATAAAATACAAATTCCATTCCTCTTCTAAACATATTTGAGAATTAACTATTGACTAGTCAACTATTGTATAAACATAAAAGTAGAATATGCTAAACCTAATCTTAAACAACTTTTGAAAGACTTTGACTCAAAATTCTTAGTTCTTTCATTCTGATTCTATGTGCACCTTAGACAAAAAGAGCTAAACAGACTGCAGCATACCCTAAATCTAATTACTAATATTGAAGCAAATATCTGAATCTCAGTATTAAAATGCTTTACAACGGGGGAAAAAAATCTTATTCATTTGTTTTACTAAGTTATGCAACTGTTTTTAAAACAGAATATATGTGACACTTTGTCCAGGTTGACTGGTTACCTAGAGGAAATAAAAGTAGTGTATTGAAGGAAAAGAAATAATGAAAAGGAAAATTACCTCTGAACCAAACCTGCTACATATGACCATAGACCGAAATAAGTAATGGGAAATTTAGGCAAGAATTGAGAATAACTCTTTACAAAATTTCATCTATATTTGGTCCATATGCTTTTATTTCATATACTTTTTGGTCCAAAAATCCATATGCTGTTAGAAAAGGTACCTGCCCTGTCTTCCCATTTTAAAAACAAACAAGAAAACAAACAAACAAAAAAAAAATGAAAAACAAACCTTATGGTCTTTTGGAGACTGTGCTGGTGAAGAAAAGAAAGTGAGAAATAGCAGAATTGTAATGATATTTATTAACCACTTTATTTAGTAGGTCAATGTAGACGATACATACATTAGAAATCTGAAAGTGAATTTATTTGACTATAAGCAGCTATTAATTGTAGAAATACTATTTTCACAACTGATACACTTCTAACTAGAACACACTGTCTTTTAATTTTTTAATTCACAACTAAATGCATCCTGTGCTATACTTTGAAAACTAAGAGACAGTGTGTTTAGTGTGCTTGAAGAGAAATTGGGAACAGCACACAATGCTTTATTTTCTCCTTGTCTTTCACGGAACAAATACTAATAATGAATCAAGTGACCATACTCTTATGCAAGTGGGAATTACCACATCAGTTAAATAATCTCATTTTTAGTTCTTCTTGTTTACATTTTTAGTGTAAGGTGAGAATTATTCATATCCCACCACTATACTGAAAATTGATGTGTTTGGTTATTATGTGGACACTTGCTAAACATGTTACAAGTCAAAACATATAAGTATTTTCTAGTCTACAGACATATAATACAATACAGACATAAAAGATGTGGCACTGATTTGTGATAGAGATACATAAATCTCATCAATGTACAAATGAAGGAAACTTGGCTTTTAAGTAAACAGAGTAGTTTGTTGTGAGCAATAGATTCATTTTCTTTAAACCATTTTTCTTTACAAACCACATAAATTCTGTCATGATTAACTTACCTTTATGTGTTATTTACAGACTTGTTTGGGTCAGAATGTTTTTTCTAGTAATCTTCACACCAAAGGCTGCTTCATATCCGGAGTAGAACCCATATAAAACATATTCAAGACCTCTATTCCATGCGTTCACTGGCCTGGTGTTATTCTTCTGTTGTAAAACTACCTGCTACCAGAATTAGACATGATTAAAGTGAACATATCCAGTATGCATCGTTCTTTCAGGTTAAGTAGAAGAAATATTCAAGTCTACCTTAGTGCACTAGTTGAAAAGTGGAGGCTATTGCTATAGGGCTGGACTACCTGGTACAGCTGGTGAGTACTTATGCTGTATGAGGAAAAGCATTTCTCTGGTAGCTGATTATCATTAGTATGGGGCAAGGGGCAGGTGGTGGTGGTGCAGAATGGATGTGCTGCAGCTGTGTATGCCTGTACGAGTCACAGAAGTAAACCAAACAAGCTGTAGTCCTGGAGTGAAGCCAGAAAACAGCTACCTTTGAATAGGGTTCTCACTGGAGAAAGAGATTTGGATTTCTAAGTAGGAAGCTGTCCTTTATAAGTTGTTTCTCCTAAATGTATGGAAATAGAACTTTGTGTAAAGTCTTTATAATAAACAGGATATCATCAAACTAATACCTGTTCATTATTAGTTCTTCTTCCTAAGACAAATAAATCAACAAAGGGGACAAAATAGTCTATTCATCTAACTAGAAACTTAATATGCAGAAGTTGTTCCAGAAGATGTTATCAAGGATGTTATGCTTAAAGGGAATGTGGGCTTTGAAAATGACAGGTGCTACATGAATAAACCAGATGAAAAATAGATTGCTATGTTAATGCTTTCCAGCATGTATCACACAATCATCTAGGTTGGAAAGGACCCTGGAGATCATCTAGTCCAACCATTCAAATAGCACAGTTCCCACCTACAGCATATCCTTAAACTCTAAATCAACCCTACTTTTGAACACCTCCAGGGATGGGGACTCCACCATCTCCCTGGGCAGCCCAGTCCAACACCTAACAACCCCTTCTGGAAAGAAATGCTGCCTAATATCCAGTCTAAACCTTCCCTGGAGCAACTTGAGGCCATTATCTCTTGTCCTATCGCTTGTTACTTGGTTCAAGAGACTCATCCCCAGCTCTCTGCTCCCTCCTTTCAGGGAGCTATAGAGGGCGATGAGGTCTCCCCTCAGCCTCCTCTTCTCCAGACTAAACACCCCCAATTCCCTCAGCCGCTCCCCGTACGACCTGTGCTCCAGACCCTGCACCAGCTTCATTGCCCTTCTCTGGACACGCTCGAGTCATTCAATGTCCTTTTTGGAGTGAGGGGCCCAAAACTGAACACCGCCATCGAGGGGCGGCCTCAGCAGTGCCGAGTACAGGGGTCAGATCCCTTCCATGTTCCTGCTGGCCACGCTATTGCTGACACAAGCCAGGATGCCATTGGCCTTCTTGGCCACCTGGGCACACTGCTGGCTCCTGTTCAGCCGGCTGTCAATCAACCCCCCCAGGTCCCTCTCTGACTGGCAGCTCTCCAGCCACTCCTCCCCAAGCCTGTAGCGCTGCTGGGGGTTGTTGTGGCCCAAGGGCAGCCCTCGGCATTTGGCTTTATGGAAACTCCTGCAGTTGGCCTCAGCCCATGGTTCCAGCCTGTCCAGGTCTCTCTGCAGAGCCTCCCCACCCTCGAGCAGATCAACACTCCCACCCAACTTGGGGTCATCTGCAAACTGACTGAGGGTGCACTCGATCCCCTCGTCTAGATCATCAATAAAGATGTTAAACAGGAGTGGCCCCAACACCGAGCCCTGGGGGACACCACTCGTTACTGGCTCTCAACTGGATTTAACTCCGTTCACCACAACTCTTTGGGCCCGGTCGTCCAGCCAGTTTTTTACCCAGCAAAGTGTGCAATTGTCGAGCAGTCATTTTTGTCAGGAGAATGCTGTGGGAGATCAGGTTTGTCAGGCAGGACCTGCCTTTCATAAACCCATGCTGACTGGGCCTGAGCATCTGGTTGTCCCCCAAGTGTTGTGTGATGGTACTCAGGATGAGCTGCTCCATCAGCTTCCTGGGCATCAAAGTCAAGCTGACAGGCCCGGATCGCTCTTCCGACCCTTCTTATAGATGGGCGTCACATTGGCCAATTTCCAATCAGTCAGGACCTCCCCGATCAGCCAGGACTGCTGGTAAATGATGGAAAGTGGCCTGGCGAGCACCCCAGCCAGCTCCTTCAGCACCCTCGGGTGTATCCCATCCGGTCCCATAGAATTGTGTGTCTGTGTGATGCAGTAGGTCACTGACTGTCTCCTGGCTTGCAGGGGGGTCATTCTCCCAGTCTCTGTATTCTGGCTGTGGAGGCTGGATTTCATCAATACAACTAACCTTGTTATTAAAGACTGAGGCAAAGAAGGCATTAAGCACCTCAGCCTTTTCCTCATCACTTGTTACCAGGTTTCCTCCTGCATCTAGCAGGGGATGGAGACTCTCACTGGACTTTCTTTTGCTACTGACATAGAAACTTACCTTGTTATCCTTGATTGCAGAGCCAAATTAATTTCCAATTGGGCTTTAACCCTTCTGATTTCCACCCTGCATAGCTTCACACCCTCTGTATTCATTGTGTGTGGCTAGCCCCTTCTTCCAAAGGCTACTCTCCTTTTCTCCCTGAGTTGCAGCCAAAGCTCCCTGTTCAGCCAGGGTGGTCTTCTCTGGTGTTGGCTTCTCTCAGAGCACCTGGGGACCACCTGCTCCTGAGCCATTAACACTTCCTTCTTAAAGAGCGCCCAGCCTCCCTGGGCCCCTGTACCCTTCAGGAGAGTCTCCCAGGGGATCCTTTCAAGCAGGTGCCTAAACAAGACAAAGTCAGCCCTTCTCTGTTCACAAAGAGGAGATCCAGCAGGGAACCTTCTCTGGTCGACTCACCAGGTCAGGAAGTTGTTTCCCACAAGTTCTAGGAATCTCCGGGACTAGTCTTGTTCTGCCATGTTGTATTTCCAGCAGATGTCTGCGAAGTTAAAGTCACCCACAAGAACAAGGGCAATTGACTGTGAGATTTCTCCTAAGTGCCCACAGAATATTTCTTCCACCTCTCTCCTGGTTGGGTGGCCTATAGTAGACTCCTACTACAACATCTGCCCTGTTGGCCTTCCCCCTGATTCTAATACAAAGACACTCAACCCTATGTTCAAAGCTACACCTGTGCAATCATAACAGTCCTTAACATGCAGAGCCACCACACCACCTCTTCTTCCCTGTCTGTCCCTTCTAAAGAGCTTGTAACCATCAATTGGCACACTCCAGCCATGTGAGACATCCCACCATGTTTCTGTAATAGCAACAACATCGTGATTTTCCTGTTTCATCATGGCTTTGAGCTCCTCCTGTTTGTTACCCACGCTGTGTGCATTGGTATACATGCACTTCAGATAGGCTGATGTTTTGCCCCTTTCCCACTTCAAATCTAGTTTAAAGCTCTGTCAATAAACCCAGCTAACTCCTGCCCCAAGATCCTCTTCCCCCTCTGGGACAGGTGCAACCTCTCTAATGGCAAAATGTCAGGTGCCCATGTCTGAAGAATCCAAAGCTCTGATGGTAACACCAGTCTTGGAGCCACCCATTCATCTGCTCAATTCTCCTGTATTCTTCCCCATCCATCCCCCCAGCTGAAGGGATGGAGATCACAATTTGTGCCCCCAACCCGTTAAGCAGTTTTCCCAAGGACCAGAAGTCTCTCTTCTTTGCTTTAGGCCTTCTCCTGGTGATGTCATCACTACCTACCTGAAAAACCAGGAGAGGGTAGTAATCCTTCAGTCTCACTAGGGTAGGGTGTGTTGCTGTGAGGTCCTTGATGTGGGCCCCCGGGAGGCAGATGTTAATACAATTTACCTGAAGAGTGGAACTTTGAAAATAGTTAATAAAATCAGCTTATCCAGGCAGTGTCATTCATACTGTAGAAGAGCATGTAAGGACTAGAAGAGTTAACAGACATTTTATATTTATCTAATTCATTTCAGTCTGGCATTTCAATGAGATTAACAGCAACAAAAACTGTCCTTAGGAACAGCACCTCAGGCTTCTTAACAATACAGTTCTGAGACTTGGAAAAAGAGTAAGTTCAAATACACAGCTGCTCAAGTTTCACTGAAGGTTTTCTGTAATATGCTTAAAGTAAATAATAGAACAAAATTATGCTCAAGTAGCCCTAACTGTGGGAAAGAGATGACACCTCAGAGACATCATATAACAATGCCCAATAACAGTCTCTCTAAGGTATGTTATTGGCAACCCCAGGGCAGGTTGTCACCTGAGCAAAATTCATCACTAACAGTTATGACAGATGCAGTTGGCTAAGAAAGATTCAGATAAAAGGAATAAGGAGCCTTAGTAGTCTTGGGCTTTTTGACCTGTGAAATATGCATTTGCAAGAGGAAGCTGAGGGGCCATTCAAGCTACTGACCTTGGGAATTAAAGAGGTCAGAGAGGTGTGAGGATATTGAATCTGTGTTCTTTGTCCCTTTGGTAAGAAAATGTGTTGATTTTTCCTGCCTATGTAGGTTTCAAATGTGAGAATAACAACATCCATTCTATGACAGTGAAGGAAGGTGGTATGACAGATTTATTGCAGCATATTTTGTTTTCTATTTTCTTTCATGTTTACCTATCAAGTACCTGGATGTATAGCATAAGCATAACTGGTGCTGGTATTTTCAGCAGAAACACAGCATTGGTACTTTATTATAAGATCCTTAACTGCATATACAAACAAAAATAAAACCGCTTGTTCAAAAGCATGCAGAAACCTCTATAACTGTAAACATAATTGAAACAAAAATTGTATTTAACAAGAAATTTGTTCAAAAAATCTTTTCTATTCTTCAACCTCTTTGCTTTTGAATATCCTTCCTATAGATGTCTAAGAGCTTTCTTTGATATATTCCACAAAACACATATATTTCATTCAGGAAATAAAACAAGGTCCTGGAGGGTTTTGGGTTTGTTTTTTTGTTGTTGTTGTTTTGGTCTGGGTGTTTGTTTGTTTGTTGGCTGGGGGTTTTTTTGGGTTTGGTTTTTTTTTTTTTTTTTTTT
>NW_020799142.1:8743571-8768031 GCF_003259725.1 Athene cunicularia | reverse complement strand
GGGGGGGGGATGATATTGAGTTTTTTGTTTGTTTTAGCCAGGAATGTAGTATAGTCATTAATGTTAATCACCTCTGCAGTAGTAGTTTTTACAGGCATGGAACATGTGTTACTAAGCATTACTCAAAAATGCAGGAAGGTATTAAGGCTATGTCTATAGGGAACTCAGTGCATTATTTTGAGATTTCTTGAGTGATAGAAAGTGGAGAATGATAAAGTAGATATAGTGTACTGCCATCCACCTGTACCCACATTTGTGCCTGTATGACAGCGAATCTTCCCTTGTGAGGTAGGACATATAAATGTCTTGGTAGACACCTTCAGTGAGAAATATTTTTCAAGGAAGACACACACACAGAGAATATATTTTTTTTTTTTCTCTAAATACGAATTGGACTTGTTATTTCTGACTAAGGAAACATTTACTGCCAGATAGCAGCAGTTTCCTATGGACCTGGCCTTTAACAAAAACTAAACATACATGTATATGAGAGAGGTGATCAACAGAGAGCATAACTGAGAAATTCAAGCAGTTGGGATTGTTCTCTTATTTCAAGCAAAGTAAAAATGTTTCTATGCCACTGAAATTCTGATAATCAGAGAGAAAAATCTAGTTATATGGAAAATCCTGAAATTAAATGACAGATATTTTCATATCAATGTTATCTACTTATCTTTAAATGTTTCCCTACTTTCACCTGGTCACATCCAGTATCTTGGCCCTTTTATTACTCCTTTTATCACTTTTATTGACTAACCCTGTAGTTAATCATATATCTTAATACTGAAGATGTTTTGATATGTTGTTAGACAATAGCCTTTGAAGGTACCTATTCATTCTGTGGTTCCTCTATTATAAAATTCTTACCTTATCTTTTCACAGAACAGTTGTGTGTCTACCTCTTTTAACTAGTTCCCCTTAAGGCAGAGATCTATATTCAGGATTAGGTTCAGCAGGTGCAAATGAGGGAAGTGACAAAATTCCATTAAACTCAAAAGCAGCAACTTTCAGTGGTTTTCACTTGTAATATTGCCTAGTGTCTTATCACCTGTCAGATTACATACTTTTTTTGTTTTACTCATTTCTGTCATTATTTTTGGTAGTAATTTCTTGTATCAATATTGACAGCTGTATTTTGACTGTCTGCAGATATGTCTTTCAAGTCTCACATTGACAGCTGCCTTACTAATTGCAGTATTACCTGCAATATTTTTTACTGCTGTCTTTCTACAGATTAATTCGTTGCTTTCCTATTCCTCTTAATGATTAGCAGCTATTGCTCTGATTCTATGGTTTTCCCTTTTTGCCTTCCCCTTTACCGCTCATCTTTTTGCTCTTTCACTTTCACATTCTTCAAGTTTCCTTTAGTTTGCCACAATGCATGCTGGGCTATTGATCCTTCAGACTTATCATTACACCTCTCTCCATTGTCTCCCTAAGTGTCTCATGTATTTTCTCATTTGTCTTGTACATTACAGTTTACCTTATACCCATTTCTTCCAGGGAGGGCATTCTATTCCTTCTACTTTTCTCCTATTATGACATCTTCCTCTTAAATAGCATGGAGGGGTGGGGTGTGGGGGTGTGGGGGTGTGCAGCATCTACCATTCAGTAGCCATTTTCTTGTTTAAAACATTTTATCCACCTTAGTGAAGCCAGGAAAAAAGTCATGTAACTTAGGTGGCCGTTTATACACAATGGCTAATGAATAGCCAAAATGTCAAAGGGGAGAATTCGTACTCCACCCATTGGCTGAAACATGTTTGAAAAAGCTGCTCAGAAGAAGCACAAATAATAAATGCATTCATTAAAAATACAGTCCCAGAACAATTAACAAAACCCGTTCAGAAGAAGGTTACATTCATCAGATAATACACTGTCAGAGAAAAACTCAACCAGTTACTTTCATTGTAGATGTCTCAGGATTCTCAGGTAACTTCTTGAGAGTTGAGCATATATGACCACAGCATCTGACACACACTGATACATCCTGGTTTGTGCTTGCATTTTTTTATCTCTTGGAACTAAGTTGGCTGCTGTCTCTTGAACAATGATGTGTTCTTCATGGTTATGAAATAGTCAGTCTCTTTGGCATGACAAACATTCTTAAATTAAACAAATAAGCCAATGTACTTACACAATTTGCTTCAGAAGTATCTGTTTATGTTCCTGAGATCAGTTAATGTTGGTCTGCTTTGTTTAACTTTTTAATTTCCTGTCTCTTCCTAAATATATCTTTCAAATTTTAGTGTCAAGTGGTTTTGTTTGGTTTCAGCATAGAAGCCTGAATCTGTCCCTTAGAAGCTTGTACAAATTGGGGTTGTCCTGTGCATTGTGTACAAGTGGGTAGGAATAAATCTTTAGCTTGATACACGTCTTTCAGCCATTGCTTTTCATCTCTCTGAATGCTTTCTCACAAACTTGCCACACACTTGGTTGTATAGTGATATTTTTCTGCTGCACTTTTGTTCTGTAATAGTGCTTCTGAAAACCCTGGCACTGGCCACACCATGTGTTCTGATTCTGCACACAATGTGTTCAGTCCAATAAGTGGATAGTAAATTAAATATTTAATTTGAAATGCTTTCAAATTTGCCCTGTTACTTTCATCTTCTATGTCCTCAACCTAGAGAAAATTTTATTCTTAAACTGTTTCTTCTTTCAGGGTCTGTGAGAACTTTTCATGTGTCTCTGAATACCTCCATTCATTTCTTCTCACACTTACTGCCAAGTTCAAAACCCCATTCTCACTGCGGAAAGTTCCACTCACTTTCTTTGCTCCTTGCCTTTTCTTCTTCCAAGCCATCTTTAACTTTTGTTGCAGCCTCATATTCTCATCTTTTTTTGTAGTGTTTTTAATGTTTAAAACCCAATTTCTTTTTTCTGTGTGCCAGATTTTCATTATCTGAGTCTATGTTTTTATGAACAGTTATCAGATGTACAGAGATTTTTCTGCAGTGTATTGTTTTTCATACAGTAAGGAAGTAATGTAAAAGGAGTAAACTATAATGGTAATATTAGATACCGAGTTTACACGTCTATATCTTTCTTTCTAAAGGACTCAATATCCTCTTTCTTTAGGAACATAAATTTTCAATAGTTTTATGGAAATCAACTCTGGTTGCTGCTTCACAGCTACTTGCTACATATGCAGACTGTTAAAAATTACTTTTAAAAATAGGCCTTTCATTTCCAAGTTAATGAATAATATAGGACCCATGTTGTGAGCAAAATTACTCCATTCACATATTAAGATGTTTTGAGCCTAAAAGTGTGATTCTTCTTTTTTCTTAAGCTGTATATGTTCTATAATAAAAACTATTTCCTCTCTGTGTTAATCTAGGCCTTCAGCTCGCTTGCAGTTTCTTTGGTCAGTCACACACATATACAGTAAACATCAAGCGATTTTGAATAATGCTGGTTTTCATCATTTCAAATAATTTTACACATTTTCAGATATCTTTATTTAAATTGTTAACAAGTTTTTCATCTCAAATAATGTGATTACATACATTTGTTAAAAGAACTAGTACACAGTCACAGCCACAGTATATTTAATACCTATCAGATGGTTTCCTGTTCCTGTACCTTCCCCTACACATTATTCTTGCGTTCTGGAAACAGCTGAATATAAGTTAACTCTTTGTTGCAATTTTAGAATTTTTAGGAATGTGTAGCTCATAGAAATCAATCAATCCTCTACAACCTATATCATAGATCAGTAGGCTAGTAGATGTAACCTAGGCTAAACATGAGGAACTGTTTTGCTCAGTGCAGGGTTTGCAGCTCTCTTTTACTAATGCCTACAATGTTACACAAGGCATTGGATACCTGGTTCACCTTTTTTGGTATATAAAATTCTTCTCACCCACCTTTCATGACCAGCTTGAAATAGTTTGACCTAAAGCATTAGTGTTTCAAGGATTAGTTAGTTAATTTCTGTAGATGGTCGTGAACATGAAGAATCCCTACTATCATACTCCAGCTCTTAAAATATAATGGGCTTAAGAAGTGCACATCCCACTTTTATGGCTTTTTTGCTTTACCAATGTTTTCATTGCATGGTTCTCTGTTGCCTTATGCTGTGATAACTTTATTCTTATTGCCTGATAGTTTTATGTTTACTCTACAGTAATGCTCACAGAATAGGATGATTAGAGTATGTTGCAGTTTAGATATTCAATCCACTGAGTAACTTGTGCTGTCACTGACGTTAGTAGATACATGTTTGGTAGCAAACAAAAAGCAAGCAGCTGAATAGCTCTTTTGCCCTGATAGAAGTTATATACTGAAGCCACAGTGTTGAAAGCTCATGCTTGTATAATAAAAAAAAAAAAAATTTCATGAAAGGGTAAAAAAGTATTTTCTAGGCTAAATGTCAGTGTGGACTGAGGAACATCAATAATTCTCTTTTGTTGTGGCAGGTAACAGACAGACTATTGCCTTTAAATACTCCAGAAAAATTCTATTGGTCAGTTTCACCAAAAGTATCAAAATAAATTTGGATTTGGAATAAAATAGTATGCAAATTCACACAAAGAAAGTTTTCTTAGTTTGTTCTCAGGCTGGCAGGCAAAGGCTTAACTTGAGCCTTAATCCCTTTTAGCTGAAAGGTCCTTTAGCTGCAAGCTCATCTGCAGCATTCTGTCAGTCCAGCTATTTCTCATGTCAGCTGGTGATGAACAATTACTGACACATTAATCCTGTATCACTTCCTCACAGACTGACCTTTGCCTGAGTTGCAACAGAATGGGATGAGATATAGCAACTACTTTGGACTACCTAAAAAAAAAAAAAAAAAAAAAAAAAAAAAAAAAAAAAAAAAAGGAAAAAAGTTTAAGGAACATAAAACATTAAAAAGGAGTCTGACCTTTCTGAACAAGAGACATATCAACACATTTTATAGTTTATAGTGAAAAGATGACACTCATTTCTGAAAATTAAAAAGAATGAAAGTATAATTAAAAAAAAAAAAAAAAAAGCAGTTGAAACTAAGTAAGAATAATCATTTACAGAGGTGATATATTCAGAATTTCCTTCTTCAATGTGACTGTCATTCAGTTTCTGATTTGTCATAAAGTTTCCTTTATTCTTAACTATTTAAGCGTTTTGCAACATTAAGAAGCATTTGTAAACCTCAGGAAACTCAACTGTACAGATGGCAAACTGAACCTTACACTGAATTTTCAATTATTCCAAATTTTAGGGTTTTTTGGAGAGTAGATTAATTGAAGGTGCGTGCAATAAAGCTATCATATAAAAACTGTTATGATTGTGTCAACTTTTTTTATTCTTCATTTGATTGAAGTGATTAACTAATGAAATCAGATTGTTTTGCTGTTTATTAAAATGAGATTTAAAAAATCATAGGGCAACATATATTTTATGAAGTAATAATGCAATATACCACTGTGACCTTTACAATATTCTGAAGTATGTTTGGTGTTCTATTCCCCTCGAGGATTAAGGAGAATAGTGGAACACTCAGTATACATAACAGGGTATAAGATCAGTCAATAGAATTAATAGTTCTAGCAATACAATTCTAAGCTCCTCCACTGACCTAAAGATAAATACGAAGGGAAAACAAACAAACAAACAAACAAATAAAAACAAACAAACAAACAAAAAATTAAACCCATCTTTTCCAGAGGCAAATACTAATAAAAATATTTTTTTAAGTATTTGGGTGTATGGGTAAGAATGAGGCATTTAGCTATCTTATTTTCCCACTATATCGTTATCACTCAGTTGCAAACACAACGGATTTATAGCTGGCTTGAATTTCAGCACTGTATGGTCTTCAGGATAGTCTGCTTATGCTGAACAACCACATTATCAGGTGTTAAGTTTAAAACTAGGTTTTCAGTAACTACAGACCCAACAGGTGCATATACTGTCACATCTGACCCAGCCAATTCTTAAACCATAAATGCCCACTGAGACATCTGTTACTGTATAGATTTGGATTTCCTATCAATGTTTGCTATAGCTACAGATACTTTATTTTCTGCTGAATATTTTATTCTATCTTTAAGAACCTTTTGATACCAAAGGGGAATGTAAGACAAAGATCATTACCAAACTGTTATCAAAAACATTATTAGTAAATAACACTGCCATAGGGTCTGTTTTCACAAGACAAAGAGAAGATCGTTCATTTGGCTTTAAAAAAGTCATATTTCTGTTTCTTGGAAACATGTGCCTGCATCTGGGTGATATTACAGAGCAAGTTATAATATTATAAGGATATTACAGTGTTATAATAATGTTATAGTATTAGACTATTTCAATAGGGTTTTTTAAATAATTACCCACAAAATGGAAGAGCTTCCAGGACATTTGACTTGGAAACAATTAACTAATATGTTTGAAACTGCTACTATACTTAAAGTTGAGTATCTAAGTAGATATTTGCATTTGAAAAACTTGTTTTCTCATATACAAGCTAGAACTAACAAATCAATCTCAAACCTGTAATGGAAATTAAAAAAAAAAAAAAAAAGTAGATTATGCCAGCAAAAAATAATTTTCTGCTATGTCATTTTTGTCATCTATATAATTTTTGAAAATTTTAATAATTTGAAACAATGCTTTTGAACATTTTTCTAGCCTATTGATTCACTTATTACTGCCTTTTTAATCAGTAGATTTTATATAAATAAATAAATATGCCAGTAAACCATTACAATAATTTGGCTAAAATCCACAGAGAAATAGTGGCCAACATCTGAAGCAAGAGCTTGAGTAATTGAAAGAGAATTCAGGTTGAACTGAGGCACACAGTCTTGTAAGTTGACACAGCACATTCTAGCAAACACTAAATAACACTGCAGTTATCTGGTTTTACTTCCCTGCCTGATATGAAACTCTTTGGGCTACCTAAAGTCTAATTTCTTCACATATCAAGACCACTCTCAATAGGAGCCAGGGGTTTTGCACAGTGATGTTGGTCTCTACACAAGGTCACATGTCTACACTGATCGCTCAAAAAGTGGAAAACCAGGATACATTTATTAAGACTGAGTTGTGTTTCACCACTTCTCTTGTAGTGATAAACAATTAGAGACAGGCTGAGACCATAATTTCTCCAGGAAACGAAACTGCATCTTAGAAGAGGGCAAATTTCTTTGTGCTACAGATTTAGAGCGTAAACCTCTAATGGTTCATTAAATATAGCTTTGACATGTATAAGAATTTCTTATAGAAGGCTGAGTTCTTTTGGAAGTTAAAGTTCTTTCTGAATGTCTATTTTTTAGTCACAAGATGCTCTTGGTAGAGTTCACTGATTGAGAAGTCTGCTCAGACTTGTTCAGACTTTGGGGTCTCAGGAAATGTTGTGGGTTAAGTCTGGTAGGCAGGTAAGCATAACACAGCTGCTAGCTCGCTTCCCCACCATCACCTCCAGTGAGACAGGGGAAGAGGGAAGGAAGAGTAAAAGCAAGAAAACTGATAGTTCAAGATAAAAATAGTTTAATGGCCAAGGCAGAAGTGGAAGAAGAAAGAAAGAAACCCAAGCCATACAAAAGCTATTAGTCAGCACCTCCCATGGTCAGACTGATGTTCAGACAGTTCTTGAGCAAAAGATGATTAACCCATCTAAATGTCTATCTTCTCCATTTTATTTCTGAGCATGGCATTACCTGGCATAGAATTTCTCTTTGGTCAGCTGTCCCAGCTGTATCACCCTGAACTCCTCAACCATCTCCAGCCCACTCACATTGTCTGCTGTTGACAAGGGGCACAAAGTATTATGAAGTTTAGACCACAGCTCAGGAAAATCTCTCTATTTGGGACTGCACAATGGGAACACATATAAATGCTTTTCTGACTTTTTATTTTTTTTGTGTATTCATGTGGTATGATCATCCTGTTCTGTGGATGACGATCCTGTTGCGTGATATTCCATCCTAATAATACTGCTCCATGCAATTATTTTATACGCTACTTATTTACATGTGATCTACATATTACATTAGACATACTACAATGTGGAAAGGAAAGGAAAGGAAAGGAAAGGAAAGGAAAGGAAAGGAAAGGAAAGGAAAGGAAAGGAAAGGAAAGGAAAGGAAAGGAAAGGAAAGGAAAGGAAAGGAAAGGAAAGGAAAGGAAAGGAAAGGAAAGGAAAGGAAAGGAAAGGAAAGGAAAGGAAAGGAAAGGAAAGGAAAGGAAAGGAAAGGAAAGGAAAGGAAAGGAAAGGAAAGGAAAGGAAAGGAAAGGAAAGGAAAGGAAAGGAAAGGAAAGGAAAGGAAAGGAAAGGAAAGGAAAGGAAAGGAAAGGAAAGGAAAGGAAAGGAAAGGAAAGGAAAGGAAAGGAAAGGAAAGGAAAGGAAAGGAAAGGAAAGGAAAGGAAAGGAAAGGAAAGGAAAGGAAAGGAAAGGAAAGGAAAGGAAAGGAAAGGAAAGGAAAGGAAAGGAAAGGAAAGGAAAGGAAAGGAAAGGAAAGGAAAGGAAAGGAAAGGAAAGGAAAGGAAAGGAAAGGAAAGGAAAGGAAAGGAAAGGAAAGGAAAGGAAAGGAAAGGAAAGGAAAGGAAAGGAAAGGAAAGGAAAGGAAAGGAAAGGAAAGGAAAGGAAAGGAAAGGAAAGGAAAGGAAAGGAAAGGAAAGGAAAGGAAAGGAAAGGAAAGGAAAGGAAAGGAAAGGAAAGGAAAGGAAAGGAGAAAGGAAAAAGGAAACCAACAACAGAACCCCACAAAAAACACAAAGGTAAAACAAAACTGGGAGCCAGGAAGCCAGAAAAAGCTTTTGAACTAAAAAAATATGAGTGGTTATCAATTTCCCACACTGTGTTGAGACTAATGGCTGCAGACCCAGTATGCAGAAATTGTTGACACTTATGGGTGTGCCAATGGACAACAGCAGTAAATGGATTAAAGCCTACAAGGATTAATTTGTCTCTTCCTTTTTTTTTTTTAATAGCTAGCTCTCTGCATGAACTGTGAATGCTGCACTACAGGGATGTCCTGTTACTTCTGACCCCATTTCAAGGACTATAATTATTTAATAACATCACAGATAACATAATTAACTCCTCAGATCTGGGTTAGTTGCATGGCATGTTTAACAGACAGCCCCAGAATAACTCTCCCCGGTGAGACAGTGTGCATTAGCAAGAAGAGAAAATAATATTTTCAGAATAAGAGCACGAATAATGTAATGCAATATTAATACAAATGTTTCACTGGAAGCATGTAACATGTTCTAGAATTATAAAGTCATCACGCATTGTTGTGTGTTGGATAAAAATAATTCATTAGACCAGGAATATCTATCCAGCACAATTCATTAATGATTTACTTGTTATGCCCTGGTTACATTCTTTCTGCACTAGTTTTCCTCTGCATTTTGTTTTTATTTTTTGTTGTTTGGTTTATTAGAGTGTAGGGTCAACATAGCGCTTAGGGATATGGTTTAGTTGGGACTGTCAGTGTTAGGTTAATAGTTGGACTAGATGATCTTCAAGGTCCTTTCCAACCTAGATGACTGTCATTCTGTGAGCCAAGTCATGTACATTATTGACTTTTCCTCCCCATTAAGAAAGGTATAGGGCAAAATTTGGCTCACTGAAGTCCATCATAGGTGTACCACTGCGATGGTGGCATTACTATAGGTAGATCTGTCACTACTGGAGTCCTGCAAGGGCTATAGGGGCTCCCCAGCAGGTCAAGCAGGGAGCAGGAGAGGTAGGAGAGCAGCCAGAGGTAGATACAAAGCTCCATGTCTGCACATCTGTTGTTGGAGATTTAGAAAACATACCATGAAGTTATGATCAAGAGCATGTACTTGTGTGTTTTGTAGGTTCAGTGAAATGGACCAGTTTACAGTGCAAATAAATGCATTAAATGCAAACAAATGTTCTTTACAGCCCCTGTTTCACAAGGTGCAAGACAGTTGCAAAGAAGGCAAATGATCAGTGCAAGCACTGCACAGATGATGAATAAAATTGCAACATGCCCGTCTTGACATCTGAGCTAAAATTACTTCACACAATTTTAATAGGCCACAGTGAGCTGATGCAGCAAATTAAAGCAGTCATATTTCCTATAAACCACCTCTGACAAAGTTATATTTCCCCAGGAGAATACAGGAAATGGGATAAAAAAAGCTTTCCCTTATATGTGTTATAGAAAGAAAGAAACATAAACACAACATACAAACCGCAGAAGATGTTTGGTCTCCATTATCTGTATGGAAACACAAAGGCTCTTAGGTGGGTTTGCAAGAAACACAAAACCAATTAAAAAAGGAAAGGAAACAGAGAGCACAACTTCGAAATTACATTGTTATTTGAATTTACTTTTTAGATTAAAAAGTTCAAATTATGTTTGCAGGGATATATAGTGCTCATGGCTACAATGAAGTAGCTGTGCAATATATAATTGAGTGCAGTTAAACAAAGACAAAAACCTCTTTGGACAGCTCACATATGAGCTTGACTAGCTGTATAGGTATTACTTCATTGCTGGCTCCTTGCCGGATATATTAAATGTTGCCAGAGAACACATTAATTACACATTCCAAATGAATAAGAATATATGAAGCCAGACTACTTTCCTCTCCACCAAACTAACCAATTTGAAAAAAAGAAATTGAAAAAAAAAAAAAAAATATATAAAATCTTTGTATCATCACAGAAACACTCACTATATTGATTTTTACCACCCAGGTGACCACTCCAAAAATAAAATATAATAATAATAATAATAATAATAATAATAATAGAAAAAAAAGTTGTAGAAATATGTGAAAATATAAAAATTATAACTTCTTGTTCAAGTGAATTTTAAGAAAAAGGTGTCAGATCCCCCAAAAAATATTTAAAGAATAGCTATTGTAACTGATTTTACACAGAAAGCATTCAGGTATTGTACTAATAAGTCAAATTAAAAAAAAAAAAAACCTTATAAATAAAATTTGTGGCTAAACACACAAATATTTAACCACATAGAGAGCATAAAACCACTAAACACTAGTGTGGCTGTCGTTCTTGTGTAGTTAAAGTTACCTAAATGCTAAAGTAGTTTGATGTTCACAGGCATCATGTTAATGTGAGAACATCTCTTGTACTTAAATTCAAGAAAATTCAATTTTTACGTTAGCCAAACCAGACACACAAAGACTTAGATGGTTTAGGATTTTCTCTTCCATCTGTCTATGCAAAGGTCAGGTAGAGTATCATTACAAACATAATTTCAGTATTTTCATTATGTATATAAACATGTCATCCGATTCTTACTTATGATATATATGGTATCCATATTGCTCAGTTTTAGGTAAAGACAAAATAACTTCTGCCACAAGAGGAAAGAATAATGACAATTTCTTCACAAAAATTATGGAAACATTATGCAGCACAGGCTTTGAAGGGAATGACAGCTGGTTTCCAAAAGAAAATAAATTATTCTTGGATATTTTTTCTTATACAGAAGTCTATACATAAAAAAAAAAAACAAAACAAAAAAAAAAACCTAATTTTTCCTAACATATTGCACTCCTCCTAAAAAAAAAAATAAATTTACAATTACAGTCTGAGAAACTTGTAACAAAATTGACACTATGTGAGACATTTTAGAAAATTACTCTTAGTGTTCTACTCTTTTTTTAATTTTTTTTAAGAATTGCCCTCCAGACAGTGTTACAATTGTAACTATCTCATCATACTTGTCTGAAATCTCATATCATGTTTTTCAAATCATAGCTGACAGAGAAACACAAATAAAAAAACTAACATGGAAGCCATGATTGCAAACTGAGTCAACCCTCAGACCTGAGGTGGCCCCTTGAGCAAAGTTATGACTCTTGATGATAAAATCAGCGCAGACTGCAGAATATTCAGGGTTTCAGAAAACAAAATTCAGCTACATCCCTTAAGCAGTGGATTATGAGCAAGAGAGCTAGAACTAGAATCCCTTTTTTGCCCTAAATGTTTTTAGAACATAAATAGTGCAATTGATTTAGTAAATTTTTAATTCCCCCCCCCTCCCCCTAAACTGTTAAAGAGACTCTTACTATTTCAGATCAAGGGTCCATTTAATGCATTTACAGTCCTGTCTTTTCTCTTTAAGAGTGGCTTTATGTGGTAAAAGGTGGAGTAGACAAGTGTAAGTGGTACACCTCTTCCAACAGTTTTTTCCATTCAGTAGATCTCCTGAGCTTGTTAGAAGTTGTCTCTGCAGTCACCCTGAATTTAGTGAACAGTAAGTGCTTTTTCCATCTCCTTTTGGATGCCTCTACATTAGTTTCACACACAACAGCCTTAGGTGAGGAGTTTCACTAATTCTTACTATCTTCGTTTGAAAACCCTTGTTTCTATACTGAAAGAGGCAGTGAACAGTCAATTCCTATCCAGTTTTTTTTCTTATATGCAAACTGTCCCATACTTCAGATCATCCTTCTTGCCTGTCTGCTACAGATGTCACAATACTCCACCTTTCTGATAAAGAATCTGTAAACTTAAAAAATGTTACTCTGTTCAAGGGCAATGCTTACAATACAGTGCAGGTACCAAACCTTTTAGGTAAGTGTAATTTTTTTCTTGCCAGCAGCAGAACTAACATGACTCAGGGCTGAGACTAAGTCTGATGAAGAAAAATAGGAAATAAAGATATGCAAAAGATTTTATAAGCTCTCTGTAAAAGAGAGGGATTTATTTTTTCTTCTATTTAGAAAAAAAAGACACTAAAGTTTGAATTAGAATTACACAAAAATGTGTGTCCAGCCTAAAAAGAAGTATGAAGGTATAAATGGTCACTATTATGACTCTCCTTTTGCAGTACATTTTAACTCACAAACAAGATTTCTTTTTTGCCTTTATATTCCCAGAAGTCTTGGCTTCCATTCAAAGTGCAGCAAACACTGGAAACAATTTCGTGGGAAATTTTTTAGGTAACCACTTGTAAATGTTTGTGTGGAACATGAAGAATAATGGTTGGGAAACAGGAAGCTGACTATTAGATCCTGATAAATGACTGATGAAAGCCAGGTTATGTGCAGCCAGCAGTGAAATCACTGGGGTGTGTGCTCACAGACACAGACTTCATGCCCTCACCAGCCAGGTGATTGATAAGATGAGACCCAGCTATAATCACACTCACCTCCAGTGTAAGCTTGCATTCTGGGGAAAGAGACTAGCACTGCTAAAAGCAGCTCACCCCACAAAAAAACAAAAAAAACCCCAACAACAACAACAAAAAAAACAACAACAACAAAAAAAACCCAGCAAAATAGAAAGATTGAAGTGCACAAGAACCAAAACAAGATAAAACTACAAAAGGAGTAGATGCAGAAGCTGACATTTGGAAATCATAAAAATGAATGAAGCAGTGTTAATACACCTAATTTTCTTTCTCTTTGAGCCAATGAGTGGTAATTAATCACTCATCAGACTTTACATTTAACTGTGGTTGCTAAGTAGACACTACAACAGGTAAAATTCAAAGGGCCATCTTCATTTAGATACATTGCTGAATGCTACTGTGCCTTTAGATTTTGCTCGAGTTCATGACTTAATTTAAATAATACCTGGCAATGCCACCTTCAATTGAAAACAACCTAACCCTCAACTGCATTCACAGGAAGGCGTGACTTAGCTGCCTTCCTTGAAATGAGAACTAAGAGCTAATGATACCTGGGACCACATAGCTCTTTTCTCATCATTAAATGTGCAGATGACTAAGAAGATCTTTCAATAACTGCTTACTATCTGAAAGGCATCTGGCTAATCTCCAATGTATTTTTTTAATATTAAAGTTGTTAAAACTCAATTTCATTACATTTATTGTATAATTAATTATGATAAGCAATCTGAAGCTCTGGTTAAGTACCTTTGTTATTTGAAAGCTTAATGGATAAACAAGATGTTCATTTTCTCTCATTGTAAGACTTCACTAAGAACATGGCTTTTATAAGATAACTTTATTTCTCTCAATATTATAATAGGAAAATACAAAACTATAATTGGTCTGTGGAAAATAAGAAAATACTGGGATATTATATACCTGTTTGTACAGCACCATCCCATGCCATGTTTCACTCTATTGCATCACTGAGCTAAACACATAGCTTTTTCTTTGCACATATTTATTAAAATATATCCTATGAGATATTGTATAGTTTTTGGTAATTTTCAAATTCACAAAGTTTATTCCTTTGAGTCCTGATATTTCAAGTGAAATGCAAAACTCTATTTTGCCAGTTTTTACATCATATGTTGAGAACTACTATTTCTTGCATATTGTGTCATCTGTTACAGCCTAGCAGACTAACACACCATGTTTTATTATTGTTCAGACTCTTGTTGGAACACGATTTTTCCCCTTTGCATATAGGAGAGATTGATGCAAAAAGGAAAGCAAGGGAATCTCCAGAATAATGAAAAACAGTTAAAATAAGTAGATCAGCTTTAAAAAATCAAAAACACCTCTTTGAAAAATGAATTTCATGTATCTTTACAGAAGACAATAAAAATTCCATCTTAAAGATTATAGTTTGCCATGAACAGATAATTATACACTAAATAACTGAATATTATTATAATCAGAAATTATTAACCACAGTCACTCTATTTAAATTTAATTATATGATACAGGTAGAGCAATGTAATACATGAAAATGACATCATATAGTTCCCCAAGCATTTAAACATTTAGATGTTCTTTGGAATAAACAGAAAGAGATGGCTACTAATACTGACCCCCAGTAGTTTCTGGTGCCTATGACTGTAAAGATTCGGGAAGTTTTCAGGATGGGGAAAGGGAAGATTGTGATTTGTGTGGTTCAATGTACTCCATAGGAAATTGAGCATAAGGCTAAATTTCTAATAACTGCTTTACATTTACATTACCTAGTGAAACATCAACCACATCAACACCGTTTTTTAATGTTATTGACTTCTTTAGAAATGACTATTTGAGCACAGTTATTGAACATTTACCAGGACACAGACCTTACAGTTGTAGAATTACCAATGCTACAACCTTCTGCTTATCTTGTAGCTGGTTCTGTCTTGTCTTCACAGAAGTATGAATACAAATTACACCCATTTTGGATTAGTCAGATGAACTGAGTATTTCAGTGAACTATTAGCACTTGCAATGTTAGGTGTAGCCTACCAAGCTTTAGAACCTCTGTGGAACAGAAAGTTATTACTTTTCAAAATAACAGCTAGAATAGTTGAAAACACTTTTTTTTATTTATAAAGACAAGAATACTGGCCTTATGTCAATGTTATGTCAGTTGATGTCAATGACCTAAGTAAGGATTCTCAGGATCAGCTCCAAATATAAACAATTTTACATACATGGCATAATCTGTTTAGCAATTTTGGCCTCAACAGAAGTGATGAAGACAACTGCAGTTTCCAGACTATCTTCCTGATTTTAACGAATAAACAAACCAAAAGCATAACATGGTTTGCCTTTTAATTTTTCAAGGGGCAGTATCCTGACAGACATTTAACCATGGAACTGTCTTACAAATATAAAAAAATTAAAAATACATAAAGCAGAGAGAATCAGAAAATGGGTCAGTGTCAGTGATATATTAATTTTTCAACACAAGAATGCAATTTTGCAGCATACTCTTTTCAGGACCCTTTGAAGTAAACAGCAGTAAAATTGGAACGCATTTGAGTTCAGAATTTGTGTATTACATTTTTTAATGTTGTTGCTTTTGAGTACAAAGAAAATTAATGAGTTCTTTAAAACTACACCATTTTATGTTTTTCTTTGAACATGTGGTTACACTGAGTGGCAAGGTTTGTGAAAACTGGAACAAACAAGAAAGAGTAAGTGGCTACGTCTCAGCAGTTCAAAGGAATACCATGGGGAGTCTGCATCAAACCACAAATTCCCTATCCTTCATTATCATCATCTTTAAGCAGATATTTTGGGTGTGTAATTGCAAAGGGAGGGGGATTAGCTTTTAATTTTTTTAAATTATTGCTCTTTTTAAAACCTGAACTGCATGAAGATTATGCAAATATATAAAACCATGTTTAACATTTACCATGAACAAGTTATAGCCAGCCTAACCTTCAAAACATCACCCAAACTTCAAACTATCTTGAGATTCATAAACTGGTGACCACTACCTTTAGTACTACTAAATCATTTTTGGAAGGTTTCTTCTACCAAATTCCTTATAACTTCACAAATGGTCGTCCTGTTTCCAAACATAATTTAAATAATACAGTATTACTTGTCTAGTCATGTTGCTTTTACAATGCAGACCACAAAATATTCATTTGACCCCATGTGGAGCTCAATAAGCCAAATAATTTCTAATCTGTTACATTGTTTTCTGATGTGTTCTCCGGATAGTTAATATAAAATTAGTTCAGTATCTCTAAATTATTGGAATTTGTTAAATTAAAGAATCAAAACCAAACTGAATGTTTAAAAAGCACCTTTTTTAGAAAGTCTGTTATATGTGTTCATGAAGCACGGAAATAACTTAGTAACATATTTAAGACTAAATAAAATAAAAATAATATCTTAAGCTCATAATGCTAGTTCAAAAAAATGGTAATAAAAGCATCCTGTTATGAAACACAGCCATTAATGGAATAATAACTAGACCTATATTTATCATATATTAGCAATAATTATATGCAATTAACATAAAATTATTGCTGAGATATAGAATTTATTTTAGATACACTTTTGTTTCCTTACATGTAAAGAGATGTAACTTCATTATATTCTGCATTTCCCTTGCTTCAAGAAGACTTGATTTCTCTTTTATATGAGTAATTTGTCAGAAATAACTACACGAAAATCTATATAGATATATTCCTCAAAAGTGGTATGAGATCAATCCAGGAATAATAGTTTTCCCTCATTCTTTTTTTCCTATTTGTATACGCATAGATGGTAAACTAAGCTTTGGAATGAGCACATGACAATGATCTACCTTTTCTTTAGTAGTCACAGTGAGTAAATAATTATGGGTATTTCAAGACAATTTTCCATACATGCATACAAACATATAAACCAGAAATATGCCTATGCTTCACTAAAGAGTATCTTAAAAGCAATTATTGATCTCTCCAAGATTTTTCTTTTAAAAATATACAAAATATTTCATCGTATTTTTGGGTTTAGATCTTTCCCTTAAGTCTATGAGTATAATTGAATTGTAAAAGCAATTTACATTCTTGCTTCCCACCTGAGGCAGCTAGCTCTGAGGCATTTTTGTGCCAGGTTTTGCACTGACTGTGATTTTGATGAGCAAATTGCCAACTTGGAACTAGAGAATAGACTAAGGTTTCACAGGCATCAGCTATCACTTCTATTGATTTGAGCTCACTGTGAAGATAAATCTGAGTCAAAAGCTCATCTATGGATGAAGAACACCATATATCAGCACCAATCTCTTAGCCATCCTCTTACTCTTTTTGTCACTGATGTCATTTCTCAGGGCATCTGTCTTTAGACTAAAACTTGGAATGAAGCTGTATCACTTACAACAGCACTTCATCATGACCAAATAGTGTTTGCATTCTTTAGATGTATTTAACAGCAAATAAACTACATCTTACTCAAATATTTTTGCACTGTATGCAAATCTTTCTATAGAAAAAATCCTGAATCTCATTTTTTGTTTAATTTTGTTGTTAATATTTTCACTGGAATTAATGAAATATCTTCTATCAATACATTTGCAAATTAAATTATAATCTGCCTCATTTTTTCATATTGAAAGATGGAATATATTATAATATATGAATAATACATTATGTATAAATAATACATCTAACATATATAGTGTATTAAAAAATATAAAATTACAGATATAAAAGCAGAGTGAATCTTATCCAGCAGGAGAAAACAAATCAATATCTTTTTTTTCTTTCTTTTTCCTTCCTTGTCTACAAAGAAAAACTTCTTAGCCTCAAATATAAATACCTTTGAAGCTGACTAATCCACTGTTATCTCCCAAAGGGATGTATATTTTGAATTCTATAAAATAGTTAAATGTACGATGATCTTTATGATGTTAATGAAAATGGAAATAAATGGCTTTCTATCAAGAAAGCAAATATAATTCATTCATAAACCACCTACTTTAAGCAAAAGCCAAATGGCTCTCTGCCTCCTGGATGGAAATCTACAGCGTACCCAAAGCTGAAGTGCAGTTCTGCATCACCAGACAGGAAAAGCCTGAGCATGTATGGCAGTTTCTTCAGCCTTTTTGATTGTGCAAATTAATGTTGAGTTTCACCTAGCAGACCTGTTCTCACACTGGAGGATGATCTCCTCCATGATATTGTCGGGCTTTGGATGAAGTTTTGGCAGCCTGATACTCCAGTCAGTATACAAAGTATAAAACATGACCCTTCTGAGCTGATATAAAAGATAAATCAGTATTAAATCAGACTGTGAATTCTGGTTGTTATTTACAATTACACCTTTACCGTGCTCCTATTACTCCTTTTCTTGTGTATGATTCATCTTTTCTTTAGCCTTGTTCAAAAATCTTTCATCCCTGAGGCTATTTAGAAGCTCAAGGTTAAACATACATCATATTTATATAGCTCCATTATATATAATATTCTAATGTATTTCAGATTCATCCTTTCTTATAGGACCAATAGCTGTCACAGGAGCTGAGGATCTGACAGTTATTTGTAGTTAGCTTTAAGTCTGCCTTGTTCTTATGCCAACTAATAAATATGTAGAGATATCAACAGCTCTACAATTTCAACCATAACAAATGGTAATTACAGGTTCAAAGAGTCAACTTCAGACTTTATAATATTTTATACCATAGAAACTTCATCTAAGTATAAAATTAAATATATTTTTTAAAACTTGGTTGTTGTGTCAGTACTTAAAGTCCACGTCAATTCATTATCAGACATAAATAACATCCAAAACATACAGTTTAGGTAACATTCTGAAAACATACCAATGGCAACAAAAACTGGGTTTTGTCTGATTATTTTTTTATGCTTTGTTGGTACAGCCTCCACAATATCGAAATGAATACTGGTCTCGTAAGAAAATCCTCATCAATAGTGACTGTCTTGTTTTAGTTGAAGAAAATTAATTAAATACATCACCGTATTAACATTCAATGAATTATGCAACACATTTGACAGAATTTGCAATTGTCTCTCTTAAAAATATCTTATAAAGATGTGGTTCTCTTTTTATAGTATGATGGCTATGAAAATAAAAGTGTGAAATACAGACCAAGTCTGAAAAATTAAGGAAGAAAGATAGAACCTTTGCAACTGCCCAGCCAAGCTATGAAGTATGGGAACACAGACTCCAGTGGTCATCTTGAGTTGGGAGTAGGACTGGCCCAGGGGAGAAAACAGAGCTTCCTCTCCATGCCTAAATCATGCTTTAGTACAAACATGAATATGGATAGTCTACAGGAAATGTTTGGGGTGGTTTTTTTGGCAAACAGATTTTCCATTAATATGTATTTTTAAGACTGTTGAGACTCATATCAGCAAGCTCATTTTCACAGATCTGTAACTTGGCCATAAAATCTCAGTTCACAACTGAAATTTATACCAGTCAATATTCTCTTTTTAATCTATGGGTTGTGGGAAGCAGAAGTAAGATGAAAATGTTCCATATTTTTTGTTTAGGATGGAAAATAGTATTAAAATATGTTTAGTTCATAATAAAAAAAACCTAACATACATCAGAAGGAAGCCACTCTATGTTTTATAAATTGTCTTTCTCTTCAATGCCCAGGTGAGTTTTCATACTAATCCATAAATCTAAGCATTTTACTCCATAGAATTTCTACTTCCAGCCCTTAGAATATCCACATATGTTTTGTTTATATCTTTACAAGATTTACCAGAACAAAAATTCCTTTAACAATAGACATATTTAAACCATTGTAAAAGTCTGTGTGCAAGTCAGGAATGGAACCAGACAACAACTTCCAAAGTGTAGTGAAGCGTACACAGCCAAATGTATGAATAATTGAAAATTTCAGCTACAAAGCCAACTTTCAGGAAATAAAAGCCTTTAAGTAAATGTAATGCAACCACTATGTAAGTTCAAACAGTGCTGTTTGCTCAAGCCAGGTCAAGTATTTGGAAACAACCACCAGGATGAACTAATATGTGAACTCTCATTTGTACATGGTTTTTCTCTCACTATCATACTTGAGAAATATCATGTTTAATGCCTTTTTTTTTTTTTTTTGTACTCAGCATATTTTTAAGGTATAGGTCAATATTATTCCATTTCATTAAGACAAAATGATTGTTCAGAAAGTGCATATATTTAAGTCCTGTCTATGCAGTGTAACACACTGCCATTTTGAGCTGCTATGCTTTCTGCACCTAGGAGAGGCACAGCATCTTCAATGTTCTCCAAAAAATTGTCAACTTAAATTAATATTGCAATAAAGGAATAAATATGAGTCCTCTGGTTATCTGAAGAAACACAGTTATTCTCATTGCTGCAGGATCTCATACTAGTTCCTGAGTCAGCAAAGCCGGTGTGGAAGTTCCTATTAATTTCATTGGGTGCAAGATTAGTGCTTTATCGTGTTTAGCTGAATAAAGTGCAGTAGTATATTATCACACTAATTTCTAACAAGAGAAAAAGATAATGAAACAAATGTAACAGAAGGCTAGATGAAGATCCTGTCTGACTCCACAGACAGAAAGTACATTTAGACTATTTTGGCAGAATCTATGTCTGTAGATTATAAAAAGACACTGGATACACTCAGAAAACTACGCACTTGGTTTTTTAAACAACAGCATCTCCAGCTCATTAGATGGAACTTTTAGCCTCATATTTTATCTATTTCAAGCACTGACAAACTGCTACTACCTAATTCTAAAAATTAAAACTATAAAGTGAAGTATTTTTCTTCTGCATGCAAAAATTGCTTTAAATAGACATTCAAAGAAAGAATAAGAGCATCAGAACAAATATGTTTCTGTAAGGATTTTGTGTCTCTTTTTCCTCAGAAACACCAGTTTCCATAAAAAAGGTTTTGCTTTCTTGTTCTTGCTATTAACTCCATTGAGATTGATCCCACAGAAGAGATGCAGTTAATTTTCAAGTAATTTTCTTTCTTTCTTATGTGCAACAAAAGGCTGGGTGCTAGGTTGAGCACATACAAGGAGTGAATTTTAATTTAAGTAATGAGTGAAAGGTGAGTTTTATGATCACTGTAGAACAAGAAAATTCCTGCAGTATGAAATTTTGTTTCAAAGTCTGAAAGGAAAAAGTAGTGGTAATTCCAAAGACAACCTGTGTGACTCTCCCAAATAGTGTTTTATTATCTTAAAAGTCAATTAAGATTATATAATTATCCATACACTTGAGGAGCAGATTAGTAAAAAACATTAACATTCATTGATAGACAACTCTAGAGATTTTCTGTACCTAAAATACACTAAATAATCCTTCTGTATACCTGTTTCTTTAGCAACCAAATCTTTCTTAGATGACATGGAGAATAGAATAAAATATGCTTCAGAATCTAGGAAATTAGGACAAAAGTGTACATCAGAAAGTCCAGGGAAGGATTAATGATACCTATAACATCTTTGGCTAAGTAGTTTCCAAAAAGCTCTGGTGAACAATATTGAGTTACCTGCTTCAACCAAGTATTTTAGTGCTTAAAATCTTTACCACATGAATGATAAATAACATATCTAAATTTTTCTTGCTGCAATTTTAATTTTTTTTTTTTTCTTGTCCTAACATCGGTGATCACAAAGAACATTATATTCTCTTCATCTCTGAAGCTACTATTTTGTCTTTGGAGACAACACAAACACCTTCAATTTTTCTTCAGATGTTTTGTTATTCCATGGCTGCTCTCTGAAGTCAGTTGGCCCACATATTCCTTGAACAACAGTTTTCAGGAAAAGACACAAATACCAGAAAGGCGAAAGTCTTTAGCTCTTACAGGTTTTGCAACAATATGACAAGTCTGAGTCATGTTCTGCTTGTGATTCACCATAAACTGTAAATTTCCTGCACTGCATTTCTCTCAGTGTTGCAGATTATCCAAGATAACTTAAGAACTTTCTTTCTATTCTTATTACTCTTTTATGTATTTTAGACTGATTCTGTATAGAAACTATAAATATTTGTCAAATTATTTTGAGTTCTAATCCTTTTCTATGGTTCTCTGCAAATACAGTAAATGGACCATATATTCCACCTACCATCTCTAAGGAAATTAAATATATGTTTTATGCTTACATTGAGCTATATACTTTAGAAGCATATATTTATATGTCTGTCCTCAGTTCAAGGCAGATTCCTGTGGAACCCACTTACTAAATGCTTTTTTTCAACAATGAACTCTAAACAATCTTAGATACTATCACATCATAGAAGTTTCCTCTAAATAGTATTTCCCTTCAAACATCCCTGTGTGAAGGAAATTCCTCCCTTGGAATGTAGCAGAATTGTAATTTTCCTCAATGAAGCACAGAGCTATTGAATGAGAATCAATTAAGGCGATTTTGTGAATACATTCCATTAATAGATAAAATCCCACCCAATGTAAATGGCTGCCTATTCCCAGGTGCCAAATGTGGCAGAGGAGAAATTGCTAACAAGGAAATTGGAAATGACCCAAGCTCCTTTACTTTTAAATTCATGCTTACATTTTTATATATGTATTCACCTGGCAGAGTCATCAAATATACACTTTGAAAAACAATCTTCATACGTTTTGTAGTCCCTATAATGAATATTTTCAAATTAAATACATGGATGTAGAGAATTCACCCAGAGAGATCTGCGGGAGTCCAAAGTGTGTCAACATATGTATATATTTTTTGTTTGTAGCCTTTTCAAAATGTCTGTGTACCTCTAACTGGGCCAAGGTGGTTTGGAACAGACAGGGGCATAGACAGGACAAGATTTAATATTTTAATGAATAGAATAGCTTGACCTATGCCAGAAACCATGCAGGAATGATTTCTGCTAGAATAGTTCTAGTTATTCCACTGCTGATCTGACTGTAGAAAAATCACAATTTGACTTAAGACAACTCCTTTCTCAATGCCATGCCTTTTTAACAGAGCCACGTGACAACCCCATGTAGACAGCCATGTACAACATTCCTGAGACAGAAGATCAGTTTTATTTACTTTACCTTGCAAATTATATTCAGGCTTTAAGAAAGAAAATAAAAATGACTGGTGTCCTAAAACCTGCCCGACTGTCAAGGAAAGCATGATGTATTACTGTAATGAAGAGCAAAGAGCAAAAAAGGAGATCACAGTTATCTATCAGACTTTAAGTAAATACTCTGAATTGCTCTGTGAACATCACCATATAACATCAAGGCACACAAGTGATGACCACCTGCGTGGTGTTTACAATAGGACTAGAACTGTATTTCATCAGATTTTCCCCCAGATCTACAATTTCTTTTCATTCACAAAAAGATGCAATCTCTTTCTTGGGAAAAAAAAAATAAAATCAGAGAACATTAAAAAACATTTTACTGACAATGATACACAACAGCACAATGAATGTCAATGATAGAAAATATTCCCTATAGTCTGGAATTACAAGGTGAAGTGCCTTCAGATTTTAGTAGAATATTTTCAGCTGAGCTACAGCAGCCATCAGTTTGAGCAGACTCTATTAAGAGAGAATATGTACTATAAGGCAAAGACATTCTCTGGGATCTGAAAACATATGAAATTAGCAGTTAGTGGATTTCACATGATCAGTACAAAAGCACAAGCCTCCTCTCTGTTTTAAATATATTGATTAAGGCTGCATGTTTTCCTTTTTTTTCTGTCATAGACAATGTCATTGAGCATTTCAAAAAGGTGAACATTTGCACAGCCTCCTTCATAACATCAGAGAGAAGTAGCACTGCTGCTTCGAAGAACTGGGTGTTGAAGCTGGAGTTTAAATGTATCTAGATTTCAAAGGTTTGTGTTTAACAAGTTTTCCGCTCTAGTGCTCCTCCTTATTATTTTGAGAGACTACATACTGTAAGAAGTGAGTGGAGCTATACCGTTTATACCAGCGAATATCTGACTGTGAGTCTGAAATACATTCGGTTCTGCTATTACAGGGTCCTTTCCTGTAGAGGAACTGGGGTACAGTGCTTATATTTTCATACAGGAAGATATGGTAGCATTTATAAGAATAGTAATAATTCTACTCAGAGGAAGTAAAGCAGTTTCCAAGACTTTACCTGTCAAATATATACAGTTTGGATTTCATTCTCCATTTGTTTTTTGTTTCTGCATTTTCAGTGGTGGTTGCTGTTCTAAAGATAATCAAAACACCTCATCAGTGTCAGTGTCATAGTTAACATGCTGCCTCATGGAACAAGAGGAGAAAATCCACGCTGAATGCAAACTGAGATAGAGTTTAGTAAATAATTAGCTTTTAATTGTGAAGATCTTCAGAATATTTCTCTAGCTCTTACATAACTGATACTAAAAGATTTCTCCTTAAGAAGCAGCAAAGGGAAATAGGCAGTGACG
>NW_020799142.1:8738813-8743521 GCF_003259725.1 Athene cunicularia | reverse complement strand
TTTTTTTTTTTTTGCCCTTGACGTCCTTGGCCAGATTGAATTTTATCAGGTTTTTGGCCTTCCTAACATGACCCTTGGCTTCTCAGATAGTTTGTGTTCCTTCCAGGTTGTCTGCCCTTGCTTCCACCCTCTGTAGGCTTCCTTTCTGTACTTGAGCTCCTTGTTCATCCATGCAGGCCTCCTCTTCCATCCATGCAGACCTCTTCATCAGAATTCAGTGCTCCTGAGCTTGGAGGAGATGATCCTTGTAAATTAACCATCTTTCTTGGGTTCCTTCCAAGGCTTTATCCCATGCTACTCTACCAAGCAAATCCCTGATGAGGCCAATAATAGACTTAAGACCTCTCATACTTTATTAACTCTAATTTACTAATTCTACCAACTAGACTCAGCACTGTAAAAGAAAATAGCTTTTTAAATATTTATAGCATGGAACAACATATGATAAACCTCATCAGATTAATCTAAACATGACATATAAAATGGTTGAAAATGAAAAAACACCATCAAGGGGCCTTTGTAGTGAATGAAAAGATTCAAGGGTGTCAAAATATAATAAAAAGTATTATTCTAGATAATCATGTTCTTTGATAGTTTAGAGATTTATTGGTTCTTTAATGGTTTGAATCATTTTAATATCAAACGGAACCAAATAAGTCCTCCAGAAACAGTCGTTATGCTAAAATTTTGCATGCAGAAAGCAGCAATTTATTCATGTTTTCCTACAAGCAGCAATAATTTAAAAAAACTCCATACTATGTGTCAGGCAATATCAGTTGTGGCTTTGTCAATTCTCTCTAACTTCCAACTGTCCATTTAATCACACTTCTTGAGGTGTATAGTGCATGCTATAGTCTGTGTAACTAATTCAGGCAACGTGAATTTGATAGGTAGATCAAGTCCGAATGATCTAAAAAATAAAGCAGAGAATTGTAATTTAAGTCATATTAACTAAACTCATCTGTGACATGTTGGATTATTGATCAAGTGCCCCCAATCAGTTTCATAGTCCAACCTGTGTGAATCCCAAGACATGTTAGCTGTAAGCTGCTGCAACTATGGTTGCTCTCCAGGGGGCATGTGAAGAAAGTAGTATACTATAAAGCTAAAGGATATATTCCTTACAAGTTTGCATACTGTACATTTTAATGTGGTATCTTACAAAC
Source organism: Athene cunicularia (assembly GCF_003259725.1). Classification (NCBI taxonomy): domain Eukaryota; kingdom Metazoa; phylum Chordata; class Aves; order Strigiformes; family Strigidae; genus Athene; species Athene cunicularia. The sequence goes on along the minus strand of NW_020799142.1, from coordinate 8,742,355 downwards.
ATTATATTACTCTCATGATGTAAGTAGCGCTAAATCCTGTATTGTGAAAATTCTGAAGGATTTAATATGTACCGTGTGTATACTATTTAAATAATTATAAAGGATTTGAGGCCACTTGGAGCTTATATTTTTATATGGTAAATATGTTTTGTTTAGGAATTCTTTGTCTTGGTTACTTAATTGTATGTGTCAATCACACTTTGCAAAGAAAAAAAAAAATTCCTTGGTATATTTATACCGATCTTTCCATTCTGGTTGTATTGATTGCATAACATTTGTCCCAAAACAGCAGACTGATCATTATTTCATTGGGTACCCTTTAAATTTTCATAGACTGAAAAGTGACTATATATGGTGTGTTTTTTTCAGCACAGAACTTGTCTTTCATATGAACAAAACAGAAAATTGATTCACTTTCCCATATTAACAGTTATTAGAATTGATGTTTTAAAATGGTAATTTGGCTACAAGGCTTTTTTATATGATGGAATCTCATGAATCTTTGGAGCAGACAAGAGAGTATGATTTTGGATGAGGACTCCACTTTATGTGAGGTGTTAATAGGCAAAGCATATGTCACTAGATAGAAAAGTAACAATTACAGGGGGCAAAAATGCAGCTATCTGTCAAGGCATAATTTTAAACTTTTAATCCATGTTCTTACCAGACTTTGGTCAGAATCAGACAGAATTATCTGATCCATAAATGGCTTGTGCCTGTTGGAGCACAAAGACAACTTAATTTGCCTCATCAAAATATAGAATCACAGAAGAACCAAGCTACTGACATTATTTTTACTCTCTATTACCCTTTATAATAGAGGGCTAAGACATCGAGAAGACAGAATTCATAAATGTTCTATTAAACAATAATAAAATCCATAATGTATCTCTGTGTATGAGCACAGATTGACTTTTATTTTCATGTTACCTGAAAGAATGATATTTTAACATTAAAAATGGTTTGTTGTTGTTTTATACTCTCTTCCTCTATTCTTGATCTTTTGAAGGGGAATCATTTCTGGTTATAGCTTGCATTAATTTTCAAGGTAATCAGCTTGCCAATTTACCATCAAATCAAAACACCTGCTCTTCATCCATTTAAAATCCTTTGGGAGAGATATTTCAATTGCATAAAGAAGAAAATCCATCCCCACACAATCTTACAGTGCATTTTTCTGTTTAAAACCACAAAAGCTCTTTCCAGAAATATCATTACAATGGAACTCAAGCTAAAGAATTAAATACAAAGTTTCCATAAATTATTTTATCATTGTCTAATTATTAAAATAATTCAGTAAAGTTCAGAGTTCAGCCTTTGCTCTTTTTTATCTGAATGTATTTTATTCCCAAACAGAAGTACCAAGCTAACTCTGGAAGTGAGTAAAATAATTCTTTCAAAGCAGAAGCTGTCATACATTCTATTAATGGTATTTGTCTTTTTTATTCAGTAACTTGCACACATAAATGCACATACACTCACATATGTCTCTCTCCAACACACAAGGAGTATACTGATACACATGTCTAGAGAATTTAATATTGGAATGAAAATTTATTTCTGCTTGAGTGTAACACTTTTTTTTTTTCTAATTTTCTTTTTTGCTTGGCAGGGAATGGAGAAATTAAAAGCTTTCTCCACAACACCTTGGAATCTGATAGAGATTGATAGGTTCTGCCATGAGACATAAGATAAGGAAAGCAGACTTAGAAAATCAACAGTCAACAGACAAGGAAAGCTGCCTAGCAACAATAGAAACAACACTGCATTTCATTCTACAACTGAGAAATGGTCTGTCAAGGAGATCAAGTCTCATAAAAACAGTAGAAAAGTTGTAATGGTGCACTATAGAATATAATCATTACACAGAAACCTTCAAGACCCTGAATATTCTAAGATATAAAGGGAAAGGAATTGAATATAACAAGGAGCATACAGTCAAAGTTTTTGAACATATTCAGATGCAAAAACCCCATGTTATTTACCAATTATCTTATGCTTATCAATTCTCACTGTTTAGATACCTGGTTCAAAACTAGATAGATCTCCTAGAATATTTCCACTGATTTCAAAAGCTTCTACATCCAGCCCAAAATCACCTGCCTAAATCCTATTTTTGGAGTTCATGCAAGCCTTGGAAATAAATAGTTACAAATATGGCCTAGTCCTATTCTGTGCATTCTTCTTAGTAAAGACGCTGAAGCTCTAATCAAGTCCAACAACTTTGTTCTTTGTGATTAGAAATAGGGGAGGGAAAGGGTTGATAGTAAAAGCCACCATTTTCTCATTAACCATTTAGCTGAGGGAAGTTTGCATAAAAGTGGTACAGTTTAAACTTCAGAAAAATGTTATTTCTTTTAAAATGTTTGATCATTTAATAGATATGTTAAAACTATTTGTCTCATTACAGCTAGACTATAAGCTATATTCTGTATAAGTTTTTCTGTTGCATTTTATTTCTAGAAGATAACAGATACAGAAAGTAAACTGTGAAAGCAGAAGGTAAGAAGTGAAAACCTTACCTCACTGGGGATTCGAGCTATATTTATGGTGTTAAGATAGCCACCATTGTTAGTTAGAAATGCTTTTTGACAAATTAAGTTCAATTTCTAAAATATAAAACCTTTCACAAAGAGCAACTGAAGGGATTTTTTGAATTTGGAAGGAGGAAAACATATGGAAAGGGTATTGTTACTTTTTAAACTAACAAAATGAAAAAAAAAAAAATATTTCTGTTAAATAAAATTGAAGTTTCCATGTTCTTATTCCTACTACTCAACTGTTCTTGTCTCATACTGTCTAACTGATCTTTTCTACTGATGAACTGACACTCACTTGTCTTCCTTTGAAATTCATCTTTCCAATATCTTTGGCCTCCATCTGATCTCATTTACTTTTGAGCTGACATCTGAAGGGCTTCATATTCTCAGAAGTCCAATGCTATTGATGGCTGTGCCTTCATGGATCTACTGTTTCACACTTGCTGAATACTTTTTTCTGTCCCTGTCAGTGACCTTTATTGCTTTTAACATATCAGCTTTGATGATATTCGCGTTTTTCATGAAAACAAAATTGCATCTTGACCTCTCTCAAATTTCTTTCTATAAATAACTGATGATTTTTACATCCAAATAAATCCCCTCTGCATATATTACCTTGTAAATTGTCATGCTATGAAATAGGTGGTCTCAACACTTTTGTTATGAGGTGGGCAATTAGCTAATACATGTATAAAAATCACATTCCTAAAAGGGGTTGATAATCTTTCTATAGTTAATATTTTCCTATGGATTCAGTCAATTTCTGAAAATAAATCTTTGGAAGTTGGTAGTCTCTTTTCAGACAGGCATTCTATAGCTTTCTATGTCAGACTACCAGTATTTGATGAGCAGCTTCAGGAACACCAGAAAAATCTTTTACCAACATCTATGTTCCACTTGAGCACTGTGTCTGAAACTCATTTCCAGAGAAGTACCTTAACACTTCTTGAATCCCAGGTCTGAGGTGGATCAACAAAGTGGTTTCCTAAGGGGGGGGGGGGG
>NW_020799142.1:8671588-8738763 GCF_003259725.1 Athene cunicularia | reverse complement strand
GGGGGGGGGGGGGGGGGGGAAGTTTACTAGGAGGCTCTGTGGAGGATCTGGGAGGTGAAGTGACTATACTATCAGTTTAATATTGCCTTATTAATATGTGATATTATTCCTTATACTGTTGTAATTGCTACAGAGGTGGAAATTATGGGGCTTAGCAGATATTAACTGAGATCAACATGGAAACATGGATGCCTCACAGGCAGACTGAGCAAACCACCTATTTAATTTTATTTTTCCATACTGGAATAATACGCTTTAAGCTCTTCTGTAAACTTCATAGTCTCTGTGATTAGTTGTATTGAATGTAGATGGCAATGGAAAAGAATCTGGTTTAGTAACAGGTAGGTGAGTGGTATTGACTAATGTATTTAAGGTCACTGTCACATAGTGGCATTCAGCTGTGGTGCAGAAACTGGGCGCTGCATGGACAAGGGTGCCAGTGCCACCTGCTATACGAGTGACAGATGGAGCAGCAACACTGTACAAAGTCCACATAAAACAGTATATCATCAAATACCCTTAACAGTGCTTTATCAGCCTAATAATCCCTCTTCCTGCAAACAGTAGAAGTCTATTCTGAAACTTGGCCTGTTTACTGAGTTATATCCATAAATAATATGCAGTGGCAGACAGTGCTTCAGTTCTTTCCAATGATGAGAAGAGTGCAGTTGGCAGAATTTGAAGCTTACTAGAATAAACTCACTAGTTCAAAACCTGCCTGAAAAATACACCCTGATTAAAAGCCTCCATTCTGAAAGCAGGGCTTTTAACACAATTTTTTTTTTTTTGTGCCACAAAAAGTCATCAGAATGGCTTTCAAAAAGCTCAAGACAAATGGTGTTGACAGTCAAAAAATATTGCTGAGCAGGGACTGAAATTAGATGTTTGTTGTATCTAGAATAAATTGTGCCAATTTGTCGTATGAATCAAAATATCAGGTAAAGTTCCTAAGGTGTACACTGCTCTCAGAAACCTATAAACTCAGGTGGAGCAGGAGTGTGATGACAGGGAAAAGAATTGGATCAGAAAAAGCAGAAAGAAAGAGGCACAGGGAGGGTATGCCTGCAAGCACAACAGAGACATGATGTCTGTGAAAGATCCATCAGTGAGGAAATGGAAAGAAATAGAAAACATACCTCTAATTTCTCTGAGATTATCTGATCAGCTGCGGTCACATGGATAAGAATGTTGTTGCATCTGACATTTTGTAAAAGATCTGTTCTGGATCATTTTATGGGGCTTGCACAGCTGAGAGAAGATAACAGTGTGCCAATGTAGTCTGAGTCTGGGCATCACTGAATCTTAGTTCTCAGCAACCTCCACATATCTCTCTGTGCACAATGCAATGCCCTTGGGACCTAGATCCAAGAACTGTTGTTGGTCATTCTGCTTCAAACCTTTTCTTCTTCACTGAAAACTGTCAGCAATGCAAATCGAAGTCTCAGCTGAAGTCCACAATTAGTGACTGTAGGTTTGGTTTGCCAACAAAAACCAAACCAGACTGTTTCAGCAGATTCAAGATTTGCTTTTATAGCAGTCATTGCAAGTATCTGACTTAAAATGGCAAACCAGTTATTGGTTTGAAAACATGAATCTAAAGAAATAGAGGGAGAGCTTTACCTCTATACTTTGCAGTTGTTTGGTAAAACATTGTAATATTACATTTTCATAACACATTTCTGTATTTTAATTTTGGATAAGTGGAATCTTTGGATAAGATTCTTCTTTTTGTTATAGTCAAAAACACAAGCTAGATTTCAGCTTAAAAACTGAACTTTAAAAAATCTATTGTGTGAAGCCTGCCATAGTCATAGTCATAGCTAACCTTGGGTCAGAATTCCTGCTGGAGAACAGTTGGAAAAGAAATATAAACTTTTCACAGCTCACTCAAAACTTTCTAAGTTATTCTACACTGCACAGCATAATGTATTGAGCTTTTAAAACTAGTTTTCTGTTCTATTTTATTATTTGGCTATATGTTTTGGGTCAACACAGCAGCATTATGCAATTCATCTTACTTTTTAATAAAGTTGAGAATGCAGATTTTTATAGTTCACTTGTATATTTGCTGTGTAAACAACATGCTATAGGCACAAATGACTTACAATTATTCTTTGGAGCTGAATGTGGAACACAGTAACAGTACCACCATCATTAGGCACTTCTTTATGTAAGTCCAAACCAATTCAGATCATTTCAAATGTTGTCTCCAACTGTGCTTAAAATACTGCACCAAAAAAATAATCTCGGGTTCCCACCATTGCTGTGAAGTTGTCTGCTTTAGACTTGTACTAAGTTACAGTGTCATGGAAACGTATGTGCTTTGGGCTATGTAGCTTATGTACCGCTGATGCTCTAAAAAATGTCTGTTTCCCTGACTAGGGTGTTTTGATACATAAACTTCTTTGTACCAGGAATTTGTATCACAGCTCAACCCATCATGAATGTTCAAACCTCCTAAATATGAATCAAGGTAAATTCTATTTGTTCAACAATGTTTTAGCTTCTTTCAAAAAATATCCTAGAAGCAGAACTTTGCCATAGGGTCCAATCCAATCCCTTGGCCACTTAAATCAATGCCAAAACTCTCATTTATACCATGTACCAAATGATTAGGTTCCAGCTTGAACTAAACTGGTGAAATCTGAGTTTTCTCATGGGTGACATCTCAGTGCAACTCACTTCAATCTGGATAAAACCAAAAGTTCTGATAGTTTCCCAGCCACATTTAATCATGCTTACTTGACTCAGGGCTTATTACACTGCAGAACTGTGTAGTTTTATCCTATATTTGTTCTTACAAGTTCCATAGGTTTCTGGTTCCTCTTGATAAATTGATAAATTGATAGCAACTCCACACAAAAAGATGCAACAAGATAAATCCTGGTTTTCAGATCTTATGGACTATTGAGGGCTACAAAATTTAGACTTCCAAAATACAAGAGAAATTAAATAGGAAAGACATTTGATCATTATGGCATAGTGACAGAACAGGTTTGATGAGCACCATGACATCTAGTCAGGGTCAACCCACCACAGTCATTTTTGGTGCTCAATACTGTCCTTAAGGAATTTGAGATAAGGATAGTAATTGGGAGAGGTAACAGGCAAAACATGAACTGAACAGTATTAGAGAGTGGAATGATTGTGAGGAATTTTAGTTGTAATTGTGGTGAAGGGATGAGGGGTGGATTCTGTGTAAATTGTCCACTGGGTAAATTTGTCCAGTATTGTTATCATATTTTGATTTTGGTGTGGAGAATTCTTTTGTTGATATGAGTGAAGATTGTGCAGATTGTGTGATGGATGTGGATTTTAATGATAATTAAAAATCACAGAGAGGAGAGGGGTGGAATGTATTGGGCTTGTGTGGCAAGGTTTTGGTAATGGGGTGGCTATGGGGATGACTTCTGTGAGAAGCAGTTAGAAGGTTCCTCTGCGTCTGATAGAGCCAATGCCAGATGGCTCCAAGACAGACCTGCTGCTGGCCAAGGCTGAGCCCATTAACAATGGTGGTAGTACCTCTGTGATAGGGGGAGGTACTTAAGAAGGGGGAAAAAAACCTTCTGCACAATTTGCAGCCAGAGAGAGGAGTGAGAATAAGTGAAACAACTCAGCAGACACCAAGGTCAGTGAAGAAGGAGACGGACAAGGTGCTCGAGGCTCCAGAGCAAAGATTACTCTGCAGTCCATGGTGAAGACCATGGTGAGGCAGGCTGTCTTCTGCAGCCCATGGTGGCCCACAGTGGAGTAGATGCTGCCCACCTGCAGCCTGTGGAGGACCCCATGGCAGAGCAGGTGGATGCCCCCAAAGGAGGCTGTGACCCTGTGGGAAACCCACACTGGAGCAGGCTCCTGGCAGGACCTGTGGACCCATGGAGAGAGGAGCTGAGGCTGAAGAGGGTTTGCTGGGAGGACTAGTGACCCTGCAGGGGACCCACACCAGAGCAGTCTGTTCCGGAAAGACTGCCCCCATGGAAGGGACCCATGCCGGAGCAGTTTGTGAAGAACTGCAGCCCATGGGAAGGACTCATGTTGGAGAAGATTCTGGAGGACTGTCTCCCGTGGTAGACACCCCATGCTGGAGTAGGAGAAGAGCATGAGGAGGACTGAGCAACAGAGACAGCATATAATCACTGACCACAACCCCCATTACCATCCCCTTGAACAACTCAGGGGAGGAGGTAGAGAAATTGGGAGAGAAGTTAAGCCCAGGAAGAAAGAAAGGTTGGGGAGAAGATGTTTTTAAGATTCGATTTTCATTTTCTCATTATCTTAATATGATTTTGACTGGTAAGAAATTAAACTAATTTCCTGAAGTTCAGTCTGTTTTACCTGTGGCAGTAATGGGAGAGTGATATCTTTCTGTCCTTGTCTTGACCCACAAACCTTTTGTTGCATTTTCTCTCCTCTGTTCATCTGAGGAGGGTAGTGACAGAGTGGCTTTGATGGGATCCTGACATCTAGCCAGAGTCAACCCACTACAGTACTTCAGCCATGTTATAAAAAAATAGGGTAAGAAACTTCTGTGATACTTATGTCTCAGATATGTCTCAAAACAGATAAGTGCCTTGGTCTTTCCACTGTAGGGATACAGGACACTACAGTGCAGTGTGCAAGAGAACTGCCATTAACACCTAATGACAGTGTACCAAAATGGCTTCTTCTGAAAGAATTTGAAGTTTGAAAGTTGTTTCACATTTGCTTCTTGTGTCTTACCATAGATGTCAAAACTAGATTACTTTGACAATCCAGTGCAGCAATCCATAAATTCTCATGTATTATACATTCCCTGTGGCCAAAACTTCTAAGTAACATGACAGTCAGAAAATGCAGTCTATGATAAAATGGATTACTTTGATTTTTAATTTAATCATATCTAGAAACTATTATAGAATAGTTCATTAAACCATAGAATATCTTGGGTTGAAAAGGACCTTTAAGGTCATCCAGTCCAACCCCCCTGCAATGAGCAGGGACATCTTCAAGTTGATTAAGTTGCTCAGAGATCCATCCAACCTGACTGTGAATGTTTTCAGGGATGGGGCATCTTTCTTCCTTATATCTAGTTTAAATCTACCCTTTTGTTTAGAACCATTACCCCTTATTACCATATCACAACAGGCCCTTGTAAAAAGTCTGTCCCCATCTTTCTTACAAGCCCCTTTTAGTATTGAAAGGCTGCAATAAGGTGTCCCTGGAGCCTTCTCTTTTCCAAATTGAACAACCCCAACTGTCTCAACATTTCTTCACAGGAGAGGTGTTCCACCCCTTTGATCGTTTTTGCAGCACTCCTCTTGACCTGCTCCAGCTGGTCCATGTCTTTCCAGTGCTGAGGACTATAGAGTTAGATGCAGTACTCTGAGTGTGGTCACACCAAGGCAGAGTAGAGGGGCAGAATCACATCCCTCAACTATGGAGGTATTAATTTCATCTCAGTATTTTACATGGCAAAAACTGATCATGTGACAACTGGGATGAAAGTTTGGTCAGACAAGTACCTTCCATTTCTCATATTTCACACATCCTGTAACTTTTCAGGCTGGTCCAATAAGTATCTTAATAAATACAAGTGGTGTAATTCAGCTGGGGTTTTAAAACAGATTTTTGACTTTTGTAAATCTATCTCAAAACATAAAACTGTAGGGTTTTTGTTTTGTTTTGTTTTGGTTTTTTGTCTGTTAGTGGAAAATTATAGATAACCCTGGAAGTAAATTTATTTGAACTGTCCCTGAAGGTTTTTCTGATTATAGTAAATTGCTTAATCTGTGGAATCACTCTTTAGGACATAAACCAGAGACTCTTAAGAAAAGCAGACTCTTGTCCAAATTCAGAGAATCAGATTTCAGTCAAATTTCTAAGCTTCATTGCTAACATTGACACTCATAATCCAATTTATGTCTACAAAATAATACAGAAGAGCACTTAACTCTAGATTATTTTCTTCTGAAGAATACATTTCCAACATTTCTCTGCTCTGCTGCTTTTTCCCCATTTTTATCACTGTGGGCTGGGGTTTTTTTGCAAGTTACCTCAAAATTACTCACAGTATTCATGCAGTTAGTTGAAATGTTTTGACACCATTGCATAATGAAATTCAATTCAAATGTTTGAGTAGGCAAGTTTATAATCGTCCAAAGTCACTTGAGATAAAAGTGTTTCTAAACTAACTTCAGGCTCCATATAATTACCTTTACTTAAGAACTTAATTTCTGAAAAGCTTATTTTCTATGATTAGCACATTATACTAGGCTTTCCATCAGAAAAAAAAACCTGCTTGCCACTGCAGCTGATGTGAAATGACTACAGAATATTATTGATTTAAATATTTGTTATCTCATAAATTCCTGTTCTTCCCTTACGATGTCATCAGTTGAGATACTTCTTTTTGTCAAAAAAGAAGGAGGAATACAAAATAAATACAAGTACATTGTTAATGTTTACTTATATATACAGGACATGTCAGAAGTACACACAGTGCATAGTAAATATTATATTTTTTAGTATCTGTTCAGAACAAGTAATAAGGGCTAATAAAAACTATAGGCTGGTACCAAAGGCTGTTGATCCATATCTCTCTCAAAATGGTAAGACAACCAACAGTGTTAAACATGCAGCAGTAAAGTGTTATACTCTTACCCATGTTTTTCTCCTAAACAAGGTTGAAATATGTAACACCACAAAACCCTTTAAATTTCACAACTGTTTGTGATCCCTTGTATCTCCTTCAAATAAAGACTTTAAAACCATTTGGTGCTCACTAGTCTTCTGTCACTATAAAGAAATTGATTGTTCCTATACAAAACTAAAACAAAACAAAAAAAACAAAAAACAAAAAACAAAAACAAAAAAAAAAGCAAACAAACCTTCTATGATTATATGACTGCATAATTCCACCACCAATAGCAAAGAAATACTTATTCCTTCACTATCCTAAAGGCAGCAGAGGATAAATGCAACAGGAAATAAAATATTTCAGTTGTAGTCAAAATCATGATAAATCTAAAGTTAATGCAGTAAGTTCTGCACTTCTCAAGACACTCTATAAGCTTCAGAACATGATGAGCATTATTTGTACACAGTACAGTGAAAACAATACCTAATTAATCAATATAGTCTGGGATCCTAATGCAAGACAGTATATTTAGAGGACGGTGTCTTGCTCAGCTGTTTTCTAATTAATTAAAGTAACAAAACAAAACTGTGATGGAAGCAAGAATCTTTCCACAAAAGAATTTTAAAACATCCAAAACATGAAAGAAAATGTTTCTTGAAAGAGAAGAAAAACGTAGCTGTATTTCTTTTCTGAGTCAGATTTTTTAGAATACATACTAAGGGAATTTAATTTTACTTCTGTAAGTTTGGAGGAATTAGTTTGCTGTTTCCACTGTAATTCATTAACTTTATCATTAAATATTAATCTTGATCCAGTCTATGTCTGAACTGCAGATGCTGCAAAGCTAAACAATACTTGGCTTTTGGAATGTGTCTGTCTTTGCAACTACTTCTGTCTTATTAAAGGGAAATTCCAATCCTGCGTGATTGCTAAGATTAGAAACCATTACCTAAAGCACTCATGAACCCAAAGAATCAGATGTGCACCTGACTAGTGGCATGCTAAGGACATCAAATGCCAAACACCTATTACTATAGGAAAAGGCAGACAGTGTAAGATCAAAGTCTGCCTTACTGAGTATCCTCTTTCTGAGAGTGCTCCAAGGCAGCAGTGTAAGTGGTGAAAGAGTACAAGAACAGGGCAAACAGGACATGATACTTTCCAAACATCTCCAGAGTCTCCACAATTTTCAGTTAAGAAACTTGCTGAGCCAGACCTTCTTTTTCTATATATGATAAACATACATGGATTTTTTTTTTCCCCATAAATTTAACTTATTTCCCCTTGAACCTATATGGAATTTTAGAATCCATAATGTCCTAAGAGTCCCTATTGCAGTAAGAGTCCCTTTCTATTGCTTGTTCTGGACTACTCCCCTGATAGGTTTATGAAGTACCTCATGGTGGGGGGCATTGTACCAGAAGTAGTAGTGGGCAACAAATCCCTTTTCTCATTGTCTATACCACCCGAGAGTTTAAAGATTTCTCAGATGAACCCTCGTGGGATGCAGGGTGCTTGCTTATCGTCATTGTTGCCTCTGTGGAAGCTATATCATATCCTTGATAATCTTCCACTGCATCTACACCATTTTGATTCAAACAGTAAAGGCAGTTCTAAAGGATATCCTGCTTGTCTCACATACTGTACAATGAATAGTTTTGATAGATAAGAACTAGATTTTGTCCAGAAAAAAATATCAGCCAGACCAGGTATGCACCAATCAGAAAGCTTTAAACAGGGTGCATGATAGAAATATAATTTTCCTGGAAGAGCAACTCCAGAGTTATACAGCAGGGAGTTTAGCACGAGCTGCTCTATTCAGTTACTTGTTAATGCAGATGTGTGTCTCATCTCCTTCCTCTGAAACTTTTCTAATTATAATACAGGGTCTTTAAAATGGGAGAAACTAAGCTACATCCCGGGATATTGGGATGCATTCAAGAGCATAATAGCTTCCACTATTCATTTCTTAATAATCTGTAACATTCCAGCCAGGCTTTTTGACCGGTACTAAGCTTTGGGTTGACCTTTGCATGAAGCTATCTACTATCAGCCTGCAATCTTGGTAAAATCCTCCTTCATAACAATTTTGACTTCCTGTGAAAGTTTTACTCAAATGAAAAGCATCAGTATGAGCTACAACAGAGCCAGATGCACTAAATTAATAATGCCTTTAATCCCTGATGGTAATGTCAGATGTCTGTGAATAAAATATGCTTTCCATTGTCACACTCTGTTACTCTATCTGCTTTAAACCGAGAACTTACGAGATCCCACAAAAGGCCTTCCTCACCCTCTGCGCTAAGCCACAGGTTCTCCGTGCTAAGGAACCTTTTAATTGACAGCCTATGATAGATTTATAGGGCATTTTGCACCACGGAAATAAAGAAATGAGCCAGAACATCATGCCATCACGCATCCAACATGAGCATGCTAAAGAGCATCATCTTTGGAAGAGTTGGTGAAGGATCATCATAGACAAAGATATATCTATGTTTTACATTTCTAGTTTTATTTTCTATTTACCAATCAATAATCAATCTAAACTGATCAATATACTTAAATAATGCAGATTAAAAACTAACACTTGAGGATATTTTTCCATTCAGTAAGTACTTGCACTGTGATCATGAAATTGTGAGGATAAACAGGGTGGGGGCACAGGCTGCCTGGGGGCTGTGCAGGCTCCTTCACTCCTCAGGGTTTCTCAGGTCCTGACAGGATGAAAACCTTAGCAGCCTGGTATGACCCCATGGCTGACCATATTGTGATCAGGTCCTTTCACTGGACACCTCCCAAGCTCCTCCCCCATTTTAAGAGTTTAATTTGCTGATTAAAGGCCCAGTATTGCAATCCTAATCCAGGCATGTCAGGAAAGACCGTGAAGCACTGTTCACTTTAATACTGTTGCTTCATTCCTCTCTGTGGAAGTACTACATATTTCAAATCTTATAAGCCATCATCATGCTTATCATACGATGTACCTCTTCTTGAAACCAATTGATTTCTCTCCCATAACTATGAATGGTTTAAATATATAAGACAAAATCAAAACAACCTAAGTTTCCATATAGCAGAAAAAAAGAAGTTTGAGAATTAAAATATATTGTGCTGGGTTTGTGTGTGTGGCAAGAGTTTTAGTAACGCGGGAGGGAGCTACAGAGGTGGTCCCTGCGAGAAGCTTCTCGAAAGTCCCTCAGCTCCAAGTCAAAACTGCCTCTGCACTAAGGCCGAGCCAGTTAGCACCAGTGATTGCACCTCTGTGAGGAAGGAAGAAGGAAGGGGATGAGGTGCACCAGAGCAGAGACCCCCCTGCAGCCCATGGTGAGAGGTGAGGCTGTGCCCCTGCAGCCCATGGAGATCACCAGTGGAGCAGATGCCCACCTGCAGCCTGTGGAGAACCCCACGCTGGAGAAGAAGGTTGTGCCCAGAGAAGACTGGGACTTTGAGGGAAGAAGGCCCTCCTGTTGTAGTTGGTTGCTGAGAGGATTGCCACAGGTGCAAGGGACCCACCCTCAGTTTGGGAAGTGCTGCAGCCCATGGGAAAGATTCATGCTGGAGAAAGTTCATGGAGGACTGCAGCCCATGAGAGGGGCACTGTGCTGGAGCAGGGAAAGAATATGAGGAGCCCTCCCCCTGAGGGGGAAGGAGAGACAGAAAACAACGGGTGATGAACTGACTACAACCCCCATCCTCTTCCATCCCACGCCACTGTCAGGGAGGAGGTAGAGAAATTGGGAGAAAAACTGAGCCAGGGAATAAGGGAAGGGTGGGTGGAAGGTGCTTTCAAGCTGTTGTAATGCTTCTCACTGTCCTACTCTGTCTGTTAAATGTTGTTGTTGTTAGCATTTGAATTAAATTGATGTTCTTTTTCTTCCCTAAGGAGTCTGTCTTTTGTCCATGACCATAATGGGTGAGGAATCCCTTTCTGTCCTTATCTCAATTCCCAAGTCTTTTGCTTTATTTTCTCCTTCCTAGGGCTGGGGTGAATGGGAGTAGTGAGCGGCTGCATGGTGATCAATTGTCCTGAGCACAAACCACAACATATGTGTATGTATCTACACACACATATATATCTGTATTCAAAATTAGAACTGTGAACTCTCTGTTTAGAGTAAAAAGTTAAACCCTAAACAATTTTAAACAAAAAATATTCTTAATGTATTCTTTTACTACATGTTGTGTACAGGATGTGTCAGCAGTCACATGGGAAAGTTTGGTTTTGTGAGCTACCCTCCCTAATTTGATTGCAAAAGTATAATCTAGAGTGTTGATCCAAATGGGAAAGGTAATTTTTTCAGGTTTACTCATTAGTACTTAAAATGTTCTAATGTGACACTATGGCTTCACATTGCAATGAGGTTACTGACTAGCTTGTAACCTGAACTTTATGAAAGCAGATTGTATAATGTTTTCTTAAAATATTCAACTATATCTTTAAAAGGATCATATTGCATAAATAATAATAACAACTTTGAAAATGAAAGATAATAAGAATAATAAGCAGCAGGATTTTCCCTTTATAATTTGTTTTTATTTATTTATGTTGACTCAGGACTGGACAGCTGAGATGTAACATCTGTTTTATAGTGGGATCCTGTGAAGGCTCTCTTATGGAAGTGTGTTAAGTCTGTGAAGATGTTAATTAGTGTCTCTCATGCATTTTAAAAAACTTACAGTTTTAGTTCCTCAACTTGTCTCCCTTTATTCCACCTTTTACTAAGCATAATCTCTTAAATTTTGTTCCAGGACTTCCTCATTTATTAATTTATCCTTTTGTTTCATTACTTCTAGCTCAAGGTCTTTCAGCAAATATCTTCCAATCCCATATATTATGACAAACGTAACAAAATAATGCTGTACAGAAGTAATGGGAGTAACTTACACCATGGACTCAGATACAAATTTCCCCAAAGGTAGCCAGAATCAGATTTGATATTTTCAGAAGAATCTTCACAGGTTGGAACAATTGCTTTAGAATGAAAATTTAAAGGAAGAGTAAGATTCAAATTAACTATGTTCAAAACACCCTTTTAATAAACTGAAAGGAAGTACTGTATCAGAGAAAGAAAATTCACAGTCAAAGTCACACTGGTTTAATAGTGAGAAACTTGAGGTGTCAGCAAGACCCTACTACTTGTGGTTTTGTATTTTCACAAATGTGCTTTCTTTTGCAGTTTTGTTTTTATAAATTCTACAGCTAACATCCAGGTTATATTTTTTAAATCACACTTTATTTTCCCTTTAACATCCAACATTTTTTTGCCTCTCTTCTTAGCCCAGTACACATTTTTAAAAAAAAAACAATTAACACTTCACCTGTATTTTTACTAATATCACAAGATTTTGTGAAATTATCTTTGGTCTCATATCTAAATTCCACTTTGGATTTGATAGAAGAAAAGATGTTGTTTGCTGCAGCTCTCTTTCCTAACTGACAAAGTTAAATTTCCACAACTGTCCACAAAAGTCTAGCTATTAGCCAATATGTATGCTACTATTGTCCTGCTTCTGATGGGAAAAAAAAAAATAAAAAATCTATATCTGGATTATTTCATACATAACATTAAAAATTGCATAGTAATACCTGGAGGCCAGTGTCGAAATTGACAGTATCATTGCTCTTGATACCACAAATACTCACATAGATACAGATCTGCATAGAAGAAATTACTGTCTTCTAAGGTGTGTTTTTTACCCAAGATAGAGGACAGTGAGCAGTCATCTTTACAGTGCATGACTGAATCCTGCTAATCCTGTCCACATTTAGTTTTTCCCACATCCATGCTTCGCTTTTTCTTTTTATGTGCTTTTTGCAATAAAAAATGCATGCATGATTTGTCAGAGCTAGACGAGTTAGATAAAAATATAGCTCTGTGTTTGTCTTCCATCTTTCCAGAATAAAAATGGACACTTGACTTCCAACTCATTGGTCCCTGCATTTTTTGATATATTTCTCCTCAGAAAACTTGTCTATTAGTGTTACCAATTCCCTTTCAGCAACTTTGCATTTAAACAAACAAAAAAACAAACAAACAAAACCCAAAAATGTGTCAAAGTAAATACCCCAAACGCACACAATTCTTTATTTATCATGCATAAAATATGAGGTATATTAAAAGCCAGCTGAGATAAGATCCTGACACGATGTTTCCCCACATTCAGAACAATCCAGAACTCCTATTTACTGCAAAGTGGTTGGGATTACAACATTATTAAAAGGGTACATCAGCTCCTCTAACAATCAGTATTTTGACATATTCCTTACAAATGTGCCACTGAAAAAAAATCAAATTTTTAAACCCCTCTCTTTATCTTTTGATCATCTTCAAGTTTACCACATCCCAGTTCTTCTTCTTCTTTCTTTGTAGTTTTTCCTCAAATTCCCTGAGTAGAGGATGATCTCTAAAGAAGCAATTCATCATGGTCTAACAAAGTGAGAGAGAAACAAAACAGTGAATGAACTTAATATCAAAAGCAAATATAAAATACGTTCTTCACATTGACTGTATAATTTCCTACCTCGATGCTGCCCTAACAATGTGAAATTGATACTGTTGTCAGGGCACATGTATTACCAAGTTACACTTTCCTCCTTCATAAGCAGTCCCATCTTAATTTTGTCTCAAAAGAGATCAATTCTCCTTTATGTAATTATTGTTTTCTATTCATTTCCAAATTTATAAATGTTTTGAGTTATAACTTTTTATTAGCTGATTTCAAATTTTCCTCCAAACTTGTGCTTTTAAAGTTGTTAACTGTTCACTCCGTATCAGTTTCAGTACACAGTCTGGGTGGAGGGAGGATGACTAAGAATGCAAAGGTGCACTGACAATACAACCTGCTTGATTCCTATTGATTGTGTTTCTTTTCTGACCATGATCAAAATTACACTACAAAATCAAGAGTAAAATGAAGTGGCAGATGCAAGTGAATGTATTTTTAGCTTCAACTGCATTTTAGAAGGGCAGAAAACAAAGATAATGGACACCTAAATAAATTCCCTGTAATGTAGTTCTAATGTTGTCATGTCACTATAATAAAATTAGCCTTGACTGTGTAGTTTATCTAAGTTGGTTTAAAAGCCTTTGGTGTACAATTAATCTGTGCTAGGTAGTATTTTAAAAATCATGGACCAAATTCCTCCCTGATGTTACTTCAATGATTTTAGCAGAGTGACACGAGGGATTAATTTGGTACTAGCAATTTACTTTATAAAGTTCCTATTACCTTTGATATTTTCAGGTGTTATGGCATTTTAAATGCTCCTGATACTTAGAAGATGGAAGTATTTTAAGTATAGGACTACATATATTGTTACGTTCAGAGCAAGGATCAATAGCTGAGACAGACAGGGAACTAAACTTTTACTCAGGTTCAGGTTTCACATTTCCTTGATGTGAAAGAGAGGAAATTTACTTCTTGACTTCTTCTGGTGCCTCAGTGCAGGACTTCTTTACACAATACTGAAATAAATTGAGAAGCCATTGCACAGAGCCAAAAGCAAAAAAAATCTTCAAAAAATCATAAGCCATATTCATTCAGGACAGATTCATCTGTAGCTTTTCCAAAACTTACAAAATCCAAAGCTTACAAGATCAAAACTTTGGCTGCAACAAAATATCATGAGGGAATTATTTTTCCATGCTTGCTCTGTTTCTTATATTCCTTCTTTCACTGTTCACTCTTAGAGATATAACATGGTAGATAGGATATCTCTCTCACCCTTCAGAGGCCATGGGTGTCTATGTATTATATATGTAAGCAATGGAATGTATGGTTGCATATAAATTCAAAAGCAATAATTATGCTTATTCATGCCATTTAAAGAGAGTCATTAAGCACTTACTCCTATGTTTGGCCATATCTGAACTGTTTGTGGACTGAAGTGAATGGTGGCAGTTCTCCAGATCTTATTTTTGAGCTGGCATCTAGATATGAGGAGTAGGAGAGCAGAGCATTTTCTACAAAGACCGGTTACACGTTGCCAACTAATCAAAATGCAAGGAAATGTGAAACCTCAATATTGCTTCCTGGTTGTTCAGCAGGGAACATCTTGTCAATCCCACCTGCATTGCTCTTTAAATAGTACACTGACAGTGATTTTCATCATATGTAGCAGTTTTGGTTTCCACATGCTTAAGGCACTTAGATCCAAAAAGATCTACTGAGTGGTATAAAGCCAGTGGAATTATTTTCTTCTCTCCTGCTCTTAATGGGCAGCTGTAGCTGGCTGAGATTTAATAAAAAGAAAATAAAGCCATGGCCTAAAAATAAGTACATGGACACTCACAAATAGACAAGGGAAAGAAAAAAAAAAAAAAAAATCACACCTAATTTATTCTTAGCTAACTTGTAAGAAAAGCTCTGAGAGACCCCTGCATGCTCTTCTCCATGCAAGAGTTTTAGGGAAATTCATCAAACAGTGGGGTGTTGCATTGTTCAGCTTCTGTGTGGCTGATGTAACAGTGGAAGTGGCATGGAAGGAGCAAAGCAAAGGGTCAGTCAGAATGTCCACTTGCAATATCAACGTACTATTCTATTTCTAGATGCTCTGGATATTTTAACGTACATAAATGGGTAGTCTTCCCCATAACAGCTCAAACACAACACAAGCAGACATGGCTCTTGCGTGTTAAACTGAACATTGCTCTGATTCAGCACCACCCTCATTTGTTTTACCATTTGTTTCAGCCAGACATGCCCACTAAATGCAACAAAGGTTTTTATTGTAACAATAATCAGCTCGAAACCACGAGTCACATATATTCTTCATGTAAATAATTACAATATTTTTTTCCTTTTTTGAATCCCTTAAAGGTTGTTAGAACAAAATTTTTACTTTTATTGCCTATATCATAGATGGCTGGGCACCAGAACAGTAATGATTGTTGTGCAACATGTCAAATTTTACCCATTTTACCCATGATTTACAATGAACAACAGTGCAACCAAAGACAAAGGATTGTCTAATTTTTACTACCTTCCATGAAGAGAAAGCATTACTTTGTGATTGTGCTATGCAAGTAAATACTACATAGCTTTAATCATTGTGTTGTATTTTGTGTTGCTGACAATTAAACACTTTACACAACATAATGTGCAGAAGTACTCATGTTGCTACAGCCTCTAGCAGAGATGGAAACTGAGCTGCTTGAATGTGTGTGTTCCTGCTGTTTGAGATCAGAAGCACAGTTCATTAATGTTTTATTGGTGCCTTTCATACAGTATCCTTTATACAAAAGGTTTTCATAGAAGCTGGTTAGAAAGGCTGGCTGGCCTCATGATTTAACAGTATTAAGGGGGTGTTTCCAGCATAAAAATGTATAACTCTGTACAGACGAGAGGAGGTTAAATTCCAGACAGTGTGAGAGTGTAGAAGAAACAAAGTCCATGGGCTATTATAGATGAAAATGCCATGATGAAAAAGGTACCCTCACAGCAGAACTATGTCGTGTTGAATTTAATCATTGTTCCATTCTTTAAAAGAATAATTTCAGATTTTTTCTAAGCACAAATTCATAAATTCTTGCCACAATGAACAAAGACAGAGATTTTTTTCTTGGTTTCCTTGTTTAGCCTTATCTGAACATATATTGCCTCTGAAGTAACAGTGCAGAGACCCATGTAAAGACCAATACTTAAGCAAGCATTTAATGAAATATTTTCAGAGCATTTGGTTGGTATTAGGGCTTTAACTATGCTCTTTGGTGTTGAGCAGCAGAAGTAGGAGGTTCCTACTCACAGCTTCATTTGAAAAGATGTAGTCGTTACTGGCTCTCCATGCACTCCTCCACTGGCTAGCAAGGCTGTGAAGTAGAATTCTGGCTAGTTCTCATCACTTAGAGTCACAAAGCTTATACCAAAGTTGTCCAAGGCTCCTATATTCCACAAACTATCTTGCACCTTCATCTTGTGCAAAATCCTGTTCTATTCTCCCACTGTAAAGCCACTAATACCACTTTTAACACAATGCACTGCATTACATAAAATTATGACATTAGCCAAAGGGAATTTGGAAAGTGAGATTAGTTACCTATAGCAATTAGAAAATTTCTAAAGAGCAACAATTAAGATCTATAACAAATTTTGAAACATGTTTCAGAGACTAACTTCTGCTTGTTCAAATTATGTATGTAAAGAAGAGACAGTATTAGTTTCTTGATGTAGGAAGAAAGTGTGTTCAATGAGAAAGCAAAAATGGCTAACATCATAGTTCATAATTTGCTTTTATATTCATTATTTATCAAACAATTCAGAGTCTTTCAAGCACTTCCGATAAGCAAAGTTTCTGATGAATAAAGGAGCAAAAGAGTTGTGAAAAAGCTTTACTTCACCTTTGTAGTTCTGGTGGAAAGTAGAGGTGCCTGTTTCTTCCTGGCAATATTTGCTAGGCCTACAAGCAAGTCTAATCATTTGAAGCTACTCGTGTTGGCTTTTGGTTAAATTCCTCTAATTTTCACAGACAACCAAACATTGTCAAAAAATCTTTGCCTCACAGTTTCTTTGAAACAGCTTTTGAATATAATCCTTTGAAAACTTGGCACTCAGCTACAAATGGAGTTAGGTACTTGACTGCCAAAGCAGAAGCCATGACCTCAAGTTAAATGTTACTTGCCATACACTACACCAAGGGGACCTGAGCGTAGCCAAGTGGTACCCAGAAAGCTGGAGTGCTTGCACAGACCCATTTAAATATGTCTTACTGAACTCAGAATTTCCTATTTTAGATCATAAAAAATACATAGGACATCTTTACAAATCAAACTTCTTCCTTTTCTGTGACTTGGATACCTCATTCACTGTAACTGGATAGCACAGTTTGCACACAGGATTCATAACTCTATTTTCTCTCAAAAAACAAGGCAGCAATAACCTTTTCAGGAAAATACAGTCATTGTTCCTCCAACCTTCATCTTATATCTCAGTACTTGAATATTCAGGACCAGACAATTTTGACTAGTATAGACACGAAATGAAAAACTGTTCATTTCTTTTCTTTATGTGTCAATAATTTGTGCCTTTCAAAGCATAACCAATAATCTGAAAGCTAATTTATGGGGGGGGGGGAAGTGTTTTCAACCCAATCCCCTGAGAATTATGCAATGGGCTTGAATTCCATCTAAGGAGTTCTGGAGGAGAGATCTTCTAGAGCAAATCTTATAGAGTGAGTCTGGCTTTTTTTTTTTTTTTTTTTACTTTTCTCATTTGGCTTGTAGAACATTACCATTTCTGGCATGCATGCCAGATGGGCAGTAGGAAATAAATGGATAAATAAAATCTCAAATGTCTGGAGCCTTTAAATTGATTACTATGTTAGTTAAATACCAGATGACTAATTCACATGTGCACATTGCAACTGAGCAGAATTTATTTTATTTTAAAGGTCTGACATATAATTGAGTTTTGTTTGTCGTACCCTTTCACGCCCAGCTCTTTACACACAACCTAGCTTTAAATAACACATGCAGCTGGTAAAAACAATCTGTGGTAATAACATAGTTACCTTACATTACTTTCGAATTCAGAAACAGCTCACGCTGCCTGCATGATTAACAAGTTTTCTGGGGTATTATGTATCAGAAGGAAAAGTATCTGCTCTGATACATTCATAGTAGAATTAGTTCTAAATCGTTTCCTCCTGTGTAGTACAGCACAAGTGAGGCAGATCTGCTCCATGAATATGTGTGTAGGCAGATGTGCTAAAGTCCTGACACACTAAAAACAGGTCCTTTCCCTGACAATCTTTTTTACTTCTGAAAATCCTCTAAGTTTAGAACTGTCTTCTCTAACACATGGACATAAACCTCCCTTCTTGCACAGGGAGAAAAGCAGGTTCTTCTGCATCCACTAGCACACCTGACTAGCTGCAGTGGGGCAACAAGCACTGTTTCATGTTTGATTACCTGCTCAGAGGAGCAGGGATACAGCAACTCAGCCTAGCCGTGCACTGCTGTTGCAGTGCAGTGATACGCTGCCCCTTGGTTTAGCTCAGCATAATCCCTGACCAGGGCAAACACTAATTACTCTACAACCATACCAGAAGAGGCACAACTGACATGTTTTCCATATTCTGGTAGAACATTGATGGGTGCCTGTGTCCTTGCAGCACCCATGCTGACAGCAGTCATGAACCTACCAGAAGAATCTGTGCAAGCCTGTTTCTGCATCCTTCAGGACACCTCTAACTCAATGCCATGCTCTCCATCAGCACTCAGGTTCACAGTGGGCTTTAACTTGTGATCAGCCCTGATTTTCTCAGGTGATTGGACTAGATGAACATTGGATGTCCTTTCCAAATGTTCTATTCTATTCTATTCTATTCTATTCTATTCTATTCTATTCTATTCTATTCTATTCTATTCTATTCTATTCTATTCTATTCTATTCTATTCTATTCTATTCTATTCTATTCACCTCAGACTCCCAGACATCCCATAACCATCATTATTTCACTTTTCTGGAGATAAGGTGGTGAACAATAAGGAGAGAAACTCTGTGGTGAGACAAACCACAGAGGCCCCAGCCCCAGCCTCCAAAATAATTTCCTCATTAGCCCCGGTCTTCATGTAGACTCCTGCACTTGGCATGAGCACTGTAAGGGGATTCTCAAAGGACTATATTAAACAGTACTTTTACACTCACTTTAGGGACTTTTTTTCTTTCAGGAACAATGTAGATGAGAGTCAAGGCAAATATATTCTCTATTGTGTGGCTGATCTCTTCCACAGTTTATCTTATTTCTCCCCCCTTTCCAGTCAAAATAACTGATTTACTTTATTTCTACTTCTTAAGTTGTCAGTTATTTTTCTTTCTTTTTCTTTCCAAATTGTGCAGGTTTAAGCCCTGCCGGGACCAGAGAGCACGTTGCTGTTGCCCCTCCACCACCCTCAGCCAGTCAAGCTGGAAGTTAGGCACAGACCCCAGACTAAAATAACAAGAAATTTAATACAACAGTGTGATAGAACAATCTGAACAACAACAGTAGCAATGATAACAACAATAAACAGCAATAACAGTGAACAAGACAAACGATATACAGAGAAATACCACTAGCTGGTTTATGGAAAAAAAGGTTTCCGCCACCGAGCCTGCCAAAGAGCCCAGTAAAAAGGTTCCGCCCCTGCACCTGAGGCCAGCAAGGTATGAATAATCCAGCTGGAGATCCCTTCCCCGTCTCTCTCTGCTGGGGAAACCTAACCCTATCCTAGCTGAACCAGGACATAAATGCATTGTCCTCATTTATGAGGATGCCTTTCACCTGCTATTGTACTGTATTTGCATCAGAGTTCAATACTGTATGGCCATGTAGACGCCCATGTAATTTTTCTACCGTGCAGCTATATCCCACTAATTTAAAATAAAAAGCAGAACTAAAACTATCAGCCTGAAAGGCTACAAAGATACATTTGCCTTTCTGGTTATTTACAATTTTTTCTAAATGATAAATATTCAGCTACGAATACTTGAGTTTAAAAAAAAAAAAAAAAAAAAAAAAAAAAAAAAAAAAAAAAAAGGTGAAAGTACTGAAGCTCTAAAATTCAAGGTTTATTTTAGGTGGAGTAAGTAAGTGCACCATGATTCATATGTCTTGACAAAGTACTGGGAGAGAGGAAGCAGCAGCTCATAGCGGGAAGGTCTAAAAGTTTTATAGCAAGGTATATTCCAGTTTTGAAGCTTTTCTGCCTTACACAGATTGGTATTACAGACGATCTTGACTCTTCTTCAAAACTACTCTTACCTCTCCCTGTCTTGCTTTTTATCCACAGAATTGTTAGGTATCCCTGCTTATATTTGTTGAATTTTCTTGGTTGCTCTATGTGTTTCATTGACTGCTTTCTCATCATCATTACTTATAACACACTTTCCTTCTAGTTTGTGCATAGATGCATGTTTTTAATTGATATTCTGTATTCCCTAATCTTTAGCCAGTCTTCATAAAATTAGCAAAGGTCTGGAAGCTCTGCAGATGGCAGAAATTGTTGTGTGTGCTTTGCTTTATGGGTTTCCGCCCTTGTTTAACAGCCAGGGAAGGTGCTAGAGCCAATTTTCAGTGCCCACTCCTGACATATTTCAGCAGAACCACAGGAAGGATACAAAGAGTGTTTGTTTCTGAGCTATGGACATGCTCTACTGCTTAGAACTTTGAAAATGTTTTGCTTAATTTCAGTTAATACAATGCTTAAGCCCAAGAAGAGCCAATTGCTCTAGAAAACTCAAAGAGAATGGAGAGGAGAGGAGAGGAGAGGAGAGGAGAGGAGAGGAGAGGGAGAGGAGAGGATTGATCTAAGCCACCTTTCTTCTCTCTTTATCTGGACAAACGAGTGAGAATAGCCTCTAACTATAAGCTTTGTTACTCCAGATAATGTCTTAGCTCTGCCAGCAGTACAAAGACCTCAACACCAAGCAAAATAGAACACAAAGATCCCAGCGACTGCAGCTCCCACTTCTGCCCACAGCGAGCCTGGTGAGTTTATTACTACTCTTGTCTGCAGAGATTAGTGCTGGCCTCTTAAAAGATCACTTTTTGGAGCTTCAGCAGACCAGCCAGGTCAGATGGGTCACTTAATGGTATGACAAACCAGACTGAAAGTTCGCTTAACTGTGATTTTCATCCTTGTAACTTTTATTCCCTACATTTAACTCTAGATAAACTACATTAGTTACCTAGTTAAATGAATTTGCCATTTTTCTCTCTTCTTTAGTGGAATATTTTTTCTTCCTTTCATTTTTTTTCATTTTAGTTTCACTTCAGGCAAGTATATTTTAAGCAAATAAGAACATATGGAC
This sequence comes from Athene cunicularia, assembly GCF_003259725.1. Classification (NCBI taxonomy): domain Eukaryota; kingdom Metazoa; phylum Chordata; class Aves; order Strigiformes; family Strigidae; genus Athene; species Athene cunicularia. The sequence goes on along the minus strand of NW_020799142.1, from coordinate 8,717,357 downwards.
TACTATCACTAAACATGTAGATCTATTCTGTATTGGAGCTTTACTGCTATACAGAATTCTTCATTGTCAGAAAAGAATAATACATATTTGATTTATCAAATAATAAACTCCTTTTTTTTCTTTTTTTTTTCTTTTTATTAATGGAGGATGGAGATTTTCAAAGTGTGTGGAGATAGAATCTTGTGAAGTTCTCAAAAATATCCAAGTATATTAGGTCTACTAAATTTCTTCGAGAATCTGTATCAAAGTCTCTACATTTAAAAGAAAAATAATGCACATTTGATACAAGAGATACAGGAGTAAAAAGAAATTATTAATTAACATTATAAAAGTCTAAATCCAGAAAAGCACTTGAGGCCCCTGTTTAATTTCAGTGGGGTTTCTCATATAGTTACTCACATACTTAAAAAATTACATCACCTGTTTTACTTTCAGTAAGCAGTACATTTCTATAATGAATAATCCCAATTAAATAAGTTCTCTGAAGAACCCCTTCGACTCACTAAAGACAATTGGAAGTTTTGAAGTCTTTTTTCAAAAGCAAAAATCAAGCCCATTCAAGGTATTTTGGTTTTAATTTTACACATTTTAAACTGATTCAGCAAAGGAATGTGTATTAGTAGGAGCTATGTGGTTGGTAAATGGAGTAACATCAAAATTTAGAAAGAAGAAAGAAAGCAATTATAGTCACTGAGAAGAGAATTACAACAGAAAGAATTACTGAAGTGTAACAGCATTTCATGAAATGTGGTTAATATGGAAAATATTCCAGATGAATTAATATGGCACTATGTGTGCATACTGGTAAATTTAATTTCATTTATTTTACTGCAACTCCATGTAGAGCAAGAAACTATGAAGGGAAATACGTAAAAAAGTTAAACATTTCTAGTTTACAAAAGTTAAGAAACTGAGGTATCCCAATGGCAATAATACACCTAATAGAAGAATTTCCTACTTCGGCAGATGCATGTTCTTCACTACATTTTTGTTTTGGTTTTTTGTTTTTGTTTTTTTTTAATTCAAGTGAAAATTTAAAATGTTATTTCATTTGCAATAGCAAAGGAAATGTTCTATCAGTTTCACTAACCATTAAGAATCATGAGCAGTTTCTTTAGCTGGGCTTTTCAGAGTTAGTGCAGAAATTTTGGGGGGTGGAAAAGAATAGTACTGATTTTCTATGGATCCTGGAGAATCTCAACATCTAAATCAGTAAATTTTTAGGAATTTTTCTTAATTTATCAAACTTCAGAGGCATTTTTGGCTTCCAAATTTCTTGATGAAAAAATGTCCTTTTAATAGTAATAAATAACTGTCAATATTAAGTATTAGAAGCTACTTTATTGTAATTTTTGTGAGATGTTCAAGGTATTTTGGCAAAAAGAATAGAATATATGAAATGTGCTCTTGCTCCTGTCTGCCACACATAATTGTGCCATCACTGCTGGAAATCCTTTTGTATCACACTATATGTATGTTATTTTTAACCTCATTTACATTCACAAACACAAAATATGCCCCCAAAATAGACAAAACTGTTTTTACATAAAAATTATTCCTATTCACTTGAATATAATGTGATAAATGAACACCAAATGAGAGACAGGAAACTAGAAAGAATATACATAACCAAAGATCAAACAACTTCACACAAAGAGTATTCAGAATTTAACATCCAATTTCAAGTTCAACAATTAAACTTAACTGGCAAGTGAAGTTTAGACTATTATGATTAAAAAAAAAAAACATTGGGCAAAACATTCTTTGTGAGATTCTCTGAAAAGGTAGAGTTTTGGAGATGACTTTTTATTTAATATTTAACATTTAACATTTAACATTTTTTATTTAACATTTTTTATTTGACATAAAAAATACCAAGGCTGCTAAGAAGCTGATCACAGGAAAACAAAACAAAACAAAACAAAACAAACAAACAAACAAACAAACAAACACACTTTAAACCTCACAGAATATCAAGATTGACAATTTACATCATCTGTCCTGGTTCAGCTAGGATAGGGTTAAGTTTCCCCAGCAGTGGGAAGGGAGCTCCAGCCGGGTAGGTTATTCCATACCATGCTGACGTCAGGTCCAGGTGCCCAAGTGCTGGAACAGTTTCTTTGTTGCTTTTGTCCATGAGGGCACCCGGGCTTGCTGTGTCTTTTACAGTATATCTCTGTATATCTTTTGTCCTGTTTATTGTCATTACTGTTTATTGTTGTTGTTCTTGCTATTGGTTTTGTTCTGTTAATTATTTGTTTCACTGTTGTATTAAATCTTTCCTTATCTCAACCCCGGGGTTTGTATCTCTCTCCCTGCCCACTCCAGTCCAAGGGTGGGGGAGGGACAACGGCAGCATGGTCTCGGGTCCCAGCAAGGCCTAAACCACCACACCATTCTTGTATGTAGTCAACAAATAAACTGAAAAAAATTCATCAGTAAGCTATGAAATGTATCATTCAAACTGTCAAAATCAAAAAAGCAAGAAATTCAGTAGCCACCACACTAAAGGACAGAATTAGCAAATGTCTATATAAATATGGCTTACTTCTGAAAGGTCAACATTACTTTTGTAAACAAAGATCCAGATTTACAAATGTTTTTGAACATTTTTAAAGGGATCAACAAACATAGACATAAAGTTGTCCATTTGTTATAGTCTGCCTGGATTTCCTAATGGCTTTTGACAAAGTTGGTCCCAAAACTTCTTGACAAATGGTACTGTGAATACAAGAAGTTCAAATGGGCTCAAGAAAGGATTTGCTAACTTCTTGGAAATCAGATCCAAGGTTTATTAAGCAGGTAAATCATACCAGGGCCAGAAAATGCCCTGTGCTGGATAGAATTGGAGGCCACGCAGCCATCAGGGTGAAGTACCAAACACATTTGCAGTGGTTTTAACCCTCCTCTTGCAAACACCATCAGGAACAGAATCTGGCTCTTTACAGGTCCATAGCCTAAAGCAATGTAGATATTTCCACATTTTTATGTTCCTAAATAGGGAATTGTTGTACTTTACCAGCATCTCTGACTACATGGCATCATAGTGCCCTCAACAAGAAGTGACAGTGCTGTGATGTTGACAATGTCAAAATACCAAAACACTTAGAACAGACTAACTGCAGTAGTACAGATGCAGGTTATGTTTATAAGAGGGAACAGTAAGTAGGCATTTGGGTTTATTAAGTTCAATACATAGTCAGGTCAGTGATTCAAGGACTTAAAAATTAGTTCAGGATTTTTTTTAAAAAACATGTCATTGGATTTCTGTCCCGGAAAAGTGATGGTAAGAAAATGGCAGGGATCGTGAGATATCCCTATTCTCATATAACCCAGGATTTTTTTCCCCTCACCTAAAATCAAGACACAGGAGGCCTTCCAAGCAAGCGCTGCAAATCTCACTCAAATTTTGGAGAATTTACATTTTTCTTGGAGAAAGTGCAGTATTTCTTAATATACTGGTTTGGTCTTTATGTGTTTCTTATTATAATGTCATTATGTATCCATACAACACAAAACTTGAGGTCAGTCAAGAGAGACTTCAGAGCCCTGGGAAGAATGCTAAAAAATTCAGAAGCACAGGTAATATTTTTCTCAATCCTCCCAGTAATGGGGGGAGACTTCGAAAGAATCTGGAGAGGCCCAGGTGATAATACCTGGCTCCAGGACTAGTCCCTTTGTCAAAACTTTTATTTTTTAAACCATGGACAAGCCTTCAAGAGACAAGATATATTATGGTCTGACAGGATCCACCTGTCTCAATGGGAAAAACACGTCTTTGGGCATAAGCTGGCAAGGCAAATTGAGAGAGCTTTATACTAGAATTCATAGGGGAGGGGATACCAACAGAACTGCAGTAGGTAAGCCAAGGGTTGGCATGGCTTCACCAGAGGGTGGCAATCCCAGTGGGAACATTTACACGGCTCCTGGAATCACGGAGGGCACATGAACGTATCTGAAATGGTTGTACACCAAAGCGCACAGTATGAGAAACAAGCAGGATGAACTGGAGCATTGATCATTTTCCGGACTTCTTATCTTTGGTATTAGTGAGACTTAGTAGAATGAGTCTCATGGTTGGAGTGTAGGGATGGAGAGCTACAGGCTGTTCAGGAGTGGTAGGCAGGACAAGTGAGGTGGTGGTGTCACACAATATATAACAGAGGTTTGACTGCACAGCCCTCACGGTCAGTGATGATCTGATTGAGAGCCTCTGGTGTCTACCACCGATTGTCTAGCCAGGATGTAAACATCAATGAGTTATTCTATAGGCAATGAGGAGAAATTTCTGGAGCAGTAGCTCTTGTCTTTATGGGAGATTTCAGCTGTACTGTTGGATGTGCATGTCTTGGAAATTCTTGAAGTCTGTAGGAGATAAAATCTTGTCACAGGCAGTCAGTGATGTAACAAGGAAAGATGTCTTCCTAGACTTGCTGTTTTTGAATAGAGAAGGATTCATGGGGAATGTGACTGTAGGTGGCTGTCTTAGTCACAGTGATCATGAAATTATTTTCTTTAAAATTTTCAGTGTAATGAGAAAAATAAACAACAGAGTTGCTACCCTGGACTTCGGGAGAGCAAACTTTAAGCAGTTCAGGTAGTTATTTAGCAGAGTACCCTGGAAATTTGCCTTTGAGGGCTGAGTCGACAAGTGCTGGTCAGTCTTTAAGAATGACCTTTTAGAAGCACAGAATCAGGTAATTCCACTGTGCTATAAGTCAGGTAAGTGGGGCAGAGGACCAACTTGGCTGAAAAACGAACTCCTCAGGGCGCTCAAGAACAAAAAGAAACTATATGATCTCTGGAAGCACCAAGGTCAGGTTTCACAGTTAGAGTACAGAGCTGTGGTTCATATATACAGGGAGAAGACGTGAAAGGCCAAGGATTAATTAGAGTTAAAACTAGCCAGTGCTGTTTAAGATTTAAAAGAAATGGGTTTTTAAAATATGTTAATAGTTAGAGGAGATTTAAAGAAAACATAAGACTGATACTTGTTGAAGATGGTCATCCAACTAATGGGGTGAAGAAAAAGCAGAGGCATTCAATGCATTTTTCTGCCTGTCTTTAATAATACAGGTTGATCCCCCAAGCCTGCCAGTGTTTAAGAGGCATTTGGACCCTAATAACATGGTTTAACTTCTGGTCAGCCCTAAATTAGTCAGGCAGTTGAACTAAATGATCATTGTAGGTTTCTTCCAATAGTCTAGTCTATTCTGTTCCATGCATGGATAAAAAAATTATTCAACAGATGGGTATTTTATTTTTTTGTTACTTCCTGCATTGCATGTTTAGCCTCTGTGTGCTATATGCTGGTGCTTGTAATTGCCTGTAAGACTGATGGTATATTGTTCTATCTAATGAACTGTAAAATTGGCTTTTGAAATAAGCACAAGAAGAATGTTAAATCATTAAAAAAAAAAAAAAAAAAAAAAAAAAAAAAAAAAAGGATATTGACTGTTGGCCTTTGTGTTTCAAACTATGAGAAAATCATACCTTTCTTGATGACTTCTTTCATTACAACAGCTGTCTGATGACAATTTCAGTACTAAAAATACCCAGAGACTTTCAAGGAACAAACATAAAAGAAGAAAAAATTAATTCTCTAAACTGAAACTTTCTCAAACTAGTCTCTCTTAACTGATGTTTTTATTTCAGAGTGAGGATAATTGTTTCTGTCATATAAGTTTCAAGACTTTTTCACTGAACAACTTTAGCTGAACAAGTTCCCAAATTGAGCATTTATTGCCCAGAGTGAAATCACCAAAACCGCATAAACATATTTAGGAACAAGACACTCAGCTAGTTTAAATCAGCTGGCACCAATGACAAGTTTTCATTAACTAAAGATGAGGCTGCACATATGGATGTTATACACCAGTGTTATTTCTACCTTTAGCTTCTACTTCCTCTGTCAGGTTGAGGCCTCAGTACAGAGGATAAGACTGAAGTATTACATATTCTATTTTATAAATGGGGTACTTCAGCAAAGCAATAGAAAGACATTACCAATGCGTCTCTGAAATACACCTTAAATTCAAAGACCACCTGTTTTTTTTTTTAATTTCCACCTTTCGACACTATATTTTTGTCTTCCTATGAAGAAAAGTAGCTTTCCAAATATTTTTGAAATTAAAAACTTTTGTTCCTAAATATGCATGTAAGGATATAAAAGGGCTACAGAATTTTCAGCAGTGTTCAGATACCTAAATCCTTTCATTTTGATGCCTCAGAGCCAAAAAAGTCCCACCAGATTTGTGTCTGTATCATTGTGTAAACAATATTGAAAGGCAGGCCCCCAGAGACCAACTAGGCATTCTTTCAGAGCTTCTTTACACACAGAAATATCATGAGATTAATCTGTAAGATTCAGTTCGTGGACAGTTTAAATGAACCCAGTTGCTTCATTTCACCAGGCAGACAATACAGCATCTGAAGTCATGTTCCAGCTCTGGCTTGCAACCATGTGAACAAATCCAGACAAAGGTAGATAAATGAGCAGCAGTAAGAAAGCAGTTAAAACTACGTGACAAATTGATAAGATTATCCTTCAATTCAACAGTTTATTCCAGAAATACTACCTGTACTTGTACAACCTTCATAAATACATAACCTCTCTTCCATGTTTCTCTGTATTGTCTTTGTGCTGACCTATGTTTGCCAGCATAGGTTTCACCTAAGTTGTGAAGCAGGTGTTAATGAGAACTGTTTGCTTATATATTTTTCCACATTTTCACCTATGCCAATTTCTTTTTCTTCCATGCTTTAATTCCCCATCTGCTTTCAATGAAGAGGTTGTTCATGCACTTCAGTAAATTCTGTCTTGCCTTTGAGCAGCATAATCTTACCTTTAAAAACAAAATTACCTGGTAGAACTCTGTTGGACTGGGTTTCTTTAGCTTTGGAGAAATATAACCACTAATCTAGTACTTCTGATGGGTGACCAAAAAAAAAAAAAAAAAAAAAAAAATCCTGAACAAGGATATTAAGGATCTTAAGGACCTTAAGGACCAAGGACCTTAAGCCTAATTTGAATGTATCATATGAAGAGGATAGAATTTTCTTAGAAACTAACTTCATGAAGATAGAAATTCCTTATTTATTTTAGCCATTCTCAGCTTGACCCATGGAATTTGAGAGAATGGGTTGTGGGATGACTGGAAAATACTTTTGATTTAACCAGATATGAAACCACAACTGATATGGTGATTTGATTAAACTTATTGTATACAAAATCATCTATTAAATGGTTGGATAATTCCTTCAGATAGCTACCTTGCAGGAGAGGGAGTAGAAAAATGTGTTGTAAGAACAGTGCATGACTGAGATCTGTATGATGGTAAAAGACATCCAACACTTTTTATACAATATTATGCTGCAGCTTTATGTTTAGAAGCAATTTTTCATTAAGATTATTCACATTCAGTTTTCATTCACATATTTGTCATGTAAAATCCTCTGACACATATTTTCCTTACAGTTCATTACTCTCTCCATTCTTGGAATCTAACTAAATAAACACTTTGGTGGAACCTTTAGTGGAATGAATTACTATATTTAATACTTCTTAAAAAGGCTTTCAACAAAAAGTTTCTACTTACTCTGTGATCTATTTCAGGAACCAGCTGAAATTAAAATCAAAACAGCTTTTTTTTTCACTTTATCAGACTTTATTATAATCACTAAGAGGAGCAATAATATAGTGACATCCTTAATGAATTTTATTGTTATACGTTGGATGCATTATTTAACATTGAATGGTAAGATGTGATGAACAATGTATACCTAGGAAAAATTAAGTATGGCCTGAGGCATATTCTAGTCTCTGAAGTGTTGAGGATACCTAGATTTTATTTTTTTTTAATGTGCCCAAAATCACTTCCTATGGCAAGCCAGATAGTGTTTCAGGGTTCATTACAGCCTCAATTTGCTTCCACTTGTGGTGTTCTGCAGAGAGTTCACTAGTCTCCCTTCATTCTATATTATGGTGGAGTTATAGGGCTGGTCTTCATACCAAAGGGATACTTTTCAGTTTAGAATAAAGTTCCTAATGTCAATATTATTCTTAATGAACCACTGCACATCAGGATTTTTTCCAGTAATAGTATCAGAAATTCTTTTCTGACGAGCTGCAATGTAAATGGACCAGAGCCTTGAGAATGATAATAGAAAATAAAGCCATGGAAGACTGTATGTGCAACAGAAGACTCTTTTCCCTTCCTTTGCCTTCCTTTGCCTTCCTTTCCCCTCCTTTCTCCTCCTTTCCCCTCCTTTCCCTTCCCTTCCCTTCCCTTCCCTTCCCTTCCCTTTCCCAGTCTGCCCTCCTGGCCTAGCCTGACCTGGTCTTTCCTTCTTGCCTTGCCTTGCCTTGCTTCTCTGATGTACATGATGAGGACTGCTTACTTCTAGCAATATCTCAGCTATGGGTTCCAGATGGAAAATGTACTTCAGCATCTCCTCCAGCCCATACAGACTATTAAGACTAGCTTTCAGAGTGGGTCAGTCTAGTAAAATCTACTCTTGAATAACTTTAGGGATGTTTCCTCAGTGTGTAGCTGTGAATACCAATAGTTTACGTTTTACTGCTGCCACACCATGGGTGAAGAGTATAAGATAAGCTCAAAAAAATAGAAACTATATCAGTGGGGATACTACTGCCATTTGGTTCTGAGGGACATGATAAATGCAGATAGATCTGAACTCTTTCAAACCATGTAAATATCCTCCTTTTGTAAAGATATGTAAATTCAAGTCAAGTTTTAAATCTGCCTCCAGAATATGTCTTGAAACAATACATTTAAAGATTTCGACAATCTGCTTTTAATGCAGATATAATATAGCTGCTTGAAAGACTGTTGACGATATATGTTACTATTGGAATTCATTTGTAAATATACAGAAGTACTGTAAACCATACAAAAAAAAAAAAAAAACAAAAAAACAAAAAAAACCCCACACAAATAAAAGCCTAACCATGTCTGTATATAATTACAAAAGAGACTTGATTCCAGAATTTAGGCCTGAACTCATTTGGAGTGTAAAGGATCAGAAACATACATCAAAACATGGATCATGATCTGGCACAACTAGAAGAAACAAAGTTACATAAGACAGAGTTTTGAATTTAATTCCAAATGAAAGGGTCCTGAATGTCTGGTTATTGTTTTCCATTAAATAAAAAGAGTAGCATGTTTTCAGAGTAATCAAATTGTGTATTTCTTCCAGTAAATCATTAACTACTGGATGTGAATTCACACACTCGTAGGCAAACTGTTCAACGTATGGACACAGTTAAACACTCACATTTACCAATTTGCATACAGTCCTTCACACACAGTAACTCACCTTATCTCTTTAGCCAGGGGCTTACACGACTTTTGTAAATGGTCCTTCTTTCAGCAAAGAGACTGCATCATTGTACATACATCTTTAACCAAAATTTATAGCAACATAACTTCATTTTCTATAATTTAACTGGCACAAATTATGTAATACACATTAAAAACATATAATCAGCCATTCTGAGAAGAAAAAATCATGAAGATAACCCATAATGTAGACTCATAAATTAATTCTGTGAATCAATTCACATTATTGTTAATACCTCCCTATCCAATTTTATGTCAACATTTTAATATGTATGAATTATTAATACCAGAAGACTGGTACACTTCTCTCCAATTGTCCCAGAAAATTAAACCATAAAAGACCTTTTGTTGTGGAAGACTTAAACTGCAGAATTATTTTAAGGTAGGAATACAAATAAACATTAGATTACAGTGGGTGGTCTCTCATACTGAATTTCAAGCTGAAATAAACTCAAAGAACATTTAAAAGCACACACACACAAAGATACAATTTTCATGACAGTGGGCCTACTGTAATATCTAAACTCCTTTTGTTTTGTTTTCCAGTATAACCTGTTTAATAAAAAGAGGTGCTATAGTCACCTAATTCATAAAGGTAATTTTTAGTCTCATTGCATACATATCACAACTTGCATATTAACTGTTTTTCCATTCCCTTAGTACACAATGTAGAACTTTAAATTTCTTTTCAGTGTAAAATGGCTAGGATTTACTTCAGAGTTTAGGTTCTTTCTTTCCACACACATGCAATGTGAAGTCCATATGTAACCCTGGATCAACTATTTCTGCATCAATACAATAGTATAACACATTGATGTTACCAAGAATGTATACCTCTGTAAATATTTGTATTTTAGCAATTATTAACATCTACAATACACTCTACAAAACTGCAAAAAAACCCCACCATAATTGACAAATATATAGTTGCAAACAAAGCAACAATATTATATATAATCTGGAAAGCAGAGCACTGAGATCACAATGCTGGTATGAATGGTTACATACTCTTATGTAGGTCTTGGTGCAACTTCTCTCCCAATGCCGTCTGGAACTTTCCCCATCTTCCTTACCTCTTCTGTACATGTAATCATAAGTGTCTTGAGAATACTAGTTGGCCTATTACCCTGGGTTCTCTGATGAGGCTCACAAGTAATGTCCATGCAAGCAATTTCCATCCAACAGCGAACCAAAGAATAAAAAATATTACAGAATCTAACCTACAACAGCTTTTTTCAAGGGTGTTCGAGAAAGCAAACTACGGAGTTAAGGCTATTAATAAGAGAGCTAAATTTTGAGTCATTCTGAACCAAACCATCAGACAATTACAGAGAATTTAGAAAGTGCAGCTCTCCTTGGTAGAGAAATTCACAACAAACAGCAGAGGATTCCATTCAGTGGAGATGTCACAGAAAATGAACTGAATTGCTAGATGAGTTATTGAGAGAAAAAGTTTGAACTACTTATCTTACTGTGTCTGTTGCTCTCTCTTGCATTTGTGTTTGTTTTTTTCTAACAAGGACTGAGGCTTAGCTATGGGTCAGCTTGGATGATTACCAAGAAGAAATATCTCATCTCTAAAAACCACATAATTGTCTACCCAGTCAGTGCCAGGGCGATTGACAGCACTGTTTCATCTGTTAGAAAAACAATAGGAGTGACTGTACAAAAAATAATAATAATAAAACAGATAACAAATCAGTGTTTGATCCCTGAGATACCAACAAGATCTACAGAGGCAACGGATATAAAAAAGTTCTATCCTTTTCTTCACCAACTGCAATATCATTTCCATTATTTCTCCAGGCTCCCATTCTGAATTCAAAGCAATTTATCTGAAGTTCAGACACTGTCAGTGTGATTTAGTTTCAGTTTTATGGCAACTGCAGGTCTCTAATAAGTATGCTCCTTTCATTGATTTTGTTCCCCTTCAGCTGCTGCTATAAATGTAATTGAAATTTTTGTTTTCTCCTCCTGACCTAACTTTTTACTGATGGAAGAGCAATCAGAGCAGTGTCCTACAAGTTTTATACACGTTATTAATAAGAAATACAGTTTCTCCTAGAAATGGACTTCCATAATAACCATTATGACATTCATATTAAAAGATCACCGAATTTTCATATACAATTTTATATATATTCATGTTTTTATGAGTAAGTAGTGCAATCAAAAAACAGAACCTAAATATTACATTTGATTTACGCATACATAATTGTATGATACCATCTACTTACATAATCTGTCACTGTTACTTTAACAATTTCATGAGTATCTCAGACTGGCATTTTAGCAGTACAACAATGTTTTCTGCCATCTTGATATACTGATGTACAGGTGCGTTTATGCTTTGTCCATCACTACAGGGCAGTATGTGGTATAAGACTCATACCTGCTTTGCCACCAAGAGATGGTAAGGGAATGAAAAATCCTGCCTAAGGAGAGCTCAAATTAAATAAATTAATTATACATTCAGTTCTGAAAATGGTCAGGTCATTCCTATTTCCAGAGAATCTCATCCACAGGCCAATTGCTGGGAAGGGTTTTGTCTTCAACACTGTCAAACCTCACAGGGCACTCAGTGTCACAGGTGATCTAAGAGGACATCACCATCACACTGGGGGGCTGCTGTTGAACTGGATGAAAACATAATCTCACATTGAGCTAGAACTGTTCTTATGAACAATTTAAAAAACTACACTCAAATACATCTCAAATATAAACTAAATGGAAATCCAGTGCACAGAGCAGAATCACGGGTTGAGATTCAGAGTGGTAACCTATGTGGCTAAGCAGGCTACCACATTCAGGACACAGCTCCAGATTTTGTGTATGTGTGACGCTTCAATGCAAGATGTGCAACAAGAAATAGAAGTCTCAAATGGTAAAGTTATCTTGTAGTCATACGCAGGCAATCTTCAGTTACACAGCAATCATAACACTGATGAATTTAAATTAAAGGCTGCAGAAGGAACTAGAAAACTGTAGTCAGAATAATGAAATAGTGAAGAAATTCAGAGTATTTCTTTTCTCTGCCTGGTTCACATCTGTCTAGCTGTTATCCTCTTCATCTAAAGCTGGATGAGACTGAGCTAGCAAAAACTGTAGCCAAGGCTCCACACCACATTACAGACTGCAGTTTTCACTCAGTTTCACTGAACTATCTCACAGAATCAATTAATAACACTGCAAAGAAGAGTGAGCCTTGTCCATGCCTACTTTCTGCAATCATTGTGTATTGTGATGCATCAAACAATTTTGTTGCTCTTTCAGGGAGAAACCATATTCTTTACAGTTAATTGCACCTGAGAGGTTCAGCAAGGAAAATGTTATGTGGGTCTGAGTCCTAAGTATCGGCAGAAGTACAGGTCTTCTCAGCTACAAATCGATGTTTCACAGGGAGTAATCCAGAGCAAGTAGGTCTGGTGTTTGTAACATGTTTTTTCCATCTTAACATATATGTACTCAGATTCCTTTAACCAAAATGTGCAACTTGAACAGAACTCTTTGCAAGACTCTTGCATTATCATGTCCACAGGTAATATTCTGATGGCAGACATGAGCTTGGGACAGATGAAGAGAGGCTGAGCAACCTGTCTGGGCTCCATGGTGGTATGAGAGGGTCAGTGAGATGACCAAATGAAGAGCCCATGGTTGCTAGCGTGGGGCAGCAGAAGGAATGCGCTCTCTTTAGCACAGAGAAGCACTGAGACCTGGTGCAAGACTTTGGATAGCCCAGCCAACACTGCTCAAAACTGACTAAAACCTAGTATTGCACTGTAACATTGTGTTGCACTCTCTACACTGCCATCTATTATGCACACTGGTCATTGTTATTACACAGCACAATTACTTAAGCAAGTAATTCAGTATAACAGTGTGATATATGGTGATATGGATATCTTCATATATCCAGTGTGATATATGGAGCATGGTAGTAGAGTTCTGTGAAATACAAAGAAACAAAAATTACTCTTATCAAAATCTTACAAAAGCACTGAACAGCCTTGGCAAAATTATAAAATATGGTGTTCTAATGGTGATACATTGCTCCTGTTTCAAAATTAGTATTGGATCTGAGGATTTCTTTTCCATTAATAGGGGCTTAATATATTGATTTCATTCTGGCCTGCTTTGGGTGCTGCAGTTAATTAGAGACCTCACGGTGTGAGGCTGTAACTCTGGCGCTTCAGTCTCTGCCTCCCAGGGAGAGGTTATTATCCTTGACACAGGGCAGCTGACAATCCTGTTTGTTATTAGCCAAGCCACAGACATCTGTGGCTTCAAAATCATAATCCTTGGATGCATGTAATCAAAGTGATAGCACACGGAGTTGCAGTGCCGGCTATATTTCATTTCCACAATAGCTGTCAAGCCCCCTGCAAAAATGAAAGTATTACAAATGAGGAAATAATCACCTCAAAATGTGTTGGGGAAAAAAAAAAAATAAAAATCCAGCAAATATTTTAACGCAGATTAGCTAATGGTCCCTTTGGTGTGGATCTTTGCTATAATGGATATTAATGCTTTTTGATGTCTCCTTTCCAACTCCGATGAGAAAAAGCCAGTGAATCAGTGGATTAGACTGTGAGAGAACCAGTGACTGGAGATAATCACTTTCAGAGTGCACACAATAGGGGCTGCGGTTTCTGCAAGCAGTGGAAAGTGAGCATGAACCTCTTCCTCTTCATTCTGCCTTTTGTTCACATGCCTCTTTCTCATTTTCATTCCTTAATCTTAGAATAATATCCTGTTTTTTTCTGCTGCCCTGAAGGTTTGCTTAATAAAGTCATAAAAATCTGTCAATGTATTTTAAAAGAATGAGAATAATAAACATTTAAAGCCATGCTGAGGAGAAAGCTGTAAACAATTAGAACTGATATTTATTTAAACCTTTGTATTTAGTTTAAAGGTGAAATTAAATCAGATTCTAAAAACACCCTCTAGCCAAGTACACGTATTTAGGTCCTGATGTTGCATGGTGACTAGTGTTGTCTGATAGCATCCCTGTTTCCTAAACATTGAAATACAGCTTGTTTAACAGTATGTGTAAAAATGTGGAAAAAAGACTGGACTTATTGATACCAACCCACCAAGGGGTAAATCTCTCTAAGAGTAAATATGGTGCGGGGTGGTTCACTGTAGTAACATGTAACAGGAATTCAGCCACCCAGACTGCAGGGAGAATGTATGGAAAGTCCACAGTATCATCCACAGAGCTCACATCTCCTATGCAGAGGGACAAAGGAATGCAGATAAAGCTAGATAATTTGAATCTGTTGGCCCTCAGCAAAAGAAATAATCTTCCTTCTTTTGGAAAGGAACATCTATGGAGAAAAAGAACACCATCATTTACAGTGAATTTATACCTCATGAGAAGTCACTGCCCTGGTATCTTTTTTCTCAGAGTAGCAGACCCTGCAAACCTCCAAACCTCTGCTTTGTGTGCATTACTAACACAATATTGGTGTCCAGAAAAGAAAGCAAGGCAAAGGCATGAGCAACATCAGACTGCTGTGAAAACAGAAATGGAGGCAAAATAAGAGCCATGTTTCACATGTTTTGGGGTTTATCCTCTTTTTTTCTTTCATTAGCTGTCCAACTCAGCTGACATACAATACAAACTACTCATTAAAAAAAAAAAAAAAAAAAAAATCACAAATAAAGGATTATCCCTTTCCTGGGGTGCTCTGAAAACCATATGATCCTTAAGGACAAAGGAGGAGAGGTCCTTAAAAGCTAGCATTATTTATGCCTGCTAAATAATTGCTCACTGCACTCGGATCTCAAGCAGGCATATTACCTGAGAAATCCCTCCACAATGCTCAATGTAATGAAATTATACCTTTCAATATTTCTTAGAAGTTTGGAAGACACCAGAAGAAAAAGTTAATTTATCAAAATCAAAACAAGGTCTAAAGCATATTTTGTCTCACAGTTCAATATGAAAACAATGAACAGTCTTAATTGTCTTCATTTTAGGTTTTGTTCTATTAAGTTTGCATTGTGTCAATATATCTTTATATTCTTAATGTAATGCTAGCGGTTATGATATCTGTAATACTAATTAAATGTCACAGGCTGTCCTGGGTTCAGTATACCACAAAACGCTACATTTTCATATCAAATTACTGTCTTAATATCTGATTCCCACTGTATTTAATGTATATGCTTAACAACTCCTTGCTGGAAAAAATTCATTCATCAATTAATTATCCTAACTACTTCAGTGACAATATTAGGTAGAAATCTCATTTACTGAACAGTAATAACTTCAAAGGTACAGATTCAGATAGTCTTCTAACTCATCTGAGGTATATTTAGGTAAAAATAAAAACAGCAAAGATATTATAAAGCAGCTTTTTTATATAATTTTAAAAAGACAACCCCCCCTGCTCTTTCTAGAAATACATGCTATTATATGCTCTAATTATACTCAGGTGCAACAATAAATTTATGGACATGAATAAAAGACCAAAGAAGTGCTAAATTTGTCAAAATCACACTTGTGGTAACTGATGCTAATTCTTCAAGCTAGACATTAGACATTTGTTACATGAGTAAAAGGATGACAAATACTGATTCAGCTGAACACAGCTTCCCCTGACTAATTACTTTATTTGTTCCCTCCCTCCATCACTAGTTTCCTTGATTTCTCTCAATTATATAGTTAGTTCTTCTAGATATATGCTCTTTGTTTAATAAAACCAAACAGGACATCAAAAACATACACATCCTTTAAAACATACTGTTATAATGCTAAATATAGTAACATGAGGAGACATCTGGGGGCAGACAGAAGGAGCAAAGACATGGCTGAAGAAATACAGAGCCATAAGACAAAATTGTCAGAGTGTGAGACTGAAATGTTAAATAACTGTCTTAAAGCTTGCTTGTGTCTGTGCAAACCTCAAGAACAAGCTGCAGCCTTTGGATTAGTCTAGGGATTGTCACCCATAGAAACAGGAGTGTATTGAAGGATGCACCACCTACTCCTTCACAGTTGCAAAGTCAAACTCCTTAGACAAGCTTCAAAGGGAGAGACATGGACTGAGTGAAACAATATGTTTATCACAGGCTCCATCATGTAGCCATTTGTGGCTTTATTGTGTAGGCCAGACACCATGCACGCATTGCTAATGAGCTGATAGGAGGTGAGCATTTCTACCCCAGAAACCAGATAATTGCTTCAAGAAGCATGAAGTCAGCAAGAACCTGTGGGACCAGAGGAAAATCTAAAGGTGAGAAGATATGCTAATCAGTGGATACAATGAATTTAAAAACACAACAAAAATCTTTGTTCAGTGTGCACCCACCACTGAAGAACTGAAGACTGAGGATCAATGGGACGCCACTGGATCCATGGTGGTGACTATTCTTGCAACTCTATCCCACATGCTTTCTTGATTTCTGTCTTTTCCTTCCATTCTGTCTTATCACTACCCTTCTTTATTTTTAATAATAAAAACTGGTTTGGGTGCATGGCATTTGATCTTGTTTGTCTTAATCTCACACTTGGGATCACATTGAAACCTTCCCCGACATTGGATCGGGACACTGAGTTAGATCACCATTTCATCTTGACCTATATCCCACCTTTGATTACAATCATTACCTTCCTTTTCAAATGGAGGTCTAGAAAGTCTGTTGGGGATTATCACTGAAAGAGTTTTTTCTTAATTGCTTAGATCCACTCAGAAAGACATGTCAGGTGCAAGAAGTTTCTGAGTGACTAATCTCTGGAGGCTGAACAGGTTGTTTTGCTAGACTGAACAAGTAGTATTGTTCTGCTCTTGTATTTTTTCAGAGGTACCCCTAAGAGGTCTTCTTTGGGTTGGGATACCAGGTTAGGCAGATGGGGTTCTGAAGCAGACCAGGCACAATGAGGCTCCTACATAACGCTGGGCTCTGGGCAGCATACAGGAGGTTTCTCATCTTTCTCAAAACATGGCAGATCCATTTAGAAAAGAGTTATTTACACAATTTGCAAAATGTAAGCAAAAGGTATTAGTCATCTATAAAGTAAGCTTAATTGATTTAATGTCTTACTATGAGACACAGAAGCTTTGCCTCATAGAAATGTGAACAAACTTAAATTTTTACTTCATGTGGACACATAGCACCAAATTTACTTTGAAGCTCAGGTGAGGCATTATTTGGACAATTATAGAGAAGTGAAATTATGACTATTGGGTTCTGTGTCAAACCTATGCAATTCTATGAATTGACAATTATTGCAATACTTATATAATACTGCCTGTTCACTCATAGCCAGGTACTAAATTATACCAAAAAAAAAAAAAAAAAAAATTCCAAGGTTCATTATTTGTGTTTTGAACCTGTAACAACAGTTAGTATCAGGAAAGTTACGCATTAGTCCAGATCTCCTGAGAAATATTGTTCAACCCTGTCTGATACTGTTTATGTTTATATGGTGTAAGAATCCCTATGGACAACCTTTTAAATATGGTAACAGAAAACACTGTAAGCCAAAGCTCAGGAAAAAGCAAACTAATGACTTTTCTAAAACTAATCCAATGTATTTCACTAAGTTCAATAGTATGAGCATTACAGTCACGTCTTAATCAAAACATGAACAAACCACACAGTGCAATTGTCTAACTGGTGTACTGGGCTGTAGTACAAGTACTTAAAAATCATAATCATGATTCTCCAGTTTATATTAAATGTTTCTGAGAAGGATAGTCCTTTCTTTGTGATTTCCAACAGAGACTGTAACAGATAATTTAATAGTGCGTTGAAAAGAATTTGTTGACTAGGATGGGCAATGCTTTGACAGCTTTAGCTAAGTTAGCACAGATTTAAGTTAGCATGTGTGTGACACTAGCTCCTGTTTCATGGGCAGATGTTTAGGATCTAGGGAAGAAAATAAAATATTTTTAATTTAAAAAAAAAAAAATTATTACAAGGAGACAACGATGGTTGAAATAATGAAAGAAAGCACCGGGTGTTATAATCCAATTTAAGAGAGTTATCATAAAAGTGCAAAACAACTGCTATTGTCTTTCAAAACCCTGAAAGAAAAATAAGAAATATAGCCATAGTGTTGAAGTAGCTACCAGATGCTATCCGGTACCTTCCCAAGCAAGAGCTAATTGAAGCTCCACTTCAGCACCAAGCTCCATGCAAATGAACAACTGTACTCTCATAGCCCTGCTGATTCCTCTGGGGATACACAGAAGTGCGAGCGCCCACCTCTGCAGGCACAACTGCAAGATTAGAGGATAGCTGGGACACGGGTCAGAGGACAGTGTGTGTTACCTTGATAGTGTCTAATGAGGAAGGCAAAGCCAGTCATCATCGCCAAGTGGATCTTAGTTTGTTCCATCAAGTGTGATGGTACTTAGTCCATTTAAACTGAGTATTTATAGTTTAATTTCTTATATGGAGACTCTTTTCCAAACAACATGTCATCTATCAGAAGAGTAACTAAGTGTTGTTGGCTTAGAAAAGCAAAGGAGTGCTATTTTACAGACAGAAAGACTTGTTAACACACTTTTTAGCATTTGTTTATTTCTAAATGACAGAAAAAAATGCACTGTTTTTCTTCAGAATCAGTTCATTAAACATAATTGCACAGAAAGTAAATTACATGATAAATGTTTTCCTTTAAATTATTTAATTTACAGTCAGGTGCAATGATCTGTTTTAATGACTGGAGCAATAATAATAATATCCTGTATAAACAGCAACGGCAAATGTGTGTGCATATACCTTTTTTTTTTTTCTTCCAATTGTATAGAGTTCACAGAACAATGAGTCAATATTAGAGAAGTTGCATTCAGAATTGTTATTATTAGTTTTGGTGTCAAAAATCTTAAAATTTATTTTAAGGGAAAGATATCCTCACTAAAAGGTGAAAATGTGCATGTGATTTTATTATTATATTAGTATGTATAATATACATAATGGCTAAAATGGTATTAATGGTTTACTGTACCCAATAAGAAATTTCACCTGAACTATGGCACAGCAAAAGTGAACTTGTACAGTATTGAATTTTGAGGGTCATTTGCTCGAGTTTTCTTCTGAAGAGCAATTTAACTCTATTAATAATGAAATAATTCTTAAGTAAAACCACTTTTTTAATAGCTGGTAATATCACTTTCTGCGATGTGGAAGGGACAGGTAAAAAACTTTGTTAGGTCTAGTTGGAGGAGGATTTTAGTATGTTTTGTCGATCTTTCATAAGTGTTCTAATGGATTAATATCACTGAAAACTTTGACTTTCATTTTCCTTATATATAAAAAGTAGTTTCTTTGAGGCATATCTCCTCCTAGATCTTAGGAAATATTGTCCACAGCTGATCAGACAGATTTTTTTTCTTTTCCTGCATTTTCATGTTCTCACGAAGAGTTTGACTTTTAAATTGATGTCTTCCAATGGAAAAAGAAAAAAAAAATCTGCTAGAACTTAACCACTACAATTCCCTTTTGTCCTAGAATTACACAGTCTGTATAAGATTCAGTCTTGTGCTGGAGAGCCATACTACATCTATAAACCACATTTTAAAGGTACAGAGCAGACAGATTGATTCACAGACATTCTGTGTGGAGTAACAAAGTTTAAGAGACATTAATACACAACAGGTGCTTCATATTGTTCTGGCAATGTACTTTAATACTAATCTCAGCATGACAATTCTTATTCCTCTTTTAAATAAAAATTATAGAGTCTTTGTTACACCGTAACAAACCCAATGAATTCTAATACTAAGAGTATGACAGATTTTTTTCAGAAGTGACTTGAGTGGGTTTTAACCCTAAGTCTCAAAATATTCTGTTTACATTTAAGATCTCTATTGTGTAACAAATTGTATCATCCTTCCTTGTCTACTTCTCTACTTCACTCTACTCAGTATGCATCTTTTGGTAGTTTCAGGCTCTGAGACAGGAATGTGGAACTTTTTTTTCCTGGGGGACTGAACACATCTTTCAGACACATTTGGCATGCCACACATCAATACCCACCTTGCCATTAACCAGTAGTAAAGCTGGAGGAGCTTGTGGCTAAGGGCTGAGTTAACTGAAGTCAGGGATGTGATCCAACTCCCCAGGCTGTATATTTCTCACTCCACCTGTAAAACAACCAAATCACTTCTGCAAAGCATTTATTTTACAAGCTAAATAAGTTGTCCAGTTATACCAAACTCATAAAATCAATCCAACAGCCAAAAGAGTTGCAAACTGCAGAGCCATAAAACTTTCCTGAAAATGTTTTTAACTTGGTTTGGGGTTTGGTGAAGAAAAACCTGGCCCAGCATTTTCATGCCTAAGCATTTGAAATTGCAGTCTGGATGGGGGTGGGGGGTGGGTGTCAATTTGCTAACCTTTCTGCTAAGCTGCACACACTCTTCCTACATTCTTCAACATGTATTGGGTGTCTCAGACCCACCTATCCACTGGCCAAAAAAGACAGAGGTAATAACTTCTTTTCTCAGATTTTCAGGCTTGCTAGAAGTGTATCATCAGGAATTTATTTCTGGATTTTTTATATATATATATATTACATCGTATTTAAGTCATTATCATAGCTCTTGAGGTGAAATAACATAGAAGTTTTTTAAAATTAGATTTCTCTGCATGACTTTAATTTTGGTAGCTCCTCTCAAATTTTTTTTTTTATATTTTGAAAATATTTGAAATCCATTTCAGTGCATAGGTTAATATATTTCATGACACCTGTCCTGGTTTTTGCTAGGATAGAGTTAAGTTTTGTTGAGCTGGAAAGGAGCACAGCCAGAGTGCTTGGCCCAGACTGGCCATTGGAGTATTCCATATCATCTGACATTATGCTAAGTATGTAAGGGAGGCAGGTTCTCTCTCGCTTCTGGGTTTGCAACAGGATCTTCATTCTTTTGGGACCACTGACCAGGAATGAGTTGGGTATCGGTTTGTGGGTAGTGAGTAATCACATTGTGCATTACCTGTTTGTACTTTCCATTATTGCTATTGTTTTATTTTTATTACAATCACCATACTGTTGGGGTTTTATTTTTATCTCAGCCCACAAGTATTCTTCATGTTCCTTCAGTTTCCTCTTCCATTCACCACATGGGGAAAGAGTGAGCAATCAGCTGTATGATGTTTGGCTGCTGGTCAAGTTCAAACCACAACAGTCTTTTCTGTGCCCAATATGGGGCCTGAAGGGTTGGAAACAACAGATCTGGTCATAATGTCGATCTCTTGGCTCCTTAAAATTTCACCACTGCTTTTGCTGGATATAGTCCCCATGCTACTGCCTACATCCCATGAAAGTTGGATTAAGATTTTGGTTTTGTTGTACTATGTAACACTGATTTATGGCATGATGAAGTCATCAGACCCGAGGCTACCATCCAGGTCAGCCACTATCCAGGTGAGCACCTCGTTACCTGGCTGTTCCAATGCTGAGATAGCAGGGCCAGTAGCATGGAAATAGAGGGTAGGGAAGTCAGGCATCTGGGATCTCTGTCTAGGAAAGGGGTCACTGACAAAGCAATTGGAAAAAGGACAAAATCTCAGTCTCTAGAGGCAACTCCTGTCAAGAGTGAGGGAGGGGTATCCCTTCAAGGAAGATGCTATATGTCATCCAAGTAAGTGGACCACTATGGAAAGAGGCGTTCAATACTTGAGGGAGCTAGCCGTTTGGGAGATGGTTTACTATTACCCAAATGCACAGCTACTCACAGATCCAGATGAAGCCCAATGCACCCAGGCCATGTGGCAGAAGTTTATACGAAGCACACCACCATCATGTGCCAGTGCATTAGCAGTAATGGACTGAGAAGACAAAGAGGGACCAACAGTGAATGAATTGGCTCACCAACTGTGACATGAACAATATGAATGTGACATGAACAATATGAAGAAAGTCTCTCTTCCTCCTTCGTTGCAGCTGTGGAGAAATTATCTCAAGATTTCCATCAATTTAAAGAGGACATGTCCTACTCCCCACCTGCACGGACTAGAATCTCGGCCATTAGGAGCAGTTGTTTCTCTGCTCAGGAGAACTGGTATACACCATGGGGGAAGCTGTGGCATCTCCTGCATGATTATGGAGAATACATGAAGAAATGGGATGGAAAACCTCCCTACTTCCTAGAAGAGTGGGCACATGATTTGGAAGAAAGAGCAACTACAAAATGAGGTTCTTTTAGGAGAAATACTGCTCCTGTTTCCAGTAATCAAGTGCGCAAATGGAGCAGAAAGGTCAACTTTGCTCACGATCCTATGAGAAGAACTTCTGATTTGTATTCACAAGGAGTGATCAAGATGACACTGAAACCCATGCAGACCACAGTAACTCATTTGTCGTTAGTGGATATTATGACCAACATTAGAGGGGTCCTGCCTCCAGCCAGGCAGAATACAGGGACAACTGAGTTCACTGGACCGTGTGGATTCAGTAGCCTGGCACATCTGACCCCCAGCAGTATAAGGCTTTAGTGGACACTTGTGCCCAGTGCACCCTAATGCTGTCAAATTTTAAAGGAGCAGAATCCATTTGTATTTTAGATGTGACCAGGGGATCTAAATGGCTGACTGAGTTGGAGACTGAGTTGAGTCTAACTGGAAATGAGTGGGAAAAGCACCCCATAGTGACTGGCCCAGAAGCTCCATGCATTCTTAATATATATTATCTCAGGAGAAGGTATTTTAAGGACCCAAAAGGGGATCTGGACTTTTCATATAGCTGTCTTGGACACAAATGAAATTAAACAACTGTATACATTACCTGGTCTCTCAGAGGACCCTTCTGTCGTGGCATTGCTGAGTCGAAGAACAACAGGTGCCAACTGCCACTACAACTGTGCACTGATGGCAATATATCACCGAGACTCAGTGATTCCTATCCATGAATTGAGTCATTGACTAGAGAACCAAGGAATCATCAGCAAGACTCACTCACACTTTAAAACAATATACGATTTATGGTTTTGATCAGTGTACTTTCAAATAAGGAGAACTGCTAAGTCACAACACATGTTCAAGTTTTTTGGAAACCAAATTACAAAGGAAATGGAACATGATTGTTTTCTGGTCCTCAATTGCTGCTAGACAGAGGAACAGGAAATAAATTGAGTGTTTTTACAGCCAAGACATCATGTTTTCTGCTTATGAAGTGGTAATTTTTTTCTCCTATCAAAAGAAATGGGAATATCTTCATAGAAGTTTTTGAAAATATCTAAAAATATTGTTCATTAATAATTCAAATTTGATCAGCATTTATTAGAGTATAAGACAGAGCGTTGGAAATAGTTGGTAATTCCAGGAAACATTACGTCTCTAACCCAGATATTATTGCTGGGTTGCATCTTACAGATTATTGACATCACTAAGGTCACAGAAGAGAATTCTAGGAGACTAATGGGGCATATCCAGAAGCCAAAAGTGCAGTTGAGAAGACTGTTGAGTAGTCCAGAAAAAGAGCTCAGGAAACTTATGACAGTAATCCCATATAAAATAAGCCTGTCAAGAGCCAGGGCCACCAATGACAAGAATTCATTAAATTACGTTCTACCAAGAGATGCTTGGAGAATAGTACTGCAGGGTGAAGCAGGATAAACAAAAATCAGGAGATGAGATTGCCAAAAGATTGGGCATATGCTTGAGTGAAATATGTCAGTGAATCTATTTAATTGAGTATGTAATTGTAATTTATTATAGCAGGTTTTTAGCTAATGAACTGCTGAAGATCAGAATTATCCTTTAAGTTCAGATGAACCCAAGTGATAATTTATAAAACTGACCTGAAACCCAGCTGAACTTTATATCTGTATCTGTCAGCAGACTTCAGAAATATCACTGCTTAGTAGTATCAGGAAAAAATAGTACTCTCAAGGTCACGATTCAAAAATTCTAGCTGAATTCTGGGAAAAATAAGAGGAAAATAAAACCTGATTCTTCATTCATCTGCAAGTTCTCTCATGGAACAAGACTCTCATTCTTTTTACATATTTCCAGAATCCTGCCCTAAAACCTGTTTCATGTAAAAACACAGGATTCTTCACCTCACAGACTGAAAGTCAAGACCTGCTTAACTGAGAATATTCAAACTGCCACAAATAGATTTACAGAGCTGTAACAGCATCTTTCAAACCCTCTTCCAAATTGATCTAAGCATCTCCTGCAAGGTAAATTAATACTTACATACCTCCCTAGGATGTTGTGAGACTTAAATAATTTAATAGTTAATTTAGTTTTGAGAACCTTAGATAAAATATGTTGTTTGAGTGCCAGGTATTTTTCACTATTATGATTCATCACATTTCTTTGCTAAAGCATGTGACTGACTCTCTAAAATTAGCATGTGAATGTTCAGTATTTATTAGAGCTTGTACCCAGTGACTCAGATGTTCCACCCTTGTGTCTTGCAAGGTGTCTTTGCTTTCATGTCAACTAAACAGTAGATAAAAATGCAATCTTTTAATAAGAGGTTCTGTCTCATCTTATTTTTAATATTTTCAAAACAAATATTCCTTCACACACAAGCATTAAGCTTTAAATCCTTGAACATAACAGTAAACAAAGAAAATTTTTATGAGTGCACAAGAATGTGGAGGTTCATAAGCCCATGTACATAACTATCTTTGTGGAAATTACAAAAAAAGTGCCAGAAAATTCTTAAAACCAGTGTCACAATTGGTTCAGCTGGAAAACAGCAAACCCATGAACAGCTATGTTCATTCTGTGTTGTCCGTTATGACTACATCTACAAAGATATGTGTATATCCTTGCTACCATTATCTGTTATGAGAGAGCTGTGTAGGACTGCACCACCACCAAAGGCACAAGGTGTGCTGCAAAGGGACCTTCAGTTCCTGTTGTATAAATTATACTTACTGTTCAGAGTTCAGCCATTTTCCTGTTTTCATCCTGGAAATGTACTAACTATTGGTATTTTAGCAAATTTCATTTCTGAAGCTAAAGGAAGTACCATGCAATTTTCTGTTATTTCTTCTTGTATCATTCCTTATTAGAGGGGAGAGAGAAAATCAACACAAATTGAAAAAAGCCAACAAGTTCCCCACTGTAGAAGGATGTATTCAAAGTATTGCAGTTGAGGAAAATATCCAGTTTTCATTAGAATCATCACAAAGTGGTTTACATTATTTTTCTTGTCTGGTATCTATGGGTCTGAATTATGGCAAAACTGGTGGTTTTTTGACATGCAAGGGTATGCTATACATTTGTGCAGATGAGGACATTATTTCAGCAAGTCATTGCTTTCATTAGATATATCTAATTAAAAATACATTTTACAGAATAAATATGTTACGAGCTTGCTGGACAAAACATTATGAAGAGCAATATGTTTTAGTTTAAATGCTCACAGAGAAGATAGGCTTCTGCTGAAAGTCAGTTGGTAATAAAATTCCTATAAAAGTAATAGGAAAGAGACTTGTACCTTTATGACAGTACTGTAAAAGTCTTGAAAGAGTAAAACATACCCATCATCAGAATTTGACATACGTTGCAGTGTATTTACAGAGTCATTTTACCAGGAAAATGAAGAGGAAAGTAGAAAAGTAATTGAAAATGTCTCTGACTTCCCTTCAGTTGTGAAACAGCATCTGTTAATACCATGTGTATGTAGATTTCCAGTCCTTGTAAGAAACAGAAAATGAACAATTTATTTACAGCAGCTCTGTTTTGGCTTTTACTAGACATAGAAACAGAAACTCTATAGTGAGCAATCAACCTTTTACTAATATTTCTGCCAGAGGTCATTGACAAGAATTGCTGCAAAAGCCATTTAATGTGCACAAAAGTAATAAAATTCCAATCATGCTTGATGGTGTGTTTTATTTTAATAGCCTTAGATGACGTAGTGAATTCTAGAGTTTGTAGATTTGATCATAAATAATGAATCTAGAAGTTCCTGGATTAGGAAAAAATGGCAGTTTACTAGAAATTTGATTTTCTTATTATGGCTGACAGCATCATATAAAGGACAAGAAATACAAGAAAACCTCAGGTCTGAAAGAAAGAAGGAACTTGCATATAATACCACTATTCTTGAAATGATCACATGCCCAGATTGAGTTATTTTTTTATGCTAATGGATAGTTAGATATTTAAACAACCATTTCTACTTACACCAATAACATTTGCAATAGCCATGGGAAATGTACAGTTCATGCAACTATGAATAGATATTTAGCACTGCACTGGTGGGTAACTTTTCCCCCATGAATCACAGTTCAACGTTTTAGAAGTTATTATCTAAAGTGTTGACTTAAAAATAATAACTATCACCACTTAATATTTAGAAATTGCTTCTGCTTTGTGTCATTTTCATTAGAAATATTGTCTTTTAGATGATCTTGGAGTCTTAACCTTTTAAATTCTTTTAAAGGGACTTTGTTAAAGTTACTACAAGTAATACAATGTTCTACCATTTTTTACTGAACCTTTCTTGAACATTCGAGTATTTGTAACAATATTTAGGCAGTCTAATCTATGTGTTGGGTAGCTAATTTGACATTTATTTTGTAATACATTTTTGCACATTTAACTTCACTGATTTTATGAGCAGATATTTACAGTAAATTTAGTGCTGCCTGTTCTACAAAGACACATCATGTGCCATAGAGAATTGTTGACACTGGAGGACACCACTCGAAAAATGTAAGACGGATACACTGATATTTCTTCAATCATCCAGAGTGTACGTGCAAATAAGATTACCACACTAGTAAGTGTATACATTAAATGTCCAAGATACCATCAGTTGTTTCTATAACTAAATACATGTATCATTTCTTGCCAAATATTTATTGCATTTGTACTTTTTTGTACAAATCTGAGGACTCTATCTTTTTAGTAAACCTATCCTTTTTAAATTGATAAACAAATACAGGGAGATTTATAGTAATATATTTATGGAAAAGATAAAAGCAGGATAGAAATGTAATAAAAACAAGCAGCATCATATAAAACCAATAATTTCACAGTAACTGGCCATGGGGCTAATGCTTAATATGACAGTGTTAAGAAATTAGGCCAGACTTCTGTAAAATTTTCCAGTTTATCCATTATTATGAATGATAAACCTTCCAACATTCTCACTTCAGGGATTTAAGTATTCCAGTACTCAGTGCACAGAATAAAAATTGCTTTCTATTTGATGAGATTTAATTTCTTTGCTGTGGGAAAAATATGCAGTATTTATCTTTTTAATGGTTTAAAGTCCTTGGAAAAATACCTGTAGCTCCAGAAGTAAATAAACATCAGGAAAGGGGTAGTTCTAGATCATATCTTTCCTAGTGTTCATATAATCCCAACGAATTTTACTTTCATACTCTTTCCAGATTGTGTAGCGTGGAACCATGTAAACCAGTTGCAAATCACAAATATTTTATTGAACAATATATTCTCTCTTAGATTGCCAATGAATTCTGCACTTGAGAGGTTATCTGTGTAACATGATACATGGCCAGTAGCAGCATAATTCACATTAGAAAACTCCCTCCCATACTCCTCACCCCAAAAAACTCTACCAGAAATTTAACTCAATTAAAAGATATTTCAGTGTCCAAGATTACCTAGCCTGTAACCTTTCTTATAAAAGAACTAATAGAGAGGACAAACTACATCACTTTAATAGAAGTTTTGGGGTTTTATGTCCAATAGGAACTATACTTCATTTCAAATCCATATTGTGAAGAACAGCTGCAGCCATGGAGTTCAAACTTGCTCTTACCTCTCAAGGAAGAGTTCTTTGAGTCATTGTGGGGAATATTCTGAAAATGTCAGCTCACCAGTCAAGACATAGAGGAATCATAAGAATTATTTTTAAAGGAAGTAAAAAAAAAATTATGAACCCACATCTTGAATTCTGTGAACTTCTATTCACTCCAACTCAGAAAACAAATAATAGAAATGGAAAAGCTATGTATAAGGTGGCAAAGAAGATTAGCAATATGGAGCACCTTACAGAAAATAAAAAACTAAGTAAACAAGGACTTTTCAGCTCATAAAAAACAGAAGTGGTACAATAGAAGTCTATAAATTTATTACTACTACAGAGGAATTGAATATGAACATCCTCAGCTGTCATAATACTATTTAATTTAGTCTTTCTGTCATAAAACTAATTTTATTTAATTTATTCCTTCTGCTTGATGACCTCACTGATCACCTAAACTTTAGGTATGCATACCACTTGTTTTATTGTTTCATGCTTTTCCTTTTCTGCTTTTACCATCAGACACTGCATATTACAATCTTTGATCACATCCAGGATAGTCATTCTTTCAACTTTTAGTAGGCAGCATAGCTAAATCCTGCACTCATGAATGTAGCAAGGTACCTCTTTAATACAGTGAACCTCACTGACTCTAAACATAAAGGCATGTATATTTTAAAAGAAAGAGTTTATACAAAATCAGGAGTATTGTTCTATTACTATATATCTCCAACTTTAATTTTAACTACCTCAAAGAAATAAAATTTTAATTACTTTTGTTGGTATATTAGTAGCAGGTTGACACATTGTCCTAAAGCATTTTCTAATAATGTCTCTTTACCTAAATTACATTCATTTAATTAACCTAATCCCTCTGCATAGTTCATCACCCTTTCAAGACAAGATCATTCAATGTTTAAATACTTGTATATTTCCTCACTCACAGGTTGTTCTCATCCCAACTGTCAACAGCAGAGGTCATTCTTATGCTTTTTCTATTCATCAATGAATCTTAATTGACTGATAAAAAGTGTAATAACTTCAGTGGGAAAGACTGACAGCACAAGATCCTCCCAGTCAAAAGCATATTTGGTGCTTAGAACACTTCCATCACAGGCAGGAGATGGGAAAAAAACTTTAAAAGATACAGAATCCAGTTTCAACTTTCACACAGGTTGATCCAAACACTGAATTGCTGCTAAACCAGGCAGCTCCGATGGAGTAGACAGAATTCTGAAATAGAGCTGCAATAGAGACCGGGAGAAATTGTGCTTAGAGATTGGTGTTGCCCAAAGTACAGCCTATAAAATCTTCCATGCCAGAGAGTTTGAAAGAGATGTCCTTTTCATTGGCACTTCCTCTTTGTTAGCTGTGGTTGTGTGCAACTCAGGTACTGTACCTCCTTTTGACTTGTAGAAAAATCACTCTATAACTGTGGAGTTATAAAGTGGGTATGTTTATTCAGCGCTGGGCGCATGGGGGATCGCTCCACCACAAGCATGCGCCTCGTTTGCAGCTCCTGTCCGGCTTATATGTTACAAAGTAGTGCATATTCATAGAACGCCTATACATATACATAGTCTACCCCCGCCTCCCCTCGCTTCTCATGGTAATCAGGTCTCCTCCCCTTGTGCCTGCGCGATGAGCTCTTCAAGTTCTGGGCAGGGGTCGCAGATTCCTGGTCAAGGATCGTATAGATGACGTACCTCATCTTCCTCACTGATTAACTTTTCACCCTGTCGCTCTGTGCAGCCTCAGTTGTTCTCTGGCTTCTGACCAAACTGCCAGGCCAGTTTGTGCTGGAATTTGGGGTAATCTGTTGCTGATACCCACAACTTCAAGGACCAGAGGAGACTTCTCTGTGAGCTAGGAGATAGTAGCCTAGCAACTTTATCAGCACCTGGTATGTCTTTGCAAACAGCCCCATATACCTCCTTTTGTCTTTGCAAAAGTTCCCCTGTCTTGCACCATCAATCTAAGATTGTTTAGACTCCCCATCTCACTTTCACAGTTGTACTGGACAGCAAACATAGAATAATCTACCCTAGTAGTGCCATTCTACCAGCTTTTCAACAGCCAGATATCTCTTGCCATTACCAGGCATATTCAGATAAACACAAACATTTTTCCTCCAATGGAAGTTTGTGTTCTCTAGATATATTAATTCAATGTCTTTAATGATTCTATTCTTTCAAATTATATTTTATTATTAAGAATCTCATTTAAACTATTTTTCTGCCGTTGCAGATTAGTTTAGCTCCTCTCTGTCACCTATAATTGACAACACTCTTCTCCAGATTACTGTTGAGGACTTTAAAATAAGGTTTTAACTAATTCAGGTCCTATCATTCCCCATCATACTTAGCCAGTTCTCATTAACTTTTATTTAAGTCAGTCTTTAAAGCTCATTCTGATGTTCAAACTCAAGCAGATCTAAATCAGTTGTGAGAATAAGATTTCATCATACTTTACCAATGTAGTACAGAAATCTAATCATATTCATTGTGTTCCTTTCATCCCTTAATTTAGTAATTATATTAAAAGGGGAGATTGTCTGCTAAATTCTATTCTTTATCATCAAGGTTAGTGACTTGGTATTGTTTCTTATTCTGCTTGCAATAAATTACTTTCCTCATTAAAACAAGCATTCTTTATACATTTCAGGAAATTCTCCAGCCACACCACCTAAATCTAAACCATCACTTATTTCTAATATTAGCATTTTTATAAAAACATTCTAAAAATAATCAACTTCCTCTAAACATGTTACATCAGCCTACACAATGAAAGGATAAGGTGAAGAGCTTTTAGCAGAGGATAAAAACAGTGTTCATAGAGTCTCTTGTTAAATGCTTGTGATGCTTTTTCTACCATTACTTCTTCATTAAATATGAATTATAGCTCTTTTAACGATGATACTCTGGAAATCACAGTGGCTTAGTTTTATTATGCTTCTTCATATCCACAAGCAATGTATACCTATTTTAAAGCTGATTTAAGGTAATTTGGAAAAGCAAATCTGTCATGATTTGATCCTTTAAATTCTTGTATGTTATGTAATTAGAAGCATGTTGCACTGAATCCAGGAAACACTCTTTCTCAGAATACCTGGAAAATATATTTTTCCATATTGAAATAGCTGGGTGCAAGAGTCATTGATCAGAAATAGTCCTGCACTGGTCTGACCTGTTCTGCTTCTCCTTAGAGGCAATTCTGTTTGATTTGCTGACACTATTCCTGCCCTCCAGAGAGAAAAACATCTGAAAGAGCACAGCCCAAAGAAGCAGAAACTTATATTTTCCAGGGCAGATAATTCTCTTTTGGGAACATACTAGGAAAGGTAGGGATACTGGTCATCTGCAATAATAACCTGATGTAATCCAAAAACTACAAGGTATTCAGCACCCTGTATAGGATCTGTTTCCTAAGACCTGTCACAAAATTGGGGCCCTAGACACTATTTTTATTTATAATGATCAGGAAAAAGCATCACAAGAAACTGTTAATAAATCTTTATTTTTTCAGTGGTAACTGCCATATCAAATATGTCTGGTGTATTAAAACACTGTTTTTTAGACACTGGGCACCTACATTACCATCAGTTTTCATGGCAAATATGAGTGCCTTGTTTATGTTACATTTAAGTATAATTCACAGTATAGTACTAGGTCACAGTTTTCCTGAGTTGCATCGCATATAAAAAGGCATCATTAAAGAATACTTCTTGATTGTTTTACGCTTTCTGATACTCTGAAGATAAAACCTTTATACAAGCCTATCATTTTCCATTTTTCCTGGGTCAAAGTAAAAATGATTCATATGTCAATCATTTCATCTTGGGACCTATAACATAATAACATAGTATTCCACATGACATCAGAGTTGACTGAAGGAAAAGTATCATGCTATATTGACATTATTATTTTAAACATTCCCTGCTCTCAGTAAAGTGGCATAAAGTGATTTACTTTCCATTTGACTGTAAAAGGGAAATTGACTTTTGAGGCACAGTGTACTAACAAGCAATAACTCTAGGTGTATGTCAACTTAAATGTTCCAAAAATAGTGCTCCTTCTTGGTTTATTTCTGTAAAAATTTCCCTGACTTTTACCCAAGAATAGAATATTCTGTTAAGTATTACATTTTGGTTCAATAATTAGATTTTTTTTTTTTCTACACCTAAATATTTTTCATTCTGTTTTGAATAAGCAGAAGGTAAGACAAATTTATGACAACATTTTCAGGAGCTTCCTTTTAAAAATGAAAATGTATCCTGCAGTGTTCAGCTCTGTACAACCAATAGCAGAAAGAACTTGTCTGGAATTCAGCAAAAACCATCACAGTAATTAAACTCCAATGCAGCTGATTTATCAGGAGTTATTAAAACATCTTTATATACATAACTTTGAGAAACACTAAGCAAAGCAAGGAATGAAACCTTCTAATTTTAAGACTTATCCAGGATGATGTATTTAAGTATAATGAATATGAAGAAGGTGATAGAAGGGAAATCATACAATATATTACTGAGAAAATTTAATCGGATTGATATGTGCATGAAATTTTCTGTCAGAAATGGAGTAAGTATCACCTGAGTGATTTGATATTGACCAAATATTTAGGACAGCAGATCTGTAGCTATTTAGGACCAAACTAAATGTTTCAACCAGACTGGGCCACAACAGAAGATCAAAAGGTTTTTTCTGTGGTGCCTGGGTAGCTCTGAAATTCCCCTCTTCTCAGCCTACCTTTCTGATGATTTCCAGCTCATGCTGCTAAATTCCCTTTTGCTCTTCAGGCTTTTGAAAAAGAGAATTCTACAAATGGTGAAATCATGAAAGGGAGAAAGAAATATAAGGTTTCTTCAGTTGTCTGGAATGTTGGTTCTGTATTGGATTTTATGTCACACTCTAGTTCTCTTTGAGATACTCATTTTATTCTACATTTAAATTAGGAGACAGACACTGAGAATGAAATTTCTCAAGGTGAAATCATGCCCAATTAAATTTAGAGAGACTTTGTTTTTAACTTCAGTAGAAACACAGTTCTCTCCTGAAAATTCTGTTAATACGTGGGTAAAAATTGAAATGTTAACCAGTCAAGTGTAACTGTATACTACTAGTGAAACAAACTCATTTTCCTCAGGCTAACAAGAATTTACATGCAACAGCTTGACAAACACTTGATTAAAAAACCTGTGAGGTTTCTTCTTCCTTTAACAATTACATTTAACTTACTATCATGATTATGTCTTGCCAAAATCTCAGCTAAGATTCTTAGTTGAAATTACTCTCAGCTGAGTCATTCTATAAGCAGTTGAGAGCCCCACTGCACAGGGACACATTAAGTTTTATTTTACGAACAGTGTAGGATATGCAATGCAATGTCAAATTGCCTACCCAACCAAGCACAATATCCTTTGTCCCTCAGTAGTCAGAAACTGCTGCTTAGGATAAAGTGAGTAACTCATGCCAGACAACCTGCCATAACTCTTTTCTGTAATAGAGGGCAAAATTTCCTAACAGCTCTTAAGATAATTAACTTATGTTTCTGAGTCATGAGATGTGAGAATTCCTACCTCAGGCCTTGATCCAGAAAACCTGTTAAGCATGAGCTTAACTTTTACTATGATCACTGTGACCCTAAAAGACATAACTAAAAATCTTAGTCATCTGATGAAAGCAGCACTTCTAATTGCTGTATTAATCAATGATATATATCTTTGTGAAGGGCACACCAAGAAATTTAGGTCAGTCACACAAACATGTGTCTTTTTGGGGGGGTTGGTTTGGATTGGTTTTTAAGTTACCATTTCTTATGCTATACTTAATAAAAAAACAGATTCAATATCGGTCTTTAGTGTTACTACTCATTATTGCTTTAATCAACACATGCCTATTAATCTAGCCTACCATCAAGCTTTAAACTTTAATCTCTGAATTACTGACTTTATCATTTTATAGTGATAAGTCTGTACCTATACAGAACAGGCCTACTACGTAAGTGAGCAAAATCAGAAGTACACAAAACTAGCGGGAGCTTATCTTTGTAGATATAAAGTTATTCAATGTCAGAAAGAAATGCCAATGAGCAGATCTTTTATGATATATATGTAAAATGAAGTTGCATTTAAATTCTGTCCACAACAGTGCTGCAATTGAAACGAAAATTTCACTTATATGTATTGCTTCTATCTACTACAATACTACATACTCTATGTTTATGTGTGTCTTTCACTACACATTTCATCATGCTGTCTGCTTCAGAATAAGGAACCTGATAGCATATCATGTATCTGAAATGCACATCCATACTTTTGCTATGTAGAACATTAACTCTCTGTGAAGACCACTGACTCCAAGGAGCAAGCAGGAAGAGGCACTTTCTACAGTGCTTTAGGAAAATGAAGTTAGCGAGCAGGTACAGGAGGCTATATTTTAACCTAAATATATAAAACTTCCTATTGAAAAAGCCGAAAACATACCACATTTGCTCTTAACGATTGTCTAAATACTGGAGGGACATTTTCAAAGACAGGCACATTCTTCTCTGATTTAACAGATTTAGTACCCAATTTGCCTTTCTCCCTCCTGCTGCTTCTCACTGCATTCCAGGGTCTTGCTTCATTTTCCTTCTCTCCAGGGCTTTGCCTCATTTTATGTCTGAACTCAGATTGTTAGGAACAATCTGAGTAGTTACATAGTGCTTTTCTGGGTTCCTCGATCAGCTGAGCAGATCCCATAAAGCAGAAAAGACTACAGAAGCCACTGTG
Organism: Athene cunicularia; assembly: GCF_003259725.1. Taxonomy (NCBI): domain Eukaryota; kingdom Metazoa; phylum Chordata; class Aves; order Strigiformes; family Strigidae; genus Athene; species Athene cunicularia. Next base: position 8,682,526 of record NW_020799142.1, on the reverse strand, counting down.
ACTCATTCCAAGGCAAAAAAAAAAGTCTCTATGCAGTGCTATATGCTTCTAAAACCAGTCCTATATGTGCCGAGCAGTTGGCCTCTGTCTACAAACTCACATGAGAAATATTGTAACTGACATTTTCCCTCCAGTCAACACAGTAATGTATGTGCTGGGAATTATTTAGTATTTAATTATATATCCTGGAAATGATTGGATATCAAAAAGTCCATGGATTTTCCTTATTTACAGTTTAACAAGAGAAATGTAGAAAAAACCCAGGGTCTAAGAAAGATCAAAGATGAACATACTTCTCGAGGCTATTTTGTCATGTATAATCTCTTGATTTAAACACCCAAGGAGCTGTTGCATTTTCTTTTGCTTGACATCATTTTATATTTCTTCTTTCTCACATTATAGTAGAGCATGTCCTAAGGGCAATCGTTCTCTGAGATCTGAGTACCTACTGTGCTATGCCCCTCCTTCCCTATAACCTCCAGTGAATACACTGGATGATTGGAGCCTGAATAATGAGTAAGGAAAGCAAATGTAGGCCACAACACTGTTAAATCCCTTTTAATTGTGTGGCTCAGAAAATAACTATATTGTAATCTATTTGATGTTGTATTAAAGTGTGTTACACTGTTTATACTTTCAGGCTTGGAATAGAATATTTCAGAAAGAAAAACCAAGCAATTAATTAAAGGAGCCAAAGAGGGATGTGGTCGACTGCAGCAATGTGAAGATCATATCTATGTATATACATATACACATGCATATATACACACACCTATATACACATACACACGTAAATACGAATGCATGTATGAATGTGGAAAGGAGCAGTTGCACTTTCAAGTAAGAAACTAATTCTTCATGTTTTGAGGTGAACAGCTTGTAGATGTGGGAGGCTATTTTTAGGAGACATAAGTGCATCCTCAGTCTGCTGTTTCTTTTTGCAGTCTTCAGAATCTGTATGTCCAGCATAAGAGAGCAGCAAAAAATAAGAGTTTCCTGAGTGATACAGTGGTACTTCAGAATAAGGGTATGCAGATACCTTATCTAGGAAGAATAACAACCTGAGGAAAAGGCTGAAAGATACTCATGAGAAGCAAAAGTATCTGAAAAGCAGTATCCTATAGGAATTACTTACCTGTTGTACTCTTGCAGTCACAAAGGAGGAATTAGATTGTCAAATGTACCCATCCCTATCTAAATTCAAAGCTCACAATTTGCACAAAAGGCAAAATAACCCTATGATTCATGCAGAGAGTTCTAAGGTAATAGTAATTCTGCCACTGTATAATCATGTCTTCTACAGTCAACAAGTACACACAGCAGTGAGTGTAAAATATATTTCTAAGCAAAAGAGAAAGCCGTAGGTGAAGAGTTTTATTTTCTACACATGATGTTGTCATTCCATGTGCCATACTTAAAAGAAATTGTTCCTTGTGCCAAATGTTTTCCCTTTTTCAAAATAAAAATTAATCCTAGCAGAATGTTTCCTTCTCAGTTTTCCTTCTCAAATCTGTAATGTTTTCAAATAAGTCAACACAATGATCACTTCCCAATAAAAATGGCAGATTTATGGGTTCCTCTTTATTACTCCAATTCCTCAGCTGGGATCTTTGCAGGGATCTTTTGGCAGTCATCACATATCTACTTTGTGGGTCCTCCTTCCTTATGCTACAATCAACTCTTTTTGGAGCATACACTGGAAGAGATCTAAGTGACTAATTTGATCACTGACCATAACCACACTGTAGGTACATTTTTTTCACTAAATTATTTCAAACTGCAAGAGATCGAGATCTTTCTATCTAAACACTGACAATGTATTAAATCTTTAGGATATTTGTAGTTCTTTAAGTTTTCTGGTGGGATTGCTTAAGGTTAATTTTTTGAAGTCTCTTTTACATAGACCCTCCCAGTATGTTATTTTCACAAAAGTTTTTGCCAGTGATCTCATACAGAAAACATTGCAATAGTCAGGGAAAGGGCATGAAAACAATATTTTTTTTTTTTTTTTTTAATACTTGATGAAAAGTCACAGGGATACTTGTTGCATTTTAACAGATAGTATTACACAAATATGATTTTGTGTTCACACAACTCTTCACAGTATCTGGAGTCTGGTGTGCTTTCAGGAACAAAAAATATTTTTTAGTCACAAACCAGTTAATTCACATCAGTGCAGTCCTTCTCACTAGAAATCAAGGAGGAAAATAATCATGTTTTAATTTAAGATTTGTAAATTACAGTACTTCATCTTTTTAAAAATATTTGAATAAAACTTGTGTTTACATGCCACTGAATATGAATTAAACTGTTTAATATAACACATTTTAAACTGTAAAAGAAACCATACATCAGGTAAAATGTTCAGTGAAGGATAACAGGACTACACAGGAATATTTCCTTCTGCAGAAATTAAATTACTGAATAAGTATTTTAAAGTGTAAAAATAAATCATATTTATCTTATCATTGGACAAAAGCACTTTTAGAATAAAATTTGTATTTGTGAATATTTACTTTTTGTAGAACAGATGTTGCTCATAAAACCTCAGGTTTTGGGTTAATGTGATTATACTCCAAACATGACTGAACATGCAAAGTGTTGAGGGACATTCCTGGTGGTGATGATTTCAGCTGAGACAGCTCAATATCTTGCTGGCCTTCACCCAAAAACTGATAAAATTTCAAGACCTGCTGGATGGCCACTTCAGTATTTCACTAGCTCTTAAGCCAGTGCATTTTCCTGTGTTTTTCCTGTGAAGATATGCTTATAGCTTTGTATAAACAATTGTTAATTTAAAATTTTTTTCATTCTCTTTCTACTAGTTATAAGGAAAATCTCTATTTCAGAGTCTGTTCCTCAATTTATACTCTCAGTCTGATTATTCAAGGATAATAAAATATCCCTCGTGGTTTTTTTGGTTACTCTTTGCTCTGCCCGCCTAGATCAAGCAGCGCACACTGGTCACTAGGTCTAGTCCAAAACAAATGGGAAGCTGGCACCCAAGGAGACTGGAGATGTGTATTCTCACCTTAGGTATGACTGTTAACCTAGCCTTGCCATTAAAAAACACTGTTCTTGCTAAGTTTATTAACAGGGAATGTAAAGGAACTTTAAATAATACAGAAGGCTTTGCAGCCTGTAGATTAGCTAGAACATTCAAGAAAGTTCCTACTCCTTGTGAGCACTTCAGAGTAGTGACAATACAGAAACATTTATAAAGACAAGTAATTCCCTGCTAAGCTTTTTTTTTTTTTTTTTTTTTTTTTTTTTTTTTTTAAATTCAAGCATGACGTATTCTGGATTGTTTTCAGGTCATCTGAATTTTTGTCATATTGGAGAAGAAATACCTATTTATTATTATCAGTGTCATATAGCAATGGAAAACACTAAATTATTAATGGCCTTTGTACACTAGGAATGACTGGGAGGCGTAAGGCAAAGGGTAAGTTTCTTAATAAATTACTTAAGGTATTAATATTGTAAATCTGTAAGTTAAAAATAAATCAGAGAAAATATCACAAGCCATCAGACTTGTAAGTCTGCCTACAAAAAATTCCCTCATTCTCAGTTACATTGTACATGTGAGAGAAGTCCTCCTCATGGCCTAGAATTAGGAACAGTTTGCAGGAAATGATGGGAGTGATGAATGATGAAAAGAACAGGGAGTGCAGAAAAAAAAAGTTTGAACAGGTCAACAGTGACAGAATACCCACTCATTTCAGGGAGTCACACTGCAGATCTCTGGAGGATTTTCTTGGACTGTCTGAGTCAGGGTCCTCATCTGTGTAATTGTGTAACTGCTACTGCTATGAGCATCATGGTCTTCCTGACTATGTGGGACTGTGTAAAACAAAAACATATCTATACAGAGGTTGCATGGAGAGGACAGACTCAGGAAACTGGCCACTCATTAGGGACAGAGTTTTCCTGTGTATTCCGACAGCAGCATGCATGTATGCTCTCAGTCTAGGAAGGCATTTCTGAGATTTCAGTTTAAATTTACTGCATGAACAAATGCAGTCATTGGGATAAACATATAAGAAGTGAAAACCGCATGCAGGAATGTCTTAAAGCCTCACACCAGAGCAAGTGGCCATATTTTTCTCTTGAGCATCATGCAGTGAATGCTGAACTCAGTTTTGCAATAGGAATGGGTATCTACCCCTTCTGAAAGTCTACACCCCATTGCAAAGGAGACCACCTACAAATATGGGTTTGAATCCTTCAGGAAAACTAACACCCACACATTTTCCTTTGAGGTACCAGTAACTTGATAGTTTCTTAATGTCTGACAGTCTTGCATTTTCAGTACTTAAAATTTATTTTCATTAGAGTTATGTGAATATCAAGGAAAATACAAGCATATAAATGCCACTGCAAATTAATTACTGCAAATAAGCATTTTCACTGTTTCTGCCAACTGTAGGGAAAGTTCTGTATTCTTCTCATATATTCATATTTTTAAGATCATATTTATACATATTTATTTTACAGAAGAATAGGGAATTGAAAACTTTTTACAAAAGTGTAATATTAAAGTTGAAATATTATACTTTGAGATTTCCATATGTAAATATAAAAATCACAGAAAGCTTTTTAATATAATTAAATAATTTTGGTTTTACTATTTAGATAATTGCACTGTTAGTGACTGGGTCTGATTACAGCTGATACATAATGTATCGATCATTAGCCTAGAACAGACGTTTGTCTGGCAGTAGTATCTGAGTTTTATGCAAATGACTCAGGAAGTTTTCATAACATACCCATGGTCTGGCATGATTTATCATTTGTGATACAGCAATTTTAAACCTGAACCTTTCGGAAAGCATTTTTTTGTGTGCTTATCCTATGTGCAAAATTTTTTCTTTAAATCATCTTATGGTTTTATGTAAGACATGTAATCCCTACTGCCTGTATTATGTTTGCTGCACAATTTTATTAGTTTCTAAAGTACCCCTCTGCCATCCTATAAAACTGCATATGTTTGAGTGAACTGCTGACAGAAAACAAGTCTCTTTGCAAACTGGACTCTAACTGAAATGAACATTTATTCCAGAACAATGATATGAAAAAAGATAATTCTGTAATAAAGAGTAAAAGTTCTTTATTATAGCTTCTTGATGGTTGAGGCTGATAAAACTGGAAATAGTCTTTAATTTTTTTTTAAATGCTATTAAAAGATAAATGAGAAAAAAACATTATATTTTAATTTATTGAGGCTGTTTTCTAATATTCATCCTTTACCTTAGCACAGTCCATTTGATATATATTACCACAAAAAGGTGAGCCATACAACATATTAAAAAGTAAGTTAAAGTAATAAAAATTAAATTCTTCTTTTGATAAAAGAAGCTTTATTTTTAACAATCAGTCTCAGGAAAAGATATTAAAATGCTCTCGGGGAAACAAATACTCAAACATTCAAAACCTTTTTATTTCCTTGTTGAACAAGTGTGTTGGTTTAAGCCCTGCCGGGACTGGAGACCACGTTGCTGTTGCCCCTCTCCCACCCTCAGCTGGTCGGGCTGGCAGTGAGGCACAAACCCGGGTTAAAATAAGGAGAAATTTAATACAACAGTGTGATAAACAATCTGAACAACAACAGTGGCAATGATAACAACAATGAACAGCAATAACAGTGAACAAGACAAACGATATACAGAGAAATACCGCAAATGGTCATGGCACAAAGCTGACGCGTGGGATCCCGCCACCAAAAATCCAAAGAGAAAGTAAAAGCAAAGTTTCCCACCCCTGGACCTGACATCAGCATGGTATGAATAACCCGGCTGGAGATCCCTTCCCCCTCTCTCTCTGCTGGGGAAGTTTAACCCTATCCTAGTTGAACCAGGACAACAAGTTAGAAATGAATTTAAAGTATAAAACGTAGTTTTGAGATTTTATGTCTTATATAAAATGTAATTGTTTCATTATTTTTCTGAGTCATACCATTTTAATGTTTTCTAATTAGATGTAATTACCAATCTTTCACACAATAAGATGTTACAGAAGCAGTAAAAAATATAGTTAAAGGAATTAAAAATCATTAGTAAGTTATGGGTTTTTTCTCAGGTGATAACATTCAAAATTTTATTCACAAGATATACATTTGGAAAGAAGACACACTGATAAACACTACTGTAATTGAGATACTGTGTAAAATGACATATAATACAGCTATGCTTCCCTTTCTGCATGTTTTTACATATATTGTCAGGAGCATAAGACAAAAGTATTTTTTTGCTAATAATAATTAAGAATAATTTTACACCATATTTTATTTTTCATGCTCCAGAATAACTTTTATTATTTTCTTCCAGTCAGATGCAATAGATGCAAAAATTACACATGGGTAAACCAAAATAATTTAAATGTTTATATATACTTAAATAACATATGTGCATGGAAGCTATATTATCTCTGGAGTAAAAGGTCTGGGATATATTAAGACAAAGACATGCAATCAAGAAAACTGGTTTTGAGTTCTTTTCTTATATTTACTCATGTATTACACAGCTATACTTTCTGTAATTTGCTATTTACCCAAAAATTAATGACTGTTATGTGAATGTGTCTGTTTTCTAATTAATGAAAATTTCCATTATTCTTCTTTCAGGCAAACATTTCTGCTTCTGAAGAAGTGAAAAGAGGAATTCTTCAGAAGAGTAGCACCTCTTCCTTTATCCTCTTTCCTCATGTCTTTATCTGACCAACGCAATCCACCTTTTTTAACTTTTCCTACCATATGTAAGACACATCTGCAACCACAAGGCAACAGGCAGTAGGGCTAGTGCCCTACTTCTGAGTGGAGGCTGTGACATCCTGCCCATTTTCTCTCTATAGTCCTAAACCAGAGGATATAGGAGACAATTGCCATTATAAACAGTAACTTCATTTCTAAAAACTAGATGAACAGTTCTAATCTGATATGTTTCACTAAACCTTTTAGACATTATTTCTTAAGATAAGTCTTAAGTTTGGGACTCCTATGTACATAAAAGTAAACAAAATCCACTAAAATATAAAAAAGATAATAGAAACATGTTTTCTTCTTGTTTAATTCCTTTGAAACTCAGAATTAATCTTGCAGAAATACATTTTTTGATCATACTTTTCCAACTTTAGAGGTTGGTTTTAAAGAATTTTGTATGAGTAAGCATTTAAGATGTTCTCTTTAAAATAACAATATATGATAGAAACTATTTATGTAGCTGAAGAGTTCTTTGCAAAAATCTATGATGTGAGGCACAGCTGCAAAGTAAATTTCAAAAGATTTTCATAAAACCATAATCAGTATTTAAAGTTACAAAAAGTAACCACTCAATTTTTTCATCTTGGAAAAGAATGCTACTTTATTCCTCTTGACCAACACCATTTAAAATATATTTTCTTAATGGCCCTCTGAACATACAATCGGAGTCGAGTTTGCCTATGTCAGAGTAAATCATCATATTTTCCTCAGAGGGAAATATAAGGAACATGGGAAGGTTTTAGTTTTATGCGGGTTTTATACCTGCAGATTTAGAATTTGTTTTCCACTTTCAGAGCTAAGATTCTTTAATATTGTAAAATAACTCTGATAGTCCAGAGATATGTGGTGTTGTAATGCATCATAAAGCTGGACTGCAGAGTCATTCCTGTCTTCAGAGAAGAGTGAAGGAAGTCCCATTAAACACAGGAGAACTTCAGCAGTAATAACTAAGTTTGAGAAAGGTGAAATTTCTTTAGTCAACATATTTACAGCCTAGATTAGGAGATACTTTTTATGGATAATAAAATATAACATATCTGCTCACAACTTTTGCCATAATCTACTGATATAACCAAAACCTCTAGCAATACTTTATAGGGACTGTTGGCTTTATGAAATTTATTTCATCATCAACATCCTCTGAGAATTTCCAATGTGCTCCTCGTTTCACGGGTAGGTTCTCATGGACATAAGCTTCCAATGAAAAGAATAATTAAACACAGTTTTGAAAATAAGAAAATCTGTAAGGTGAAAAAACATAAATTCTCCCAGCTTATGTATTTCTTATTTTACTTTGTATGAGTCTATTTCTTGAACTAACAGTTATAAATGTAATATTTATTGTAATTCATTTACACTTGATGTATGACTGAAAATGCTGAATTACTGATTTTTTTTTATACAGAGAGTTAATGAGGCATTTTAATTCTCATAGCTGTTAGAGGAAACTTTTTTTAATTTATAAGTAATATTTTGTTTCAATAATTATATACTCCACCGCAAAATTAAATGATTAATAGCCCCATTTGACATTTTATACTCGGAAACTGTGATGGACCAAGTATGAGAAAGATACAAAAATCATGGGTCAAAAAGATGCTTTATATGGGTGGAGGGTATATTTATTTTTAGGACATGACTCTGATCTGATAATCCTTTTGATGACATCAAAAAACAATACTATGATATTACCAGGCAAACCAACATGCACTAAAACCCCATGTTCATTTTTTCACTACTTTCTTCAGTAAAAATACATCTCTTGCTTTGACAAATCAATTCAAATTGTGACTTCACCAGAAGATACATTTTCTTGTCAATAGAGGCCCCAATAAACACATGTGAAAAAAAGCCCCACCAATGTATTTTGGCATCACAGGAAGTTTTTCTTATCTTTTTGTGCATTTGAGGACTGCTTTACTCCTAAACAAGCCAGTTTCAATTTACTTTATTTATCAACAGTCCTACATTACTATGGACACACCTGGACATAGACTGCATAAAATGGGAAAGAATTACACGGCAATAGTGACATTCCTGAGTAGTTTGTGATGTGTAATTTGAGTTTAAAAGAAGGTATTGCCTCTATTGAAGCTACAGCATTATCTTTCCCTGGTAGGGAACGACCACAGTTATAAACTGCCATTATTTTTAGGGGAAATACTATAAAATCTTCTTCTGTACATACAACTTCTGTATTTTTTATCTACAGAAGGATACCAAATGGCCAAAGATGTGAAGCACTTGGAAAGGCTGGGAGAAGACTCTTGGTAGTCACATTAAAAACTTTCCAGAGACTACTATTTCTCTGAGTATTTGGGAAAACATCATAGAAATTTCGTTACAATTTTAAGACTGTAAGAAAGATATATCTTATGTCCACCTCTGCACACAGATACTGGGAAGGAAAAAGTATGCAATTCGTTTCTGTGTTTCCCTTTAACATTACAAATCCACTTATGACCTCCAGATATCAGGAAAAGTCATCTAAAGGACTGGAGGTAATGTCACCAGTCTGGTATAATATTTGCAAAACCTGCTCTCACTCTGGCCAACCTCCAGAGTGCTATTCCCTGCATGCTGTAGGTGATAACACTGGTGGTGAGGAAATAGCGGTGTTGGGACAGTCCTGAGCAATCCCAGTGAAATCCTGGAGAGGCATATGAATGGTGGATCAGCAGCATATCGATACAATATGGTGACAGATTTTCTAGATGAGACAGGTTGGGGACAAGAAGTGTTTTATCGATTTCTGGGGTAAGGAAAAAAAGTGAAGAAATTATAGTTTGGTAGTAAAAGTGCTTTTCTTCTACCTGCAGAAAAGCAAGTAACATTTTTTCTTATTTTTATTAAAGTTATTAAGTTTAACTTGTCATTTATTTTTAAGAAAAAGCCTACTTTTACTGTACTTCAAAATATCTCTCAATTCTCCAGAGACTTTTTCTGAGAAAATCTGGCAGCCATAAATTTCTCTGACTTTTTACTGCATTAAAATATCAATAATTTAAAAGACTATTCTAGAAGAACTTTAGAAAAGAGCTCTACTGATTTTAATGTTACGGCACAATATCCCTTTCTGCAATAAAATATTTGTGCATCTCTTATACCAGATATCTTTATTGAACTATTTACTTAATGTTGGAATTTTTTTTTTTTTTTCTGTAAACCTTGTATCTTCATCTTTCAGTAGTCAAAACTATTTTCATCAGCTGGGAAACACATTTACCTCCTGGGAGCTTCCCCACAGTGATTCTGAGCTGTGCACATGATTCTGGAACTTTATATAAGAGTTTAATATTCGTGCTGTTTATTTCATGTTTTACTTTGGTCAGCAATTTTGCTGCCTAAGGGATAGTTTCAAAATTGCCATTAAATAATCAGCAGATACAGGGTTGAGGTAAGTTACAGGACACCCTGCTAAGATTTTCAACAATACCTGCAATTGGAAAACTAGGAAATAACTTAGTGGGTTTGAGTTTCTGTCAGTCCCAAATGTTCAAAGAATATTACCTCAGAGTTAAATCTCATATTTACAACTATTTGAACTTTGATAGATCTATCTAAAATTGTAATTTTTATTCATTTACCATGCAAGTATCTAGGTGCTACTTTTAAAATTTTTGTAATGTTTAATAGCAGCTTAAATTTATGTATTGTATTTCTAGAAATCCTTTCCACTTTATGCAGAAGGTTTTATGATAATGCCTTCAAAGTCTGGGACATGATTTCAAATTATCTTTTCAACAGTTTTTCATATCCACTTTTCTTGGGACAATGAGGAAAAATTAGTAGGGAATGTTCTTTGGTGCTCTGATGCTCAGTGACTCAGATGTTCCACCCTTGTGTCTTGCAAGGTGTCTTTGCTTTCATGTCAACTAAACAGTAGATAAAAATGCAATCTTTTAATAAGAGGTTCTGTCTCATCTTATTTTTAATATTTTCAAAACAAATATTCCTTCACACACAAGCATTAAGCTTTAAATCCTTGAACATAACAGTAAACAAAGAAAATTTTTATGAGTGCACAAGAATGTGGAGGTTCATAAGCCCATGTACATAACTATCTTTGTGGAAATTACAAAAAAAGTGCCAGAAAATTCTTAAAACCAGTGTCACAATTGGTTCAGCTGGAAAACAGCAAACCCATGAACAGCTATGTTCATTCTGTGTTGTCCGTTATG
>NW_020799142.1:8668194-8671538 GCF_003259725.1 Athene cunicularia | reverse complement strand
TATGTAACATCACCTTTTAATCTGACTGACTTTTTAAACTGTATTTTACATTACTTTCACCTAAAGAGAGAGAAAGACGGAACAAGGACACAATACTCATTGGCAGCTTCAAAGAAAGAGCTACCAATAATTTCATTTTAGTTCCATTGTGGACAGCCTGAGTAATAAGTTTAGAATACTTAGGTTAGACATTAAGAAAACCTTTCCATTTGTAGTTAACCTATGGAATAGCCTAAGCAGTTAGGGTACGGAATCCCTGTCAGTGAAGATACCTAAAATTAGGTTAAAGAGATATCTCCCAGAATATTTTCAAGCTTAGTCTGGGTAAAGATGTTAAAATATATAATTTTTTCAAATACCTACATAAAAGTGGGGAAAAGAAAAAAAAAAAAAAAAAAAAAAAAAAAAAAGCCAGACAGAAAGAACTCTGTGAAATTTAGTTAGTAGTTATATTCTATGTGATTCTTTTCCTCTAGAGAACTATTTGCTGTAGAACATTGTCATTATATAAAAGAAATCTTATATATAACACATATAAGTCAAAAAACACATTTTTTGAGCTCTTTAACAGAGCTTACTAGAGACAGTTAAGAAACAGAGAGTCACAAATAAATAAGAAAAATGAGACACTAAACTTTACAAAAGGAAACAGTTAATGAGTTTCTAAATAAAAATTCCTACCTCCCCACCTCTAGCTTTCCTTCTTAAAAAAAAAAAAAAAAAGTATAGTATAAGTCTAACTACTGTAATTCTTCCTAGAGAGAGTTTATGATGGTTAGCCATAGTGGTCTTTAATTAAGGTATAGCATTTCCTTTAGGATCTTGGTTTTGCTCTTCAGCTTGTATTACAGCCTTGGTGTTTATCAGCCCCCTTCTTCACAGAATACCTCCAGAGTAAACTTACTCTTCCCTGAAAGGAATTCCTGGAAATTGAGTGACTTTATTTCCCTGGAACAGCTACTCATAAAATTTATAAGTTGTATGGTATATTTCATCTTTTTTTCCTGCTTTTTCTATTTTATTGGGATCAGCAGGATTTAATAAGTTGGCTTATATGTAAAAAAAACAAACAAACAAAAAAAACACACAGCACAGAACATCATATGAATATATTTTTCCTATGAATCTGGCAGAAAATCTCATTTGATTTTTTCTCTGGCAAATTACCCTTGAGAGTGCCTCCAGAAATGCATGAGATTACATTCAGCCTTTGTTATGTATATATCATTCTTTTTCCCATTTCTTTTGGTAAGTTTACTTATGGACATATTCTGAATGCTTATTCTGTGTTACAGCTACTCCACATATGATGCCTGTGTAGTAAGAGGTGAAAAATGGAAACCATAATTTCTCAGCTCCAGAGAGCTGAAGAAGCTACTCCCAAAATTATGTAGTCCAAAAGTCCTATGAATACTGGAAATTTGTTTCCATGTGAAAAATTCCATCTCCATCATTTATATTTTAATTAGAAAAATAATTTTTACATTACTTAACTGAAGAGGAAAATTTGCCTTATATAAAAGTCAGTAGTTTACCACTCAATTCAGTCACTGCAAAAGAGATTACTGCTAAATACTACTTTTCCCCTCGTGATTTCTCATTCTCAGTCTATTTCTAAATTTAATACATGATCAATTCACAAAACAACAAAACAGAGTATTTCTTGCTATTCCCTACTGAGACCCAGCATAACAAATTCCTATTGCCAGCCCTGGACAGAAGAAGCTCATTGTACTTCTAAGATGTCAGCATCTCCATTTTGCTATTTTTTGTAGACAAGTGAAATTATTAATTTCTGCGTGATTAATGTTTATTGATAAGACCAGTCTATTGCAGAAGTCTTTACCTATTTTTTTTTTCTTTTCAGCACTCTATAAATCAGTATAAAAAGAAAATCCAACTGTATTTTTCTTAAATTCAAGCCAAGAGTTGCTGCAAATCAGCTATCTACCCTAAGGTACTCATCTATTATCCCTCTATAATCAATGTATTTCTAGAAGGCAATTTCACCTATTGTAAGATAGCTGACAGAAACAGATGAACTAACCAATTCTCCACAAGTATTGACTTCTATTCACTGAGTGCAGAATGAGTCTAGCTAGCACTAGACAAAGTATCTAACTATAGTTAAGAATAGTTAAGTGACAAGTGTCTCACCCTAAATTTCAGAGGATGCTTGGTGTAAAATTACAATATTGGTCTTTGTAGGATGAAATAGTAAACATTCAGAAGTTTATAAAAGTACAGGTTTAAGAGTTTATGCACCCAAACCCATTAGCACTTATATAACTTAATCCTTTGTACCTCCATTATTTCCTGTCGTTATTTTGTATTATTTCTTCTAACATTCAGTTTTGGTTTTAATTCAGTTATTGAATCCTGATATAGGAAAAAAAAGTCTCACATCTGTTCTTGACTAATTTCCCTCCTTAAGCTACTCTATGCAAATGAGATCAGTAACCAAGCTTAGCCTACTGTTCAAATTTTCACTATTCTTTTGTCTCTCAGTTCTCCACAATCCAACTTCACAATGGAGCACTCCTGGACTCTGCAGTCACTTACAACTGCTTTACAAGTGTCTGTCATCATCTGAGTACACTAAGTGGTATTTATTACATGGCTCAGGTGCCCTCTCATGATGCAGAATCACTGCTTCTACACTTTAGTTTACAGTATACAGAGATTTCTTAAGAAATAATTGGTTTTTAATTAATAAAGAATCTGTGAATGACCAGATCAACTGACCGACAACATATTAATCAGAATACCTGATATGTATTTATTGGTCAGTAAACCTCTACACCAAGCAAAGATTGTTCAATGTGCTTCTCTACTTTCAAAGAGAAAGAAAATACTGCATTTTTATCAAAAAAAACCCACAAAACAACCAGCTCAACCTGATGAAAAACCTGCAAAAGATTAATTTGACTCAAACTGATGCTTTTCTAAAAGCTAAAATGCTTTGAGTTTCTTCATTACAAGTTCATTTTGAGGACTTTAACTCTTTATATGTAATAAAAATTGATAACTTATCTTTATTCCTCAGGTTATTTTTCACTTTTCCTACGATGTCAAGCATGAGTGAATATGCACAGTGTACCCAATAGTAATCAAACCACAGCAAGGATGACTCTGGTTCCACATATCTCATACTTTTCTCATTCTTTGAGGTTGGTTCCAGTACATGAAAGCAAACCTCAGAAACTTGGAATTTCTGTTAAGGATCAAAAAGCATCTTTAACAAAACTATTAAGAGTCTACATGGTTTTCCCACACCACAAAACGATGATGTCTCACATCTTTTTCAAAGCCTGAGTTTTCTTCTGATAGTAAAAGGACTAATT
>NW_020799142.1:8646612-8668144 GCF_003259725.1 Athene cunicularia | reverse complement strand
GGGGGGGGGGGGGGGGGGGGCAGGAAGGAAAATACAAAGCTCAATAGTTTCTGTGCTTTGTATTTAACTTGTCTGGACTATATTTATTGTTTTATTCAGCTAGACACATTGATCTTTTAGTATGATATTACATATTTTATCTGCAAGCAGTGCTATATTTATTGCTTTTTGAATAGGACTCTTCAATGAACTTCTGACAGATATTATTTAAGAAATATTTTTTAATTATTTTTGATAGTCACAATTTCTGTCATTAGTAGGGCAAACTGACAAATTATCAATGACACATTTATGCTACAACTGGCATTTTCTGGCAGCCAGGATGTAGGAGCAAAAATTTAGAAGATAATATGTATACAATACACTTCTTGTTTGCCATCTGGTTATTTACAATGAGTTTAGCATTAATTATAAGGAGGTGGTGATGGGGTGTTCCTAAACAGAGCTAGTTTTGTTGCAATAGGAAAAGCCATAGATCTTTACTGTTTTGTACACAGCTTCTTATTATGACAATTTCATTTTGTGTGGATTTGAGGCTCAAATATGGCTACACTCCACCTCTTCAGAATTGTAATTGGATCAGAATTATATTATATTCTTATATTCTTGAAAGTCTTCTCACCTTTTCTGTAATTTATTCACTGAAAAGGAGAGGGTGGAGAGGGCTGGCAACTCCCTGCAGGAAGGAGTGAGGGGCTAGGGGCAGCCCCAGTACAGGGCACCAGGCGTCAGTCAGTACTGTGCAACACAACGGGAATGGCTGGTGTACTTAAATTAACTTGCAGCAGATTCACTGCTCTTTGTTTGCCAAGGAATCAGACATGCACACAGCTGATGGATTAACAAATGCATAATACACTTGTGCTGCCTGAAGAGTCACCAAAGGTTTGTGTATCTTGGATCCTGGATTTGACCATGAGTTGCTTGTAACATATCTTCTAATTTAGAACATTCACTCTATTCTTACTAAACAGACTGAAGAAGGCTTACACTGTGGAAATGCAGTACGTACTTTTAAGACAATGGAGCTACATACTATACTTCAACAGGGAGGAGAGTGCTGTGCTTTCTGCTCTGTCATGGAAGTACTTCATAGTCCACACAACATGCAGATTTCAGGAGGCTTTCTATAAGGTCTTCAGCTACTACTCCTTTTTCAATGTCTGAAAGTGTGTTATTTAGAAGAAGGGTCTACAGTCTGGTCCCTCTTTCCTAAAACTCAGTGGAGAGGACCAACTATCCTGAGTAAACAATATACCTAGCAAGAGTTCAGGAAGCCTGTACTGAAATGTAGACCTCTATCACAGTACTACAGAACTACGGTGTGATTACTCCCTTTATTCTTCAAATTTATCTTTAAATAAGACTTCAAAACTCTACATGCTTAGTGATGAGTTGGTGTAAGTATCACTCACCAGTTTAAAATTTATCCCAGACTTTCCAATCACAAAATGCACAGAAACTTCCTTATTAATGTACCATATTAAACTAATTTGTTCTCAAAAACATACACAAGAAAAGGCAGAGAATAAACCTAAGCTAACTCCTGGCCTTGTATCTCAAATGTCTCCTTTCATTACAGAAAAATCATGTTCAGTTCTGATATCAAAATCCAGGGATGTGAAAAAGGCAAATTATTCAACAAGGTGATTTAACAGGAGCCAATCAAATGATATAGACTTCTCAAAACAACCTTAGATCCTGAAGAACTACATTACTTCATTTATCTAGGTGGTAATTTAGCTACAGACTAGTGGGACCTATGAAAAGAAAAATTGCAAAGGATTATTTAATTTTTCAGATTAAAACATAAATATATCAAATCCTCACAAGCTACAACTAGACGAAGTTAACCTAAAGAATATAGGTTAACACTCAGAACAGATGATGAATATATTATAGCATTACAATCCACATACTTGTTCTGAAAGGCTACTTTGAATCACCCACAACTTCTGGCCTGGATGAAGGAACTAGATTCAAACATTACTTTGCATGAATTTAATGACTGCTCTCTATTCGTCTATTGATCTGTATTGACTGACTCTAGACAATGTAAATGATATTACCAGTGAAATACAGACAGTTGTTTTTTGCTGAAAAGCTTGAAGTTTGTAACAATGTTCCTGTCAGTACTTCAGTAGTATGATAATATAAAGAAAATCTGGAAACAAAGAGGGATAAAATCTACCATTAGTCTTAGCAAGAAAAATACTATAGAACTACTAAAGCTATTGTTGTACTTTTCTTGAAAAGTGTGAATTTGCAAAATATTTGAAAACACACCGTGATTTATTTTTACTTGAAAGCCTTTTGTAAAAGATAATTAACTGCAACATTAAATTACTACATGTGTGAATGTAGAATCTCCTAAAGTGCAAGTTTAGAGTAATGGTGAGCTCATCTGCCAAATGTCATTCAAATCAACACTAAAATCAGTGCTGATCTTAATATTAAACTCTAGCTACTTATCCATCAAATGTAGCCCTAAGGACTTGTCACTGAAACTGATCACAATCATTATTATTTTAGTTCTTTGAAACTGTTTGAGAAGAGAGACTTTTTTAACAAATTAACCACAAAACTAACTTAAGCATGTCTTGTAAACTAGATACTCTGTTATATATCTGAATGCTTGATATTAATTATTTCCATTTTCTGCTTCAGTTCTCAATTAAATAATATGATGGGGCTTTTTTTCTTCTGTGATTGGATTACCTAACTGTGAACTATTTTGAAAGAAGTAAAAAAGAAAGGGATAATTTTTCTCTCACAGAGATAAAATGAAGACAATTTGCAAGACAGAGATGATTGAATGATACAATGAGAGGAGAAAAACAGGCCCAAAGAAATTTGTAGCATTTAAGTCCAGTCTTTCTACTTGGAAAGAATCCTGATAACTATTTAAAAATACATAAACTCATTCTTGATAGAAAAAGACATATTAACTGTCTTTCTGGACAATCAATACTGCCTTGTCATATCTTTACAAAGCAAATGCACTGACATATTCTTGAAGAATATATGTAACATCACCTTTTAATCTGACTGACTTTTTAAACTGTATTTTACATTACTTTCACCTAAAGAGAGAGAAAGACGGAACAAGGACACAATACTCATTGGCAGCTTCAAAGAAAGAGCTACCAATAATTTCATTTTAGTTCCATTGTGGACAGCCTGAGTAATAAGTTTAGAATACTTAGGTTAGACATTAAGAAAACCTTTCCATTTGTAGTTAACCTATGGAATAGCCTAAGCAGTTAGGGTACGGAATCCCTGTCAGTGAAGATACCTAAAATTAGGTTAAAGAGATATCTCCCAGAATATTTTCAAGCTTAGTCTGGGTAAAGATGTTAAAATATATAATTTTTTCAAATACCTACATAAAAGTGGGGAAAAGAAAAAAAAAAAAAAAAAAAAAAAAAAGATGTGATGGTGGAGTGGTTGAAGGGGGAATGGAAGCAGAAATTCTTTGAAATAAAAAATTGAAACTTCCGAGTCCAGTAAGTCAAAATGGACCATTTCAATCATCTTGACACTACAGTATTTTCTTTCTCTAGATGAAATTTAAGTCAAGAATTGAAAAGAGCCCTAAAACAAATACTTGGAAAATAAAATATTGTATCAAATATCTACATTTTGACTAAATTAGAGAGGAAAAACGGGGTGGGAGAAGCAAGGTTCGGATAGCACGTGCCTTTGTACTTTTTCCAACTCACTTCACATACCCACTCCCCAAGGTAAATATTAATTCTATTGTCAATCATATTGTTGCCACCATAATTACTACAGTAGATGCATATTAAATGCTTATTTTAATGGAAAATAAAAGCTTTTGAATTCATAAAAACTAACCCTGAATACTGGTGTCACAATCACAAGACACTCCATAAACATCAGAGAACATTTTCACATGGAATAATGACTGGAAAACAGCTGTTATTGAAGTTTTCCGTATAGTAGTCTCATACAGTAATATAAAATTAAATGAGTATTTAATATGGCATAATCTAGATATTTCATTTGCCAATAGTTTTTCTTATGGAAGAAGGAGAAATTCATTTTCAGAGTTTTTTAGTCGCTCTTCAGTTTCCTTTGTCAATTCCCTGGTCTGACTGTCTTCTTTCTCACACACTCCAGACCCTTGATATTTCTTAAAACATAAGAGGCCCTCTGACCCTCTGGTTTGTTTACAGAACGTATTTCTTTTAAAAAGTCAAATATATCCATAATCCACATATTTTTGCCCTAGTTGGGCTCATCTTCTCTTCTTTTAGTTGAAGAAAAAGAGACAGAAAATCAATGACAGCTATTCTCAGCTTTCAAGCCTGTAGCACACTGTTCTAGATCATATATGTACCTGTTACCTGGCGATTTGTCCACAGTTCTGTACAATGCATCAGAAATACTCGCCATGGAACCACAGAGTATAAGAGGGCTCTAGAAACAGTTCTGTAGTTATCAAGGAGATTACTGAAGAAGAGGGATGGCAGCTTCATATTAGAAAAAAAAAGCAATGAGGCAGCAGTTTAGGGACATCCATGATAGTGTAGAATCTGCAAACCACCTCTAAAAAAAGGTTAGTTGGATATTTTTTTCCAGTTATTGCACATGTGGAGAGATAAGGCTACCGCAGAACATTTGGCCAGATTCCTATGTATATGTCAGGTCAGTAAATACCACCTCTTAGAGGTACTCATTAGTATGTTAGTACACTATTTTAAGTGTACTCCCAATAGGTGCCTTGAAGAATGTTGTTCAGTAATTCATAATAATTTAAAGAGACTGCTAGGTAAAAGAAGGAGAAGCTAAAATAAATAGTAGTTGTTTAAAAGAGTAGTTTGTTATATGCTGTGCATGCTCAATGTCCTTCATTGTTCCAGGGAAAAGAGAAAAGCAGTTATAAATAGTGTCCAATATCCTTTTCTCCTTCTGGTGAGATCATTCCATTTAAGTAGTTTATAAATTTACTTGTAAAATCCCTTTATGGCTCACTGTATACATCTGTAAAGCAACATTTACTTCACCCCATCAGACAAGTTCCACAAACATATCTCGATTAAAATTGTACTCTTTTTTTCTCCTGAAAAAAATCAGTGATCTCTTTTATCTAGTTTATGCTTTTTTACAATATTTACTTTTGGCTGTTATAATTGTTGCAGATGGCTGAGGAAATGGTATAGGTCACAATTTTAGTCCAAAGCCACAACCTTGTACATAGACAATGAAGTTTGCATTTGGCAGTATCTTCCTGCTTTTTAACCTCACAGGGATTGCTCATGTTCCATACTTTTTTTAATGAGTATCACATACTGAGACATCATGAAATTGTCTATTGATTTCCGGTTTTTAAGCTTCCATAATCCAGCCTGGAAATGTGCATATCAACACATACAAAAATTATACATATTCCCTGAGCTACCACATCCTTTGCATCACTAGCAATCTCACTGTACAAATCCCCTTTGCACATAGTAAGATCACATAATGTACTCACAGAAAACTCAAATCACACTTTTTACATGAAAAAACTGTTATTTAGGGTGTGCTTGACCATTTTTACCTTTAAAATCTTTTCCCTCAATTATGTGAGACACTATACTACAGAAATGGCACCATGAGATGGCTCCAAACTAAGACAATTACACTTAGGTGCCTACCTGCTCTTCTCTAGCTCTGATTATAGTCAATAGAGATATCTAATCAATACAAGCAGTGCTGCCTCAAGAGCAATTTCATGTCTGAAATGCCTACCAGCATGTGCAAGGCTTCTCCCTTGTCGTACACACCACCCGCATATAGACATCGAGATCTAAAGCCTTCAAACTGAATACAATCCTAATAATATGAATTCAGCAGAGTTTTAGTCCATGTCATTGTACTCTGTTGCAAAAATCATCATCTGTTTACTACACCTCCTCTGCCTAATGGAGATCCAGTCAATAGTGTATTACTTCACATCTGCTGTGAAGTACTTCTACACTAACTTCCACAACATACTGACTTTTCTGACTCAGTCACACTGTACCTCTCAGTATAAGTACTCAGAGAAGATGTGTGTGATAAAAGTAAAATAACATAACTGTTTTCACCTATCTTTAAAGTTTGCACATTCTTTGTAGTGTTCATCTACATACTGTTGTCAGTTCTTGTCACCTCTATGAGACATGTAACAGCAAATGACAGAAAGAGAGCTAAACACCAATGCTAAGTAGGGCATAAGATCACAGACAGTTTTCCTGTCTTTTGCCTCACTGCTTCATGTCTTTATGTTTGTCTGGGTTCTGAGTAACTATCAAGATGCAATGTAGACAGGCATATTTCATGTCAAGCCTTCTGAGAAACTGGAATACTGAGCCCTCTGTAAGAGGTGACTGACACCTCACCAGAGAAGATAATATGAGACACTGCTGAGATCAGTTAGAACTAGAAGAATGATAGTTGATCATAGTATTTCACACTTTTGTTCACTTTCACCAGTTCTTTCATAGTTTTAGGTCTGACTTGCTCCTAATCAACAGGGGAGATAGCAGATACCAAGTGTTAGACTACCTTTCCTGTCCCCCACAAATAATTAAGTCATATCTGATCACAAGGATCTTTGAGCCCTACCAATGTGACAGGTAATGAAAAGGGTGGGCCCAACTATCACAGAAGTCTCAAATGAAGATACAACTTCTGCATCTTAGGCAAAAGTTTCCTATGACTACCAGTACTTACATATGCATGTACTTAAGCTGCTGACCTAAATGCTTGTCCCCAACTATACCATGAGAAAAAGTTCTGTTCTTTGCTGTGTTGCATTAAAACTGGTTTACCAGCTCCAATCTGACATTCAGCTCCCTGTTTGAGACCTGGCAGTCAGAAGAGATACACTTTCATCTGTAAAATGAGCACATTAGCACAGAAATTCCATGAAACAAAGCACATAACTCACACCACACTAATTTTACAGTGCCTCCTTTCAGAGCAGGATCCCCTCACTTTGCACTGGCCCACCCAGTAACATAAACTAAAGCAAAACTATAGCTGACTAGGAATGAATTCTGAAGGTCTGGAGAGAATTAGAAAGAGACACCAAAGATCCCATTTGTAATGAGATTTTAATTCAATCCAGGCTATACAAAGGAAGGAAAAAGGACCTTTGCTTAAGTTGCTTGCAGATGCAAGGAAAATGAGTAAAAGTCCAATCCAGAGAGTTATTGAGAACATGCTATTCCCGATGAGTCACTGAGCATCAGAGCACCAAAGAACATTCCCTACTAATTTTTCCTCATTGTCCCAAGAAAAGTGGATATGAAAAACTGTTGAAAAGATAATTTGAAATCATGTCCCAGACTTTGAAGGCATTATCATAAAACCTTCTGCATAAAGTGGAAAGGATTTCTAGAAATACAATACATAAATTTAAGCTGCTATTAAGCAGCATATGCTCCTAGTCTGAAACAGTGATCTTCCTGAGTTTTATTTCTAGTTACAGCCCCAGCATTTGGTGGTAAAATTAGAAAGGAGTCATGGTGAAATCCCAAATGTTGTTTAAAATATATTAAAAGAAGAAGGAAGAGAAGCTATATATTGTCACTTGAGAGATATTACCTGACCATTATCCTTACTTTCTCCTTCTGACATTGCTTGTTCATGCCTTCATGCCCCCATTCAGTGATTGCTACCTATACAGTATGATGTTCCTGAAGATCGAAGAGGAAGAAAAGGTTCAGAACACAGAGGCAAGGTCAGTCACCAATACAAAACATTATCATATTTCATGTATTTCTTGTGAATCATTAAACTGATTTCCCACAAAGCCATAAATGATGGTAAAAATTTGCTTTTAACCTACAAAGTCCTTCATGGATATAGCTCCTCTTATTTAAATGATATCTATTCCCCCTGAATTCCACTTCAGACTCTGAGTCTCTGTGAAACTATGTGCCAAAATGCTTGTAGACATACCTTTGTTACTGGGAGATCAGTACTGAATAAGAACAGCATATTCCAACTTATTACTTGTCCATTTAGCTGGTTCAGTAGCAGATATATATCTCAGATGCACATCCTCCAAACTCTGTCATACAGAGTCACGTAGCCACAGCTTAGAGACTTAGTGCATTATAAAAGTCTTTATTAATTATTCCCTCAAGGATCTTGAATTTTCTATTCAGTACCTTCCTCGCTACCTCTCTGACTTTATCAAAGCTAGGATTACCACATCCTTCTTTCCACTATTTATGTCAATCTTCTTTCATCTCTCAAAAGTATTCTTCCTTTGAAATACACCTATTTCAGGAGGTAGTGGATATGTCACTGTATTCTCAGGAGCTAAGCTATGAACGTAACAGAAATGACCTTACAGAAATGTTTTTTTAAATAAAAACTCACAACAATTAGAAACATGTTTAAAATTAGCCCCTAAATCAGTAGATTTCTGTGTAATGACTTTAATTTCCACATTTACTTATAATTTCCAGTTGTAGCTCCAAAATTCAATAACAAAGGGGTTGTAATGACATCCCAAATATTGTTTGAAAAACATTAGAGCCAGGGAGACAAACTCTTTGTAATTTTTTGCTAATTATTTATTTGCTTTAAAACAGAATTATTTCATAAATTGCAGAAATCATTTAATTTATGGAAAGGAAATGTACCAGGTCTATATTAATACAGTGTCAACAACCTGAAAGGCAAAATCCATTCCTATCCTAGACTCAGACATGCAGTTTCCTTGCCAGTTTCACTCTTTGTGTCTACCACAGCTCACTTTTTCAGAGAAAGTAAGTACTCTCCTATGTTAATTCTGTAGTCCCTCTGCAGTCATACATTTATCACATGCATAACATTAGAAGTCAACTCAAGTGCTTGTTATAAGGTATTGGACATATATGTATGTAGGATTTCAACAACAGATTCTTACCTAAGTTTCACCATACTTAACACTGGGGAAAATTTCTTATTTCCAAGGAGATGTTAAGAAAACAGCAAAGGAAAAATGAGAAAGTTGGAAAAAATATACCAATGTTATGTATTATAACTCATTAACACAGAGAATGTAATTATAACAATGGAGAGATTTTCATCACCAGCAAGTTAAACATTTCCTTAATACATAGTGGATGAGAGGTTGTAACATCACACAGATAATCTAAAGGATCATTTTGTTCCAAGATGAGAAATAAAATCTTTTGGAGCATCCATCATTCTCAAGACACACAAGGAATCCAAACAGCACGGAAGAGTGCTGTACTGTGCCCTGGTGGACAAATGCAAATAATTCATTTTCATATTCTGTTCAGTTTAAACAGCCTGTTTAAGGAATTTGCCATGTTTTTTTTAGTGTGAATTGAATATAAAAAGATCATTAAGTTTCCAGTCTTTAAAGTTTACATTCATACATTATTTCAGGGTAGGATTTTTTACCTTATCATAAGTTGCATATATTTTACCAGACACACCTGCAATTCTGTGTCATATAACTGATTGCCATGAGGTTGAGGATGGGGAGGATTCTGCTCACTCTTTGGATGATATTCTGCTGCATTTCTCTGCAAATAAAGTGACATTTTCTTTCAGTCAGAATTATCCTTACTGTAAAATACAAGTAGAATAGGAAGAAAAAATAGACCACATATAAGTAACTGGCAGAAGGCAGGGCAGGAAGACTTTAAAGAAGGCTTTGTCTAATACGCTGAATTTTGGCTAAGTGAAAGCTACCAATGAAAATTTAAAGTCTTCTACACAGAACTGAATCAGATACAGCAGCTCAGCAAATAACACAGAAAAACCCTATGGTCTACTTAGTGGTCATAGACGATTACTGGATTCTGGAACTGAAGGTACTCTCATGTTCTGTTCAACATTCAAATATACACAGAAGAGGGGTTGCACTTCCTTTTCAAAAGAAAAAAGCTTTAGGAAGAGGTTGGATTTCTTAGATGAGGTGCAACACTCAGCCAATACAACCATGTATGTTTTGTGAACGTAACTAGTATCATCACCCCTCAATGTATTTTGTTAGAACTGTTGCACCACACTGGATTAAACTAATACCTCCAGTTCCTGCACTATACAGTGCATACATATACTTCATGTCCTAGTCATTTCACCTTTTGGGACAACTCATTTTACAACCACGACAGCACCGAATCAGGGGATCTTCTTTCAAGAGTTATTCTGAGGATCTGTAGAGCACATGACATGTCCATCATCCTCAGATAGATCATCTTTGAGATTGAGACCTTAACATGTAAGTACTTCAGTATCACTCAGGAGAGACTCTCTTATTTCAGAATAAGAACCAATAAGGTAATAACACAGCCAGATAATTTACAATACCAGGAGATATGTGCCTGACTGTGATGGCCAATTTGTTTCACTGGAAGAAAATTTCATAGCTATATTAAAACTGGAACATGTATTTAAGTGCCAGGCTTACTGCAAGTATAAAAGACATTATTCTAACCCAATGACTTTTGACTAAAAGGTGTCTAAGAAGCTTAGCAATTGCAAACATCTCCTTGTGCTTCTAGAATTCTGTCTTCTCTGCTTGATGCATATTGATTTATTAAGAAGTCCAGATGGTTACTATCCACTTGGATGTCAGCTCACACAAATTTTAAAATCCATTTTGGAATACCATATGGACTATTTTGCTGTTGAAAAGCAAGCCAAGTTGGGGGGCTGTTAGAAAGAGAAATTAATCCTTTTTCTCAATGGAGAAAAAGAGATAAAATGTTAATATTTTGGGAACCAAAATCAGTATATGAGAGTGTGAGTCCTTAAACCCAATATAGGTTGTCTTTGTTCTTTGACTGTATACTTGAAAGTAAAGGTAAGGTTTGATATAGACAAGACCACAATTTTTGTCTGATTGAAAACCTAAATTCAAGATATAGTAGTTATTCACTTGCTCATGTGAGTAAACTGGTTTACTTGTCTATGTTTAATCATCTAAATATCACCCTTCTTGGCAGTTTCCATTTTCTTTTGGTTTTATTTTTTAGATAAATCACGTGATAGAAGTCAATGTTTGTTGAAGAAACAGGGATTTTGTAATTTTGAGACCATTTCCAGATACAAGATTTACAGCTGGCAGAGAAAACAGCTATGTTTCATCTTTAATTGTACTGTGTTGAAAGAAACCACTCAATTATTAGCAGTATAACTTTAAGACCTTAAGCCACAGACTGGCAATTTTGATAATGGAATTTAATGGTGTAAGAAGGAAAGTCTTGCAGGTTTAATGAAATGCATCTGTAAAAAACTCCACTTGATGTAAAACATTCTAAACTGTACATTAAAAAACATTGCCTTTCAGCCACTAGAATAAAAAAAACTGTATAAATATCCCTTCAAAATGTTCATTTTTCTGCCTTATTTAAATAAGAGCTGTTTCAACCTACAAGTGCCAGCCAGAGAAAAGGCCACTTCTCTAATGGGCAGATATTCACAAAATAGGAAGTCCTAATAACAAAAAGATGAAGTTTCTTTCTGAAAGCTGAGAAACTGTTATTTATGATAGTAAAAAGGGGAAAAAAAAAAAAAAAAAAAAAGTGCATTTGTTCATTTCCCAGTCAGACACTGTCAGAGACCTGCAGAGTGCAAACAGGAATAGTCTTTTTTTTTTTTTTTTTTTTTTTTTTTTTTATGAGCAGTCAATAACGTCACAGATTTTTGTCACTTTTTATAACACAGTCAAATTTCTGACACTTTAACTTTCCTCATGCGTGTGTTTTCTCTGTGAGAGCAGAGGCCTGAAGCAAAGTACAGGTCATGTAATGACTTGCCAGTGCTTCAGAAGGGCTAGCCCAGCAGTCTGATATTTAGATGCTTATGCTGTTGTGAAATGCAGTCAAGCTAAAATCATACCTGTTTCATACTACTTTGAGAAACTGTAATTTCTATTTGCTTCTTATTGTCTTTACTCTTATTTTTTCCCCAAATTATTATTGTTCAACAACTCGGAATCTCAAGCAGCATGAAAATCCAGAGCCATAACTGATGATAAAATTTTCTTGTGTTTTTTTTTAGCAGATGAAATAACATTCGTTCATATTTAGAAAATTGTGAGCTATAATGCAATTATTTTAATAAATAAAATAATTTTATCATAAATTTGCATTTGCTCTCTGGACTTTGATTGTACTACTATGAATATCTTTAATCACTACAATGGAATGAGGCCAGAAGGAGCGTTCAGAAGTATTTGCTTGGTTACATTAGATGAAAAGTAGAAACGAGAATATATGTCTTGTATTCATTTTCAGGTTTTACAACTTCCAGGTCTGTATGAGCCAAAGTCTGAAGTTGTTGTTCAGCAGTCTTTCCCACATGTTAGATTCACTGGTCAGGAATCACAAAATCATCTGTAGCAATTTCAAAAATTTTACAAGTCAAATGGTGGCATATTATAAAATATTTTACTTTTTTCTCATTCTCTGTGGTAAAAATCTGAATGCTATATAGGTGGGATGACATTACTCCTCTATCAATTTTTTTCTGAAAATGAAATTAAAATGTTAGGTCCCCAGAACGTATAGTATATTTTTTCACTATTTGATAGAAATGGCTTAGACAAAAAAACAACAAACATTTTAAAAATTTACATATATTAAGAGAAAGTATATAGTTTAGATTGTGTTTTTAACATGTAACATGCTAAAAAGTTCTTGAAGTGCTGGAGTGTGAATACAAGGTCAATGAGATCAAGTTTAGTTGACTTAAAATGCTTTTCCAGCAAAGGAAAGACACATCATTATCCGTCACTATCATTAAACCCATTTTATGATCTCGTTGGTTTTCAAAAACTACATTCAAAAATTTTTCATCCCTTGAAATGTTTTCTGTCTTTAAACACTGTTGGTGTGTGCAGAACAGACATCCTCTGCATATCTCAGTGTGCTTGTAAATTTAGGCCTAAAACTTCAGCTCAATCACTTATGCACCTACAAGCTGCCACCAATAATGTTACATAAAGGACTTTTTTTTATTTATAACATTCAAGATGTTTTATGTGGATCTCATTATATGTCCCATCATCAGTATTTGCTCCCATATAAGCAGTTTGAACATAGAGTTAATATTAAAATATCTCTGCTTATCTTTATAGATTATGGCCTTAAATAAATCTTTCTGTCTCATACTGAGGAATAGAAGGGAACATAGACATAAGAAATATGAGGTGGTTGCACTCAGCCTACAGCAAAGAAAAGAAAGAATCCTTCCTCTTATTGTTGAAACTGGGAACATAGGATACAGATTACATGTCCAAAGGTTTATGCTGACCAAAGCCAATACAGTAGAGGGGTACTGCACACTTTATGCAGACAGAGCAGAAAGCCGTTAACAAATGCAAGTGCAAATATACAGCATAGAAATTCTGTATTGATGCAAAAGTGGCAAGTGCATCTGTGCTGCAATCAAGACCTAATCCATGCTTTCCTTGTGTACATCTGGAACACAGTTATGACAGGGGCAACACAGCTCTGACCCGCCATTGCAGTATTCCATGGATATATTATAATCATCCATTCCAAGCACTCCTTACAGGTTGTCTGAAAGCACCTTTAACTAATATCTGGCCTGAAGGTGGTCATATGTAATTTTTGTGATATCCTTTCTTGCGTAAGAGCACAAAAGGTCAACTCAACTGCAAAAAAGGATCAGTCCTATAGGTTTAAACGTGAAGCATTATGTTATTTTTCTCAGTGCACCTATCCTGACACAAAAGAAACTAATCCTGTTCTATGCTACATGACTGTCAATAGTGAGAAAAGCACTTTATTCACATACACAGCTTGTTTTGCAAATAAACCCTGTGTTCTAATCTAAGTCAATAAGAAAATGAACATTTTTCTTTACATGAGCAATTCCCTGAGAAATCCAATACATGCTAAAAATATATTTTTTGCATATATGAAGCTGCATCAGCTCATCTGTAAGCTTCAAGGCACCCTTAATCTCAATTTTAAAGTACAGTTGTTACTTCATCTCTGACAACTCCCACAGAGTGTGAGCATGGTGTAAGTAACGTAAACCAATACTCTTTTTCTTCACTTTTTCACTACTCATCACTCTAATAACTCTTCTACCTCTTCAAAATATAAAAAAGGTTAGTAGGGTTCTTCCACATGTTCTAACAGCCCATGTAGAGGCAAGAATCCTGTGCTGAAGACTCACATGGAAAGTACCATAACACACAACCCTGTTTCAGTTTCAGAAAGTCTGAACATTGTCAGCATTCACTTGGCGTGTCATTTTACATTTTTTTTTGGCTCTACAGGTTCATCAAGGAGTTTCATCTTCTTTAACCAACATCATGTATATTTTTTCTTCTCCTATAAACAGTTTCTTTTTTATACAATAAATTGATCGACAAGTGATATGGCCAAGATCCCAAGAAACCTGTTGCACATTTTACAAGCCAAAATTAATCAGATAACATTTGTAAATGAGACTTTTTTTAAATTTCCAGTCTGACATTTTCTTCAGTTTTCCTGAAGACATGCACAGAAGGAGATTTAAAATTAACTAATTTAAGGGGTATTGCAAACTAGAAAGTGCACATCAGCTTTCTTTGAAGATTATTTGTTAAGATATTCTTTACAACTACTTAAAAGAACTCTATTTTCAGATTAAATTCTCTGTTGCTTCTATTCAGGCCTGGTATTACCTTTAAATATATACACTCTTTCTACTAATTTCCATTATCAATCACCAACAGAAAAGGTAATTGATAAAAATGTAAAAAAACCCTAAGGTACTACAAGCCATCATTTGGTTCAAACAAGTCTGAAAGAAAGTAACTGCATTCTATCTTAAAAACTATAAAACTGTATGCAAGAACACTGAACAACATCATTAAATGGAGAAAAAAATAAATTAATAAACACACAGAATACATCCATACAGCTATACAGGATGGTTGCAAAAGTGTAAGAAACAACCTAGTATTAGACCAGTCCCTGTATACCTGCTTTGCTCAGCCTCTTTTTCATCTGCTTAACTGTGTTGTAATTAAAGCTTTCATATGATAACCATGAAAAAAGAAAAAAAAAAACAAAAAAACACAGCTATTTCTTCACATATGCAAAAAATCTAAGCTTAGCAGAAGACACTGGAACCTTTATGCTAAAAGTTGTAAACACAGCAATCAACAACTAACAATATCTTTCTCTGAATTTATTGTTTCAGCTACACAGAATACTATGTAAAATATTCTGACTTGACTTTGAGAAGTTAATACTACCTTCACAGATCATTTATATATATTTCTTAAAGTAAGTAGGAAAGTATGACAAAAGGAAGCAGAAAAATAAATTGTCAGAGAACTTGAAACGTAACAATTGCTTTAAAAATTTCCATACAGGTTTCTTTAATTTTATTTAAGTGTTTACCTGCATTGTACCCTGCTAGTTAGTGATGAGCCATATCCCTCTTGTCTCTGGTGGAAAATGGATTCTACAGATCCCCTAGTGTGAGTGGAACAGTACTTCAGTACCTGGATCCCTTCTATGTGTTCTAGAAATTGTCTTGAAGATTGAAGGAAAAGCTGAACAGGCTAAAACAGGGTAAAGAGCTCACATATGTGGTTGATGAATTTAGCTCTGTGTGTATGAATGTGTATATACATGGCTATATAATACATATTATATATGACAGACAACTTTATTAATATGTAAAATATATAATTTTAGATACATTACATATGTTTTACCTTGTTTTCATCATGAGAGTGAGAGCTGTCAACAGGAAACCACAGACAGTTTGACTTTGCCAGCAATCACTAAATGACACATAAAAGGTGAGATTGTTGTGAAAATCAGATAGGCTGGGTCTTCAGCCTTTCCATTTTATCTCTCACTTTGGCTATGGTTTTAGATAATTCTGTCTCCACAGCAATATTGTGACTTCCTCATCCTTGATTTTCTGACCTAAGAGTAAGAAACAAGCTGCACCATCACAACAGTCAAATAAAGAGATTACTTTCCCCAGTAACAGCAGTATCTTCCATCAAAACACATATGACACTTTACATTATCAGACTGCAGGGGAACTATGTAGCTCATTTCTTCATGGCCTTTTTTTAAAGAAGACATCTTAGATCATTTTAAGTATATAACCTTTTTGTGGTTTATATTATAAAACTTTCAAAGATATACTAAGTCTATACTAAATTTCTCACACCAAATTCTTACAAAAATATGTCAATGACAAATACTAGTCTGTACTTTTAGCACACTAAAGTATACCTCAAATATATTTAAAGGTTCTAACAAGGCATGGATGAGATCAAAGCACACAGAGCAAAATATCTGCAGTACTGAAAACATTTAAACCTTTCCTGATCAAACAATGAGGGAACATTAAAATGTGTAATGTTCCTAAATACACAATCTATAATCAATGAGATTTTTTTTAAAATTTTTTGATCTGCTGGAGCTTCTTTTATAGGATACATACCTTTGAAAGTATTTCTTGCATCCTATTTCTGCCATCCCAAACAGCCACTTCACCTAGTCTCTTTCATATCTGCATCAAGTTCAAAACTTCAGTTCCACTGCAGGAACACTACAAACTACTTTTTGGCATTGCTTTACCCTCTAAATTTCAGGAATAAATAAATGGACATGCCACTATTAACTATGCATTAAAGAGCTTTCTTTTACAATTAAAAAAAAAAAAAAAGCAATGGAAGACAAATTAAAATATATTTTTTAGAAGTTTTCTGCAACTTGTCTTTCTAGGAGGAAAATTGTGGAACCATACAGACTCAAAGACTTCTGTTTTGTCAATGTGATGTTTCTTTGGCCTCCTGCTACTGTGTTTCCAGAAATCTGTGCTCAGGTTTTTGCAAGGATATTTGTATTCTGTTCTGTTTTATTCTATTACCTCTTTGCAAGTTGGAGGCAGAAAGTAGTCATGAGTAGCACTTGAGATGCTCATGGCAAGACATTTGACTCTGTATTTAGAGTTATGCAGAAGACCATATTCTGCTAAAGAAAGTAATTTTTCTCTTGAAAAGATATATTTTCATCTCCTGCCTTCACAAAATACAGCTGCAGAATAGATAGCAAGGTATAGCAGAACTGGTATTTTCACCATTGCCTTGTGCAGTCATATTTGTTTCTGTTCTCCTTCAGCAGCGGATTAGTGTGATAAGAACTCTTTAACAAAGCAAGGCTAGAACAGCACGGTTTCCATTTTCGGCTGGTTACTTTTTCCTAGTGAAGCAGGATTACACACTGATCAGACAACCAAGTACAGCAGATGTTATATACACATTTATTTCCAAACGTGAGTCACTATATCTACATTATGCTGATCATAAACCAGGTAGTGATTACAGTTTTTCTGGAAAGTCTTGGTCATCGCCCTTGAAGGGCAGGATTTGGGTACCTGAAAAAATTTTAGCAATACAGCTTTATGATTAGGTATCTCATACTGCTATATCTTTAGCTCTTGAAAACATGATGTGATCCACTGAATGTCCCAGAATAATAAAACTCATATTATGCTGAATCTAGTCACTCAGACAAAATTTTGATTTCCTAACAATTTTTTATCTAAAAATGGACAATATATCCTGTGGACTGAATTTTTAACAACAACAACAAAAATATCCTGACTATGGACCTGTATTTCCATTAATGACCAATGCAGAAAAGTACTACAAATGTCACAGTGTCACAACATGTCAGTTTTAGCTGACATCTTTGCAGTCTATCAGCTGTTTATCAGCTTTAGGTCACGGAGATCAGGGCAATACTGAATGACCAGAAATTGGCACATACTACACCCATCTGCAAAAGGTCAAAAGAGTGATCTCTGAAACTACAGACAAGTCAGTCTTGCTTCAGTCCCTGAAAAAGGGACTCATGGAATATCCTTATAGAAGATGTTTCCAGCCACAAGAAGGTGACTGGGAAAAGCCAACATGAATTTACTGAGGACAAACCATGTTTAATCAGCTTGATTGTCTTCTGTGGTGAAGCAAGTTGCTTGGTGGATGAGGGGAGAGACATGGTATCACTTACTTTGACTTTAAGGTTTTTGATACAGCATCCCAGAACATCTTTGTTGGCAAGTTGCTAAGTTATTAACTGGAAAAGTGGAGCACCAGATGGGTGGAACACTGGCTGAGTTGCTGAGCTCGAAACATAGTGGTCAATTACTCAAAGTCAGACTCAGATCTGGTGACAAGCAGAACTCATCAGAGTCAATAATGGGTCCAATACTCTCAAATATCTTTATAAATTATTCAGACAACAGGTCTGAAGGCACCATTTCCAAATTTGTATATAATAACAAACAGGAACATCCTACACAGAGTCATTAATACTGGCATTGACAGGTCTAAAGACTATTTCAACAAGAACTACATGAGCCTTATTAAAGCAAAATATAAAGTCCTTCACCTGTGGTGGAAATCCCAAGCTGCAGTACCAGCTGAAACTATCAGGTTGGGGGCTACCTCTGCTAGAAAGGTCTTCAGAGTCCTGGTGGGCAGAAAGCTGAACATGAACAAGTAGTGAACTCTGGAAGCATCTAAGACCGTTTGCTGGACCATGTCAATAGGAGTACGGCCAACCAAACAATGTGGTTACCCAATTCTACTTGGCATTTTTAAGGCTACACCTGGAGTGCTGTGTCCAGTGTTGGTCTTCTAGTTCAAGAGAGACATTGAAAAATTGGAGTCCAGCAGAGGAGAGCCACCAAGTTGACTAGGGGGCTGGAGAACATAACATAAGAAGAAAGGTTTAAAAAAGAGTTTGTTCAACCTAGGCAGAGCTCAGGGAGAATCTAATAATAGTTTTCATTACCTAAAAAGTAGTTAGAGAGAAAGATGGAGATATTCCCTTCACAAGCAATCATGCTGACAAGGCAAGAAGCAGCAGACAAGAGTTACTTCAGGTGAAATTCTGTCTAGATATAAGAAAAATATTGTTCATCATAAAAGCAGTGAAGTACTGCAGTAGGTTACCCAGAGAAGTGATGGAATCTACTTCACTATAAATATTCTAGACTTATCTCAACACGTCCCATATTGTTTTGTCTAAGGCTTTATTTTCAACAGAAGGTGAGACCAGGTGATGTCCAGTCTCTGCCAGCCTAGGCATTTCCATACTCTAAGAAGATTATCTAAATCTGGGAATCAGAGCGGAGATCCTCAACATTTTATAATACTTTCACCCTGGAGTGGACCATTTGTTAGCTTGATTTTCCATCACTGACAAAGTAGGCAAGAAAGAATTATAAAATGTCTTTACCATGGAATCAGTGAAGTCAGAGTGAAATTATCCCTACACACACGTACCAGGCAGAAGGCAGTAGTTTGAAGGAAAGGAAGGAATGGGGCAAGTCTACTCTTGGGGTGGCAAGAGAACACCCTCTTTGCATACCTTGCATTCCTAGGTGCCTCTATACAACAGTTATGAGATTCTGGATGTGGAAGGCCAGTCAATGGATGATGTGGATGATGGTCCACCTATACCAAGGTGCTGCCAAGGCCAGGAAGTCCTATCCCCTGTATCATGACCACCACAAGGAAGAAACGGTGAGTTATAGTTGTAGTTGACTCATTTCTGATGGGAACAGAGGGTTCAATATGCTGGACAGACCCTCTTCTTAGGGAACTTTCCCGCCTCCCTGAAGCCCAGGTTAGAGGACATCACTAGGCAACTTCCTAGTCTGGTACAGTCCTTGGGCTATTACTCATTATTGCTCTTCCATTTGGGTGGCGATGAAGCAACAACATATAGTCCAAGTGCAATCAAAAGAAACTTCAGGGCCTTAGAATGGTTAGTAAGGGAATCCAGAGCACAGGTAATTTTTTTTCTCTACACTTCCAGTTGTGAGCAGCAATATTGGAAGAAACATACAGATCCAAAATAATTCAAAAGAATTTAGGTTTGTTCCTCTAAAGAGGTGATATGGATAACAACCCAGCTGAAGTGCCTCTCCACCAGTGCACTCAACATGGGCAACAAACAGGAGGAGATGGAAACCACCATGCTGCTAGAAAGCTACAACCTGGTTGCCCTTACTAAGACTCGGTGGGATGAATCCTATGACTGGAGTGCAGCTACCCGTGGCTACAAGGTATTCAGAAGGGACAGAGGAGTTGTCCTCTATGTCATGTATTGGATAGATTGTGAAGAGCTGACTCTGAAGAATAGCCATGAGCAGGTTGAAAAATTAGAGACTGAGGCAACAAACGGGACTTTGTGGTTAGTGTTTGCTACAGGCTGCCCAGTCAGTAGGAGCCTATTGACAAAGTCTTCTTTATCCAGCTACAGGAGGCATCACACTCAGAGACTCTCATCCTGCTGGGGGACTTTAACCAATCCAACATCTACAGGAAAGGTAGCACAGTGAGCTGTAGGCAATCCAGGAGACTCCTGGAGTGCATCAAGGATAAGTTCTTAAACCAGGTAATACAGGCAGCCCTACCCGAGGGGGTGTGTTACTGGACCTGTTGGTCACCAATGCAAGTTAGCTAATCAGTGACATCAAGACTGGAGGCAGCCTGGGCTGTAGTGATCACGCACTGGTGGAGTTCAGTCCTGAGGGTTATGGGCCAGGAGAGGAGTAAAGTCAGGAGCCTGATGTTTAGGAGAGCAAGCTTCCAGCTCTTCAAGGCATTAGTCAATGGGAACCCCTGGGAAATTCCCCTCATGGACAAGGGAGCAGAACAGCGTTGGCAAATCTTTAAAGGTGCTTCCCATAGAGCACAAGAGCTCTAGATCCTCAGATGTAAGAAATCAGGAAAGGAAGGTGAGAGACCAGCATGGATAAATCAAGACCTACTGATTAAATGAAATGGCAAGAAGGAAATGCACAGGCCATAGAAGCAGGGAGAGTTATTCTGGGAAAAGTACGGGTACATTGCCCAGTTTTGTAGGGAAGGTGTCAGGACAACCGAGGTACAGCTGGAGCTGAATTTGGCAAGGGGTGCAAAGAATATTAAGGGCTTCTATGGGTATGACAGACCCATAGTCAAGGAAAGTCAAGCAAAGTGTACCCCCATGATGGACACAACTAGCTGTGAGAGCCGAGCAACTAGGCCTGTGAGAAACTAAGACAAACAGCCTGGGAAAGCAAAAGTTGAGGCTGATTGAAGAAATGCCTCAAACACTCCCAAGACAAAACTATGAGTCACGGGTTGCATGCTGTGGAGGCCGAAGCTGATAACGCTGCCCAATGTATCTGGGGGAGAGAGCACTGTGGAGACAGGATGGCTCTGCCCTGGGGCACCTGGGCAGATTTCAAGGGCCATGTGTCTGGTGAATGAATTTTGCTTCATTATCCACGAAATGCATATTAAAGTTAACACCCCTCAATATGCTAACGAGGGCTGTCATGATCATGCTAGTGACATCATCCCATGAAACACCTTACCCCTCCCCATACATGGGATACGTAGGTCTGTGGGTCGACCTAGGGGAAGGACCCAAGGAAAGTGGGTATAAATCAAAGGGGAGAAGAAAAGACTCTCTCTCTCTCTCTCTGCCCCTCTCCCTGTCTCTTATACACA
>NW_020799142.1:8611220-8646562 GCF_003259725.1 Athene cunicularia | reverse complement strand
ACGCACCCCCCCCCACACACCGCCGGCCGTTTGGAGAGAGCAGTGAGGCCAAGAAGACGGATGCCAGCAAAAAAAGACAGCCGCCTCCTGGAACCCTCGCCGGTGGGATCAGCGCAGGAACCCAGACCGGTGATCTGTACTCCCCCATTCCCTCTATCTCCCTCTTGTCCTTTTTCTGTTAAGAAATGCAAAGCATATTATATTGCTTGCCACAGCTTGCTCTGTACTTAGCCAATTATCATGTGTTCAATTAGTACATTGTAGGTAGTTAATAAATGCTTGAACTTGGAGACTTGTTGTCCGCTCCAATTGGGGATTTGCGAATCTGAGTCACTTGTCCCCCTCGTCGGAGCAGGACGTGACGCTAGCAAACTGATAACAACAGACAAGAAGAAAGCTGAGGTGTTCAACAAAGTTTTTGCCACAGTTTTCACTGGCAATATCTCTTCCCACACCTCTCAAGTGGATGGACTTCAAGACAGGGACAGAGGAGAGAAGTCCCTCCCACTGTAAGAGAAGATCAGATTTGAGACCACCTGAAGAACCTGAACTTACATAATTCTATGGGACCCAAAAAGATGCATCCCATAGTCCTGAGAAGAATTTACTGATGTAGTTGCCAAGACACTCTCCATGATACTTGAAAAGTCATGGCAGTCAGGTGAAGTCCCCAGTGAGTAGAAAAACGGAAACATTTCACCCATTTTTAAAAAGGGTAGAAAGGAGGACCCTGGGAACTACTGACCTGTTACCTTCACCTCTGTGCCTGGGAAGATTGTGGAACAGAGCCTCCTAGAAGTCATATTAAGGCACATGGAGGACAGGGAGGTGATTCAAGATAGCCAGCATAGCTTTACCAAGGTCAACCTAGTAGGCTATGATGGAGTGATTACTTCTACGGATGTAGCAATGGATGTCAACTATCTGGAATTCTGTAAGGCCTTTGACATGGTCTCCTACAACATCCTTCTCTCTAAATTGGAGAGACATGGATTTGATGGATGGACTATTAGGTGGATAAGAATTGGATGTATGGCTGCATCCAGAAAGCAGTGGTTAACATCTCAATGTCCAGATGGAGATCACTGATGAATGGCATTCCTATGGGGTCCATATTAGGGACAATACCATTTAATGTCTTCATCAATAACATAGACAGTGGGATTGAACGTGCCCTCAGCAAATTTACAGATGACACCAAGCTGAGTGGTGCAGTTGACATGCCTGAGGGATGGGATGCCATCCAGATGGACATGAATAACCCTGAGAACTGGGCCCACGTGAACCTCATAAGGCCTGTACTTGGGCCAGAGCAACCCCTGGTATCAGTGCAGGCTGGGGGATGAAAGCATTAAGAGCAGCCCTCTGGAGGACCTGGGGGTACTAGTGGATGTAAATTTGGACATGAACTGACAATGAGCACTTACAGCCCAGAAAGCCAATCACATTCTGGACTGCATAAAAAGAAGTGTGGCCAGCAGGTTGAAGGAGGTGGTTCTGTCCCTCTGCTCCACTCTGGTGAGACTCCACGTGAGGAACTGCATCCAGCTCCAGAGTCCTCAATAGAAGAAAGAAATTTCTTCTGTTGGAGAAAGTCCAGAGGATTCTACAAAAGCATTCTAAGGGATAGAACACTCCTCCTGTGAGGAAAAGCTGAGAAAGTTGGAGTTGTTCAGCCTTGAGAAGTGAAAGCTCCAGGGAGACCTTATTATGGCCTTTTGATACTTAAAGGGGGCTTATAAGAAAGATGGGGACAGACTTCTTAGTGGGGTCTGTAGCAACAGAACAAGGGATAATGGTTTTAAACTAGAAAAGAGTAGCTTGAGAATAAAAATAAAGAAGACATTTTTTACAATGTGTAGTGAAACACAGAGCACAGAGAGGTTGTAGATGCTCCATCCCTGGAAGTGTTCAAAGTCATGTTGGACAGAGCTCTGAGCAATCTAATTTAGTTGACAATGTCCCTGCTCATTGAAAGGGTTGTGCTAGGTGACTTTTAAAGCTCATTTCCAAACCAACCTATTCTAGGATTCTATGATTTTATGAAATAATAAAATCAAAGGTGCCATCTTTAATCTCTTGACCACCTGTGGTACTACATTATTTATTTTCAAATTCTCTCCTGTAGACTGTAGTCATCATGCTGCTTTGTGTGTGCTTTTAGGGACTTGGGGGAAAAAAAACCCTCACCCTTACATTTGTATGCAAAAATGTAGGGAATCCTATGAATGCAATTTTCAGGGTTTGTCTATGTTTGCTCAGCGTATAATTCTCAGGAAAACACAACAGTTGCATGAGATTTTCAAAACATCTCTCACAAAATTAGAAGACTGTTTAATCTCTGAAGTATTATAAAGTTCAAGAAAACAGACTACAGGAATTCAAAGGGCTGGGAGTAAGCCATATATCCATGTCACCAACAACTAACCAATAGTATTATTATTGAACTTGCCCCAAAATAGATACAGATCTATACACATTCTATCATTATCAACTTGGGAATTCACAATAAACTTCATTCTGTATCACACAATGAGTAAAGATTCTTCTTATTGATTGTGCTTACCCTAACCACCTCTTTCTTAAAGATGTCTTATAAATTCAGATAAATGTGATTTTAGAATACTAGTAACGTCAGCATTTTGTTTTGATTAATTTATAAACACCTCTTCATAACAACCCTCCAACTATTTCTAATCTGAGAAAAGGTTATCAATAACAGAGCAGTATATATTAAAAAAAAAAAAAAAAAAAAAAAAAAAAAAAAAAAAAAAAAAAAAAAAAAAAGGCAACCTAATGTCACTTCTCTTACTTCTCTTTAAGCAGTTGAGTTTACCATTCATTCCCAATAGCACATTCTGAGTCTTTTGAACTTTCATATCATATCATATGAGATTGACTATTGAGTGCAAGGAGTCATAGTAAAGACATATTTATAGACAGAGATGTCTTTTAGCAATCTTGGTGTTCAGAAATTTCATTGTAAGCAACATAAAGCTTATCCAGCTATATACTTTGTTTAAAGAAGGAAAAATGAGGAAAACTGCCAAATATTAATCATTAAACACATTTTTTAAGATTACTACTGTTTAATTATCAACATAATGTGCTGATTTTCAATGTACCCATGAATCATTAGGTCTTATTTATGTATAAATCAAGGTTCAAAGTGCAGTTTTTGGAAACCCATAACTACTTGTGCCAAAAAATAAACCAGTTAAGGTCAGCCAATATTTATATGTTTCATAACAACAGCAAAAGAAAACGTTTTGTATCCATTTTAGTAGAAGCAAACAAACTGGTTAGTACAATTTGTTATGTATTACCTCATGCAGGTGGTATTTACTAATTAACTTTAAAGGAATCTCATTTAAAAATTGAACTTTCAGTTCCAATTTCTCATCACTTTCTCCTAATGGGACTGCTTTGATAAAAAAGAATGGGTAGAGTAAAATGGCACAACATTTCACCAACCAATATTCATTTTTTACAGTGAAAAATAAGCAGTGTATACAACCTAAGGAAAACAAATTATAAGCACTTTGTGTAAGCTTAATGTATAATATGATCAAAATTATCAACTACTTTATTGTATGTGTTCACCCGGTATGTTCATTTTTCTTAATTTTTATTTTCTGTATTTCAAATTATGTTGTAACAGTGAATAGACCAGTCTGATCTTGTAAGATTAGATTCAATCTATTTCTAGGCAGTCTTTTATAAAGTAAAAAATAAATAAATGAAACAGAATCCCTGGATTGTGTGCCTGCAGTCTCACATCAATCTTCTAAATAATGGCAGCAGTTCTATTACTCTAAAATGAAGTGGCCCACTATCCACATAAAGAGGCCTTATTAATTCTCAGCTGATTTTTTGTCTCCACCTTGGGAAATTTGAGACCTAGCAGAGCTCCCTTTGCTTTACATTATTTTAAAAATATTAAGATACTTTATTATAAAGTGTCTGATAATTAATATATTGTTTATTTTCTTTAAAATGCTTTTGTAAAATTGTATTTTGCTCATTCCAAATAGCAGAGAAAATCCTGTAGGATTGTTTACAGGAGAGATATATTAACCACAAAGTTTAGCAATATAAATATAAAATTTCACTGAAAGCTTTCAGGATTGAGCTACAGCAATAAACATCATTTTTATACTTTGGCATACAGAATAGATGCAAAATTTTGAGGAAGAACACTGATTTATATCATTTTGCATTTAGCTATTTTTTAAAGGTTCAAGTGTTTTAAAAAGCTGTAAATAAGACAATCAAAAAGCAAGACACTAAAACTCAGTAGCCTGTGCTAGGTGTAAAAAGTCACAGATGTTAAATAACTTGTACAATATTCTCTGGTGCTTTGACCTAGTGCTCAGTTAAAAAATTAATATCAGAGCAGTTCAAATTCACTCAGATCACTGGAAAAAATCTCCAATGAATTTAAAATTCATCAATATACCTAAAGAAAGGGACATCTCCCAACATTGTGTGCACAAGGCCTGAAAGACTAGCAGTGATCATTCTTTTGTATTACATGAAGTTGTGCAAAAATCCCATGTCTGTTCATACATGCATGCAACCAGCCACACACAGACGGCCAAATAGAGTTTGGCATTTCCCAGTTAGGCGACATAGAGCACCAATGTTTCCAAACCAAAAAAACTGCAGAAAGCTTGCTACTAGCCATCTCTGGGTAGTGGCAGAAAGTGCAATCACAGGCAGAAGATCTCTTTGATATCATCTTCTGGGTGAAAGGAGGAAACAAGAGCAAGGAGATGCTTCATCAGACACTTGTCCAAAACTCCAGAGGGACAAAGTCTCCAGGGAAGATGTTCTTCATCAACATCTCTCAGCAAACAGAGCATCAACTAGTTGAAAAATATGTTTTGTAACCTCCTCTTACTGGAAAATCTTTGTCTGACATTATACAGCAGAGATGAGGATGTCACTATGTACTGTGTGACCCCATGGGAAGGGCAAGCTGTTTGATGCATGGTATTGACTTTTCATGATGAGGATGTGGCACAGTGGTGACTTTGAGGTGATGTGATCCAGAGGCAAAGTTGCAGTGTCAAAGCAAAATAGATGTAATTTTTACAGTATTTTGTTGAAACAACAGAGGGAAACAGCCAAGACCAAAACAGTAGGTTGCCTGGAAAGCCTCAGACTTACAGCAAACCCTTCTAAATTCACTGCCTGCACTCTGAACTTCTATGGGGAGCTGATAAGAGTGAACAGGGAGTATTCAGTAATTTTTTTTTAAAGTTACATGCCTATAAGATTTTTACTTCACAGGTGGGAAACTGGATGATTGCCCGATGGTGAGTTATTTCTCTGATTATTTATTCTTCTCCAAATGGCATTGGTTTCTTTTTTTGCTGGAAAAGATCCTTCTTATTCTATGTGCTGTCTCATACCTCACAAACATTAAAAACATTTCCAAGATGGAGTGTGATTTCAATTATATATATGTGAGAATTTTCATAAAAATTCGATTCCTTCATACATCACCTACCTGCCCTGTAAATGAATAGAACTTATTCAAGAGAAGAAATCTGGTGCCCATTATTCAAACAAGTCTAATTGGTCAATTCCACCCTGTCATCACAATAATTTACACAATCAGTGTTAAAGAGAGAATTTCTAATATGGAAAACTGGGATTGAATGTCTGCATTTCAGTTTAGTATTTACAAACAAGTCAAGGAGACTCAGTCCACTTTTCAGCCCACACTGAAATAATTTCACATCTCATGTAGAAATGTGAAAGTGTAACTGTTATGTTTTGGATATGTCAAAGGTAGCGCAGCTACTGAAAGCAATATTGGTAGGGTATCTCTGCTGAAGAGGATGACACAAGAATGATGCCAGTACTGAAATTTTTTTAGGACTAAGTCTAACTCTAGCTTTTGTTAAGCAGCTAGGCCTGTTTTGGCTCTGACACACAGTCCACAAAGTCAGTGAGATTCATGTCACACAGGCTTTTTAATAATTCTATCCCTAATGACTATATCAAAACCAATAATTCAATAGAAAACAGGAATTTGACACAGTCTGGAATGCACAAAAGAGAGGAAAAGGTTATGACTAAAGTTTAAAAATTCTGGACCTATTTATTAAATAGGGACTTCTTCACAAACCCAAACCCCTATCTATATTTTGTCCATGTTAGTGGGACTCTGTGGTGGTCACATACATATTCTTATGCCTTCACTGCTGCTAACCTTTAGTTCCATTCAGGTTCACTCAGAATATTTCCTGTTTTCTAAAGCTGTCAATAATATATAATTTTCTTTTAATAGTGGAATTTTATATGGAAGAAGCCTGCAATTGCATATACTCAAGTGGCAGAGCTTTTGTCATGTCTCCAGGAAGGGGAAGATGGGGGAGGACAGAAGAGGAAATAAATGCCACTCTAAAAAATAACATGCACGATGACAGTCATGATGAACTACTTTTCCCCACCAAAGCTCCATTTCCATACCTTTCTTTACCTAACCGGGAAAATTTAAACATTTCCAGAAAGCCTAACAAGTCATATTTAGTGATCAAGAAAGTTACTGGATCGGTACTTAGTACATTATTAGCTACATTTTTCCTTCTTACAGAAAATGCCTTTCTGAGTTTTAATAGACATTTATATTTAGATATATGTTTTGTAATGTTGATCATTTAAGATTATAGTGATCGCATCAGAGGACAAGGGAACAGCCATGGATGTCATCTATCTAGATTTCTGAAAGGCCTTTAACATTCTTGCTGATAAATAAGTAAGACTGATGAATTGATGTATGGACTGTTAGATGGGTAAGGAATAGGTTGAATGGACACATCCAAAGAATTACAGTCAATGGCTCAATGTCCAAGTCAAAATCAGTAATGAGTACTGTCTCCCAAGGTTCTATATTGAAATCAATACTATTTAATATCTTCATCATCAACATGGACAGTGGGATTGAGTGAACCCTCAGCAAGTTTGCAGATGACACCAAGCTCAGTGGTTACAGTTGATTTACTAGAGAGATGGGATGTCATCCAGAGGGACCTTGATAGGCTTGAGGAGTGGGCCAATGTGAGCATCATGAAATTCAACAAGGCCAAGTGCAAGGTCCTGCACCTGGGTCAAGGCAATCCTCAGTATCAGACCAGGGGAATGAATGGAATGACAGCAGCCCTGTGGAAAAGGACTTTGGGGTACTGGTGAATGAAGAATTGGACAATGTGCACTTGCAGCCCAGAATTACAATTGCATCCTGGCTGCATAAAAAGAAGAGTAGGCAGCAGGTCAAGAGAGGTGATTCTCCCCTTCTACTCCATTCTGGTGAGACCCCATGTGAGGAACTGCATTCAGCTCTGGGGCCTCCAGCACAAGAAAGACATGGACCTGTTGGAGCATGTCCAGAGGAGGGCTGTGAAAATGGTCCAACAGCAGGAATGACTCTGTTATGAAGAAAGGTTGAGACAGTTGGGGTTGTTCAGTCTGGAGAAGAGAAGGTTCCAGAGAGACCTTATTATGGCCTTTCAATATATAAAGAGTCCTACAGGACAGATGGAGAGAGACTTTTTACCAGGGCCTGTAGTGACAGGACAAGAGGTAACAGTTTTAAACTGAAAGAGGGGAGATTTTTACTGGACATAAGGAATGAATATTTTTTAGGAATATGGAATAACTTTATAAAATTTTTTTAATCGTTGCTAGTTTTGACTTGGACATTGAGCCATTGACTGTAACACTTTGGATGTTTTTCCAAGTCTCTCAACCAATTTAACTACTCCTTAAATAATGAATACTGTTAGTCTAGTTCCAAACAGAGATAAATATTATCATTTCATAAAAATAAAAAAAGGTTTCCCATTAAAATGATTTATTGTCCTGGTTTTGATCAGGATGAGGCTAACTTTCCCCGGGTTGAGAGGAAGCACAGCTAGAGGGCCGGTCCCGATCAGTCATTGGAGTATTTCACACCATATGATGTCATGCCCAGGGATACAAGTGGGCAGGCTTCTTCTGGCGCACACCGTTTTTGGGTTCCAGTCCAGTCGCATGTTGCTGTGGGGGCAGTCACCAGGCTCAATAAGCCACCTCTGCATTTTACCCGTTTCTTTTTGGATCCCCTGAAGAACATCAGAACAACCAACAGGTGGATCAGGCTGCCAAGATTAAGGTGTCTCAAGTAGATCTGGACTGGCAACATAAGGGTAAACAATTTCTGGCTCGTTGGGCCCATGACTCCTCAGGCCATCAGGGACGAGATGCAACATATAGATGGGCTCGTGACCGAGGGGTGGACTTAACCATGGATGTTATTGCACAGGTAAACCAGAATGTGAGACATGCTAGGATCAAGCAAGCCAAACAGTAAAAGCCCATTTGGTATGGAGGACGATGATCAAAGTATAAATATGGGGAGGCCTGGCAGATTGATTATATCACGTTCTCACAAACACATCGAGGGAAAGGCTCTGTGCTTACAATGGTGGAAGCAGCCACTGGTTGGCTGGAAACTCATGCCGTGTCCCATGCCACTTCCCAGAACAGCATTTTAGGCCTTGAGGAGAAAGTCTTATGGCGGCATGGCACGCCAGGAAGGATTGGGTCAGATAATGGGACACATTTCTGTAACAGCCTCATAGATGCCTGGGCCAAAGAACATGGCATTGAGTGGATATATCACATTCCCTACCATGCACCAGCCTCTGGGAAAATTGAGTGATACAATGAGTTGCTGAAAACTACACTGAGAGCAATGGGTAGTGGAACTTTCAAACACTGGGACGTGCATTTAGCAAAAGCCACCTGGTTAGTCAATACCAGAGGATCTGCTAAGCCAGCTGGACCTGCTCAATCAAACCTCTTACATACTGTAGATGGGGATAAAGCCCCCGTAGT
Organism: Athene cunicularia; assembly: GCF_003259725.1. NCBI lineage: Eukaryota > Metazoa > Chordata > Aves > Strigiformes > Strigidae > Athene > Athene cunicularia. The sequence goes on along the minus strand of NW_020799142.1, from coordinate 8,637,673 downwards.
GTGTTAGAAATATGTTGGGGAAGACCGGCTGGGTTACTCCTGTATTGGGTAAAGGCAAACCCATGTGCAAGATCACTTTTGCCCATGGACCTGGGTGTACTTGATGGGTGATGCAGAAGGATGAAGAGGTCCGATGTGTGCCTCAGGGAGATTTGATTTTAGGTGAGACTAGCCAATGAACTGGACTGTCAAATAACCCTGTATTGCATTTAGTGCCTTGCAACATCCCCGTGCCACATCCAAAGCCCCCTGCTCCACCAACAGAGCCGGGTCTGCCTCATTCCTCAGCCTGATAGACTGTCATGACAGATGAAACCCAAAGTTGTGGACTAATTTAACTCAGCAGACATTGTGGAAGGATGGTCCATAGACTAAGGGAATGATATCTGTGAGACCCGGGAAAGGGGTAGTGATTCCTTAGGCTGTATTTGGAGCCTGAGCACGACGTCAGTGGTATGGAATAAGGGGTGGAGACTGTCCTGGTTTCCACCAGGATGGAGTTAACTTTCCCTGGGTTCAGACGGAGCACGGCTGGAGGGCCAGTCCCAATCAGTCATTGTAGTATGTCATACCATGTGATGACAAGAACAGGGATAGAGGTGAGCAGGCACTCTTGGATACACGCCATTTTCCGGTACTGGTTCAGTCGCATGTTGCTGTGGAGGCAGTTGCCATGCTCAGTAGGCTACAGCTGCATTTTACCTGTTTTTGTTTGAACTCACTATTGTTACTGTTGTTCTCTTGTTACACTTAGCAAATTCTTTCTCTTTATTCAAACTATGAATTCTCTTCTTTTTGTCCCTCCCCTATTTCACCAGGGAGTGGGGACATGAACAGCCAGCCACATGGCATCTGGCTGCCAGCTGAGTTCAAACAATTTATAAAAAGAAAAGAAAAAAAAACCAACAACAAACCAAACAAGAAATAAAATATCCCCTAAAATATTTCCAAAAATATTCCAAAATTAAGGTAAAATATTCCAAACTTCCATCATTTTTAAAACAATCATGTGTTTCTTTGAGGTCTGCTGTGATTTTGGAGCTCTTTGGACTGATAATCTCAGTACAGGGAAGTTTCATCACAGAATCATTAGGAGTGTTATTAAAAACTCTCCAGATTCCAGAGAGAAATGCAAAATTTGTATTTTCACAAGGATTGTTATAAAAGATAAAATACAGCTGCAAAATATGGAGACTATTTATTATTTATTAGAGCAAATGTACAAAAACAATTGCTGAATATTAGAAATTGATCAGCTAATTTAATAATCACTTGCAGCCTATATGAAGAACTCACCAGAGGATATGTGGTAACATTATCACACTGTGAAGGCTCACTTCAGAAATGTACCTAATCCGGAAACATGTATAAGTGACTCAGTCTTGAATTTTTCTCTCCACTGAACTGTTTACTAAAATCTGATAATTTTATTTTCCAGTTTAATTGGTAAACTTTTTACTAAATGGTTTGCACACCACCACTTTCAGAGTATCTTTTCTCTTTCTGGGCCCTGTCTGAACTCTTAGCTATCTTCCCAAATAATGATCTTCAATTAAGTTTTTAAATTACATTATCTAAAGTAAATGAGAAATTATCTTTAATTATTTTTTTAATAAAGATCCATCTATCTAGTTTTGACCTAGTTTATGAACTATAAACCCATTTAAATCTATTTTGATGTCTTTTTTTTACTTCTTGGGTTAATTTGTAGTCATACCCGTTTACATCACAACTGCAAGTTTTTCTCAAATGATGACAGATATTGCTTAAAACATATAAACAGTCACAGGATCTTAACACTCATGTAATTAATGTTTTTAGTTTGCACTTTGGTAAAATCTAATCATGATAACAGAGTTATGGTGATTTCTTTAGATACCTCCCATTGTATAGGTCTACAGGTGCAGTGTGCACACTAAACTGAGAGGATACCCTTACGGGCCTTGCAAGTTTGTCTCAGTATTCACTACTTACCCACAAAATAACCTCACCATTTAAGTACAAGAACTTTTAACTTCTGTACATATTCGTAAATGATGAAAATACATACTCTTTCTGTTACTTTTAGCTTTACTTTTAGAAGGAACTCCGAGGTCAAACGTGGCCTCCTCTGCATTGCTGACCATATCTGCTGCTTCCATTAACTCTGAAAACAAGTTAGTGGTGACTAAATCTACCAGAAAGATAAATAAAACTCATTATATGATAAAAAATTGCATGTATACACTGGCAAAAGATGTATTTCCTAACATTTGCTTCCAGGTTACTATTTCTACAATTTTCAGATACTGGATTTTGTTTCTCTCCATAATGAGACCTGCTCAGTTAAATCCAGAATGATGTAATATCCAAACATTTTGTTTTGATTTTTTTGTTGTTGTTGTTTTTAAGAACCTTCTTTAAAGATTAAACGTCATTACAGACATCTGAAAGGCTTTCCTGGAGTGAAATTCCTAAGGTAATGGCGTAATTCAGATCCATAAGAAACAGAAACTTGAGTATAACAAAGTAAATCTGTCAGTCAATCTGAGATCATGAAACAGCAGATTATGGTTTAGTTTCAATGAATACAAATTTTTAGTTAAAATTTATGAAAAAAAAAATGTGCTCTTTGTTGCTGAATTATATACTCCCTTATACCAGACTATCACCAGCCTCAAAATGTGATTTGCTTCTAAGCCCACTATGAAGTCTAGTTCCTGTTTTCCTGCTCAACTATTTTATCTCCCAGTGAAACTGAGAGAAAAATCACTCTCTGAAGCCATTCACACAGCAGTACCAGACAATTTATTGGAAGAAATCCTTCTGAGATGCTAATTAGGGTTTCTAAAATGCACTATCTTTGCCTGAAGGTGTTACATTAATATTTATATCAAGGCTACATCTACTTTTCCTCAAATTTAAAGGGATATGACTATTAAAATGTATATATTTCTCTGCTTAGTAAAATTCTGCATTGGAAGCTGGCTGAGAATCTGAGAGGTAAAAATCAACCCAATGCCTGCTTCATAACTAGAAAGAGACAAATCAGCTGTTCCCACAGATTACAAACATTTTAAAAATCTAAAGTATATTTATTTCTGTAATTGTTTATAGTTCTACAACTAATTAGGCTTGCATTAAAAAAAAAAACAAAACAAAAAAAAAAAAAAAAAAAAAAAAACAAACCACAATCCTTAATATTTGTTTGGTATTTAGAAACAAGAGAGTTCTAAACATTTTGAATTGGCCTGATAAAAATAAGATACAATCTTTCCATCATGACATTTCTTTTAGACTTTTTGAACAAAACTCAAGGCAGAGATCACTGTAGCCAGCAACATTACCAAAATGGTTGTCAAGGTATTATTATTTCAAGGAACAGCTACTTGAGAATGACCTCCTTAATCCAGCTGGTCAGAATAAATTAAAGGGAACACACTGACTAGCTAACTGTCAAAAAGATTTGGTCATGCATGTTATAGCAGTAGCGGTGGTTTGTGTTAGCTACTGTACTCTGGAGTGTATTTTAAAGACAGAATTCTCATACTCCCTTTAAAACACATACCCTACTCCAGAGTTTACCACCCTCTGCAAATAATGAGTGTTACTATAAATCAATGTCATTCAGACTGTTTCTTGGACCACTTCTTCACTTTCAGTTAAAACTTGTTAAATACAAAATTTGAAATCGATTAAACTTCAGTCAATATTTAATTTCAAAACCAGTACAATTACATAGTTGTACATTATGGAGTGGGTTGTTTAGTGAAGCCTATAATATGGGGCATGCTGTTTTTTTTAAAGAGAATTCTGAGCCACAGTTTAAAACTGCCTGAGTCTTTATAATAAAGAAGTGCTAAACTAATTGTGAACCGGGGAAAGAATTTGGGAGGGTAGGATAGGATCTGCAGCCTCTCTCATTCAGACTGTTACCATCGACTGTCAGAGCAACTGCTCCAGATGTTTTGCAGACCACTGACTCTGTCCTGACAAATTACATACCACCTAAGACAAAAGCAGTGAATTAAAAAAGGGGCTCAAAATTGTCTTTGTAATTGCCCACAATGGCCTTTTATGCGACCGTCATCTTAAAGATTGTTATCTCTTGAACTGGATTGTACTTTGTCCCTGAAATCTGTCCCCCTCCCTTGTCAGGACAGAAGGCAAAAGAATCTCAGATACCCCACCTGAGCCTCTTGCAACCCAGGAACCACCTGGTGGCGTTTAGGGCATCAAGACTGAGAGAGGCACCAAGAAGCATGCTTCAAGCAAGGCCATTACCTCCTGCCTCCCTGCGGGCTTTTCCACCCTCTGCTGGGCTCCTGTGCATGCATTTCAAGCATGGCTGGGCTGAACTATGTGAAATTCTTCTGCTCAAGTTACTCTTGGCTCTTCAAGCCTCTCAACTACTTATCGACCAATATATGACAAATTATTAAATTTGCTGAAGAATCTGTCATCAAAGCCACCACTGCAATCTGATTTATATTAGATTCTGCCTAGGTGCAACACATAAATACATAAAAAACCTCAATCTGCACTTCATTCCTCAGTGAGAGTATGAAAATAGAACATTTTTTACTCTGAGAGCATCAAACACCGTTTAAGCATCAAACACCACCACCAGTAAAGGCATAATCTTGTCGTCTCTGTTTCATGGTTGCTGCTTGGAAAGTCCATAACAAGAGAAGAGTTTGTTATTAGCACATCTGTAACCCATATAATATGTTGTTTTACCTGCTGAGAATTCCACTGGAGTTCACACACAGCTTGAAGGGACAATGAGGTCTTTTTGCTTTGCCAGCTGCAGTCAAGCAAGAAAAGCAACCACCCCCCAGACCCCACAAACTTGAACCACAAAACCAGCCTGCCTCTGAATAAGGCAAACAACCTTTTTATTTCCTCAGAAGTTACAGAGAGTTTAATTCTTGAAAAACAGGGCATGGTATGAACAATATCTTGGAAATGTCTATTTGATTAATATATCACACTTTGAATGACTTGAAAATAAATGGTATTAAAGAAAGAATATGGGAAAAAATTCAATTTTCACTCATTTCTTTGTAAGTAAACAATTACTTTCATTCATAGCAATAGCTACTGTAGTATTCTTCTGCGGGGAATAAAACTCACTGGGAATTAACTTTAGAAAAGCAATCAGATCCTGCTGGGTAGTTAAATGAATCAACCTGTCTAAACTATTTTTTTTACTAGAAATATATCTGCATTCCAGCATCTTGAAACTATTGTGATAACACACACACAAAGTAAAATTAATCCCCAGGGGACTGTAATGGTTGCTGTTAATAATACTCATCTGAACTTAAGGTCTCAAGTGTTGAATATCTGTCAAATAAAGAAGAGAGACAGCCAGCAGGGAAAAAAACAAAACAAGAGAAGCATTTTCAGCTTCAACAGGTACAAGTTGTAAATGGGAAATAGGTTGTTAGAAAAATAAATTATTTCCTGCCCTCCTCTAATTTTTCACAATCTGTGTGGTACAGCCTTCACCATTGACACAAGTGACATAGTCTTTGCATCTGCACTCATTCACCATGACCTAATGGGTAAACCAATATCAGTTTCCCTAATAGCTTAATGCCAGAAGCACTTCACATAATGTAAAACATCTCAACCTCCCCAACCCTACCTCAAATTAAATGGAAAAAAAACGATCAAGTAATGGCTTGCCTAACAACAACAACAAAAAAAAGTGGTTATGAAGCTCCTTCTTCTTCCTAAACTTCTGTTTAAAATAACAAACCTAACTCCAAAGTTAACATCTAAGGAACATCTGTAGGAAAACTCATTTCTCCCCAGTGCATCATAATTTCTTTAATAAAATTACATTTAATGATAAAATCATACTACTACTGCACCATGGTCCTGTCCTGGAATGTTTCTGTGTTTTCACTGAAATTAATAATTCTTAAAATCTTAAAATATGCCAATCATGTAATAAAGCCATGTTTCATACCTGACATACTGTGAGCACAATTGACCTGCTTTACAACAGATTGTTTTCACCATTTGACGTATGTTTTGTCTGCTGTGAGATGATCACGCTGTAGGTGAAGTAAAGGACCCAGATCTTTGGGTGTCCCCAGACAGCACATGGACAAATTAGACACCTGAACAGGTCTAAAAGACATGCACATGTAGTTTGTTTGTGTCACTTACTGAGATGATGACAAAAAGCTGGAAATTATCATTGTATACATCAATACACTTGGTCTATGGGGTTAGGAAGCAACCTATTAAACCACAGAGCACATATATGATTCTCAAAAGCCCTTGCCATATCCTTTCACAGAGGTAATGCCTGAGTCCATTATGAACAATACATGTGTCCCCAGTTGTTTATGTGCTGAGGAAAAGTAAATTTAGGCACTGAAAACCATGTGCTCCTTTAAGCAAAGTCCTTATTCCTTTCTTATGTATTTGTATAATGAATGGGAAAATAATCCCTAAATATTGCTGAGGCCTCTGGGTGTTATTGCGGTATACAAGAGTTAATAATGATAGCAAGGAAATTACTCTTAGAGTGAAGTGAATGGGCAGGACCTTTGCACTGCAAATACAAGTACTCAAAAACTGTAAACTACTCAGCAGAAAGACAGGGGAAAAAGCTAGCAATTTTTCAGAATTTCTTCTACTTCTTTTGTGGGCATACAGTAGATTTTAAGCCTCTGCATATAGTTTCTCAGTGTCAAAGAAAACCAAATTGCATTTTGCCTCCTCCACAGGAAAATAACCTGGACTGACCACTAGTAAGCACACACCAGTTTCCCTGCTTGTCAGTTCAACTGTTCCAGGCAGAATTAAGGCTCTAACGTCTTCTTGCTCACTTGCAGTGAGAAGGTGACTGAGGTTGAGACCCACATCCTCCACAAACACATATTCTATGAATTATGATGACTACTTAGGGAAAAATAAAAAAACAGCCTGTGAGCCATCACTCCTGTACATGTCCATATGAAACCAAATATAATATTGGGCTGAGGCTTAAACACTGCTCAAAGACAGACAACCAAGGTGAACAGTTAGACTTGTTCAGACGAGAGGTCTTCTGCAGAAATATCAATATCATATGAGCTGTCGACCATGAACATTTGTATATTTGGATTGGAACAATCCAAAGCAACTATTTTTTATGCCATATCTATAAACAGATGTAATGTATTTTCCACCTCCTGCATGTCACTGGACAACATAGACAGAGTCATACCTGTGCTGAAATCTGAACTAGTAAAAACCAGTAATTATTATTACTATTATTATTATGGTTTCTGACATAGCTCAGAAAACTCTCAGGGAATCGTGTGTTTGTATAAGCACACAAATCCTTTCCCCATGTGGTTACAGCTTTCCTGAAAATAGGAATAAAGAATGCAGTTTGTCGTTATTCTGAACCCTGATGATAACAAGTCTTAGCTATAACAATGGTGGAATATAGTTAGTAAAACTAACCAAAAATATGATCAGCATAAACTTATCAAGTTGCATGTCATAAAAAGTCACATGGAGCAGCCAGGAATTGTGAGCTGAGACTTCTTACAGTGCATGTAATTTTTAATCATAAAGTATGAACATACCACACAGCTCTACTTCTCTCAGAATTCTCATATATAGGCATGTTAAAAGGGAAAGTAAAACAAAACAAAACAAAAGCAAAACAGCCTTCATTTTTCATCATCAGTTGATCATTTTTTAAAAGCAAAAGAATACATAATATTTCAAAATCTGGATCAATGATATACTATAAGATACTAAGTATATCAGGCAGAAAAAAGCCTGCCTTGTTAGCATATCTCTGGATGTAATTAAGGCTGTCATGCTCTAAATGAGCGTGTCTTGATCAAAGCTAAGCAAAACAACACCAGTTTTTTAAGCATGAAGAGATAGACACTTTATGAAATACAAAAAGACACTGGCTAAAATATATTCTATGAGATGAAAATAGATTTTTTCTGAAAGCTAATTTTAACCTATTTCTACAATGAACTAGGTCAGTTGCTGCAAACATGCCGAAGCTGAAATTCTTGGAATTTTTATAGTTGACATAAAAAAATTGATGTATGACCTACATCATACATCAAACTATGACCACTGTAACTATATTTCTTCATTCAAAACATGTTATTCAACACATTTTACCAGTTTTAACACCTAGTCTGTTTTTAAAAAACTTTATATTAGAATGTCAGAGCAAGAGAGCCTACAAACCAGGAATCTCTTTGATTCAGCAGAGTCTCTGGACTGGGGGAAAACAAACTGCCAAAGATGCATGGACCACATTTCTGTGCAACAGATCCACAGCCTAGGGAGGGTCAGAAGGGCTTTGTTGCCAGGTCCACCCTCATATATAGGACAAGACTTCAAAACAAGTGCTGAAGACAGGATTTAATGAGAACAGCAGTGGAGGGAAATCATAAATTTTTCTCATTCCTTGTTGAAGGCCAATTGCACATGTTGGCATGCTTGTGATATAAAAGTGTAATACTTACCAACACCACTTAACCCTCCTTAGAATTAATTTACCAAACAAGCCCAGTTTTACTGGGACAGCTCAGCAGATTACTGCACCCTTTGGGGGCCAGATGGGCCAGCTTGGCTCTCCAAGTGTACTAGTGGTCTTGTGTTCCATCCTGCTTTTTCAAGGACTCAACTGGCAGGCGTATAAAAATTCCCTATGAAGCACAGAGTCCTGGCAGTAGTTTCCACATAGGGCCGTGCAGGCTGCATGACACCAGTCCCCAAAGGCTTTAAATTCTTCTAGAGTTGGGATCACCAACTGCTGTGGGATGCCAGCAGAGATAGCTTGTTCCAGTGTTTCCCTTCAAGAATGCTTGCTGCAGTGATTAAACTTACAGATGAGAAAGTGGCTGGCTCTCCCTTCAGGAATATTTATCAAACATGTGAAAATATGCAACTGGTTCAGATCCAAATGGTATCTGAAGATTCAGCGTAGGAGGGCAGGGGGTCTTATTTTAGCAATACTGGTTCATCCACACTAAAACAGGATTAAGATTTGACGTGTGCTCTTTTATTTGTACATGATTTATCTACAGAAACAGCTTAATGTGTTGGCGGAACAGCACCCATCAACAGAACTGAAGAAGCCTACAGCAGTGTATCTGCCTCCAGGCATAGCTGGGCAAGCCATGGATTTGTGCAGAAGAATCAAGTCTGTCAAACAGGCAAAAGAAATTCTATCTTGGACCCATTAGTAAGCTGACATTATCCACAATTACTTTTGTTAACTGAAAATAAGTTTAGGTAAGCATGTAAGAGATGAGTGCAATTCAGCTTTGAGGAAAAGCACAAATGAATTACAATGGAAATACCCTAGTATCTGTCTTATTGGCTGGTCATGCTGTACATTTTTATCCAGTCACTAAAACAGTTGACATTTAAGCACATTTCCTCCTTGAGTTCTCTGAGCATGACACATAACCTGATTTTCTGCCCTGTGAAAAGGATGCAGTGGGACAAAGGATGCATTCAGGGGTTTCACATGTCATGATGACAAAATCATTTATCAGTCCCAAAGGATGGAGCCAGTGTTTCTGTGGTCGAGATTTCCTGAGCAATAGCATCTGCTGTCCAGCATGGCAGCTTAGGAAGAAAAACAAGCAGCATCTGAGGACACACATTCTGCTACAACCTGTCTCTTTATGACAACTGTACTTCAGCAACTTTGATGTGTCCCTTTGTCCTTACTAACTAAGGGACTTAATGCCTTCAGTGCAATGTGATTACTAAATTCTTTCAGTTCTTATTTGGAACTCCCAAATGGGAAATGAGCTTGGCCACTTAATCTGCATCCCATCTGGACCAGCAGGATTCCTCACCTTGTGAATACTCTTCCAGTAACTCATAGATGCTAATTTCACATTAAATTGGAATGAAGTTAAGCACATTCAGATGGCTTTTCCAGTGGTATTGTCATTGGTGTGGCTCCTAATTTTTTAAGGTAGTGAAACTACACACACAAAATTTTTCATTCTAAAACTGGTCACATGCTAAGACAATATTGCAGATGACTAAAACAATTAAGCTTATGATGTAAAGAATTTGGTCCCCTAATTACAGCTAGATAAAAGAATCATTTTAGTGATGCTATCTGTGAGTTCACATAAGAGTCTCTACTTTGTCCCTTCAGTCTTTGCAGATTAATTCAGGTTGCAGGGTAAATCACCCAATCTATAGGAGCTCACACAACAGTGATTCCCATGAATCTGGTTCTCATGGCAGTCTTTGTAATTAGTCCTTTTATTTCCTTTGAGCCTGACATCTATCTCCTTGCCTCTCTTGCCATTATTTCAGTGATACCTTCAAATCCAAGGTTCAGTTTTGGAATGGCAATTTCTTTTTTAAACCTGACTTCTACAGACTGAGCTTTTCCACTCCAAAGATGCAAACAGCACAACAGCATTACATGCATATACTTACCAGCTCTAAAAGGGTCACCTGCGTCTAAGAGGACATTTCCCACTTGTCTGACTACTAAAAATTCTCTCAATTAGCAAAAGTACAAACAAAACTATATTAATATTAGAATTTTTTTTTAAAGTAAAATCTCTGGCTATCCACTATATAAAAATTAAGAGATTCATTTGTCTGTAAAGTCTGCACTAGAAAAAAATTAAGATTGGATATTCAAAAAAAGGCCCTATAGTATGCAGGTTGTCCGGGTGCCAACATGATAGAGTGGGAACCTGGGAGAAACATCGTTGAGCTGGTCCAGCTGCATCACTGTTTCAGTCTCTACTGCTCTTGTTTTTGTATGCAACAAGCAATCCTGTAAAAACAGACTAGATTTCATGGGACTGAAAACTTAGAAGCTTTCTATTAAAGAAACAAACAAACAAACAAACTGTGTTGGTTTAAGACCTGCTGGGACCGGAGAGCACGTTGCTGTTGCCCCACCACTACCCTCAGCCGTTCAGGCTGGCAGTGAGGCACAAACCCGGGTTAAAATAAGAAGAAATTTAATACAACAGTGTGATAAACAATCTGAACAACAACAGTGGTAATGATAACAACAATAAACAGCAACAACAGTGAACAAGACAAACAATATACAGAGAAATACCACAAAATGGTCATGGAACAAAGCCGATGCGTGGGGTCCCACCACCAAAAAGCCAAAGAGAAAGTAAAGTCAAATTTTCCTGCCCCTGGACCTGACATCAGCATGGTATGAATAACCGAGATCCCTTCCCCCTCTCTCTCTGCTGGGGAAACTTAACCCTATCCTAGTTGAACTAGGACACAAACCAACAACAAAATAAGTGTGATAATAGGAAACAACTTAAAGAAAGGGAACTGTGATCTTCAAGCACAATCCTCATTTACCTAACAAAAAGTGAATCAAAATATAAGGACTTCTCTAAAGACAATATTAAAGTTTCTGTTTACCTAACTGTGAATAGAATCCCCCATATTATTTTACATTTGTGGTGGCAGTTGCAAAAATATAATCTTTTTTTTAGAATTAACTTTCCAGCAAAAACTACAGTTCCTTGTCTATATTGCTATACTATACTACGATAATTTCAGAGCACTTGGATATAAATGTTATATGCAACATCTAAAGAATGGTGGAAATAGAACAAATGTTCTTATCCACGTAATTTCAGCATTTGAGGAGGAGATGTTGCAGTTTTATGAATGCACAAATATCTTGAATTTAGATCCCAAATGCTCAGAATACCAACATGGTCTATTTCATGAGAGCTTGAAAAATAGTCTAAATGTTTTAAATTGAGAAATTCAGAAAAAATGTGTTTGTTATGAAAAATGTAACTACTAATATATATATTCCCTTATTAGCTATTATTGCTACAAGCCTTTGTGTTAGCTGCAGAATGATGGTGAGTGGAAACAAGTCAAAGTTTTGTTCCTGAGATACAGATTCCCAAGAGGCAACTGAATATTTTTATGTTGATTGCTATAAAGAATATTTTGCTCTAATGCTTCATGAAGCCATTTTAAGTTACACTTTCCAGAATAAGAAGCATGTATGCTACCATTTTTATAGAAACATGTTTGTTCCACAGTCACAGAATCCCATATCAAATGTGTAAAAGGAAAGAATAATAACCTGTGGCTAATATAGGGGATACAATATAGAAGGCCAGCATAATTTGCATTAACTGGATGGTGGACTCTTGCACTAACTGGATTGGACTCTTAAGTGCAGAATAGAATATGTGAAGTCACTCATTATATTAAATATTCAAATTCCCAAGCAGTCTTAAAACATGGAAGAATGTTATTTAGTATAGGAAAACAACAAAGAGAAAATACACTTTCTATTAGTAATTAAGAAAAATATGTATGTTGTGACAAATGCTTCTTATGCAACCTATTCATCAATGACATATTTATTGGGGTATAACTTGTCAGGAGACTGCTTTCTTAACTGGAATCATATCTAGTGTCAAAAGGCCTCTTCAAAGGTTTAAAGCTATCTCCCCTTTCTAGTGTCCCTGCTGCGTGTTCACCACTGTAATTAGACATAGAGTTTTAGTGAAACACTCTATATGAGTCCAATTAAAATTTTCCCCTTGATTTTTTGCTTGAATATGAGGGGACACAAACCCAATTATCTTTCAGAACCTTGCTCTTGCATTGCAGTGAGTTTTCAATATGACAACAACTTCTAAGGCCAGTGAATTGTCTTTATACAGAGTAACTAATGAAAAAACTCTGAAAGCCAACTGGCTTCAAATTCTTAAGCTGAAAATATTGTGTGATTGAACTGAAATACATGGGAAAAACATTAGGAAAAGGAGAAGAAGGAAGAAGCAGAAAAGAAAGATAAGAAAATGAAGGGGTCAGTATTACATTGCAGATTTTAGCAACTTCAACTTCACAATGAAAAGTCTTTAAAGTGTTTGCAAGTAATTTCTAAGTGCTTCTGCAAAGTTATAACTGATGGCCCACAGCTAAAAGGGGAATCCAAACAACAAGGGAAATGGTTTGAAAGACAACTTCGTAATGATGTGGGCAGCTGTCATGAAAAGCTCTTTTGCAGAGCACAGCACAATTTCATCCTCCCTATGAAATTCATAAACAAGCCTTCAGCTATGTATCTGTCAGTATTTTCCCTTTAGGAACAGAAGATTTTTCATCAAATCAGAAAACACGTTCACTTAACTCCAATAACCTGTCTCTGCTGGTATCAGATATTCTGTAAGTGGGTATAGGAATTCATCAAGGGATATATGTGTCAGCATTTCCCACTGTCAGGGCCTTAATCTGGTCTATAATTGACATCTGATGAAGTCCAAAAATATGGTCTTAAATAGCTCCTAAAAAATATTTCATGAAGAGGAATTACTTATTACATGTCTGTTTCATTAAGGATCTTCCACTTCATAGCTTAAGTGCAGACAGTGTAACATAAAATTTTTTTCCATCACTATAAAGTCTCCCACTTTTTAATTTAATGTATTCAAATATTTTCCTCTTTTTTCTGTCATGTACCACAGCAACATAAGTTCCAAATCCCTCATCTGCTTCTTCACATATTTTTTTATAATTTTCTTTCAAGGATAAAAAATACATTTTCACTGCCAGTATAACTGTTTGGACTACATGTCCCTACTCTACATTTTTCCCTCTGTCAGCAATGTGTTATCTGAAGAACATAAAAACTGCTAGAGCTTCTGAGTATTACATTTAAATTCATCTAGAGTTTTTACTCGCAACCCCCTGCTAAACAATTAGAAATGAAGGACGGTAAAGACTTCTCCCTGTACACAGATCAACATATGCAAGCAAAGGATGTACTGTTGGTACTATCATTAACCCCTGTGGATGCTGTAGGACTAAATAGGAGTTCTAATGTTGCCTCCTAAGAGAGCTGTGCTGGACACAACTTGCAGTGCATCTTAGAATACTGTATCAAGGATTTCTAGAAATTGCACAGTATATAACAAACAATAGGTACTGATCTAAGATCTGCCATTCAGGAAGGATTGACAAATAATCATTTTACAGGCTTGTGTGATAACATACAGGGCAATTAAGTACCTATGCATTAAGCACAGCTCCAATTACAAAAGATACTGTAAGGAAATATGTCAATATGGCAGTAGATTTAAGAGAAGGGCATAAGGCTTCTATTCTATTGCATTGATAACTGCTGAAAAACATAATTCAAAAAGTAACATTGAAATATTTTCTTTATTATGGAAATTTCTCTATTTAAATTGTTTCTTTTTTGTCAGGAAGAGGAAAAAATGCATGAAACATAATAAAATAATAAAAAACCCCGAACACTGCAAATATACATAGCTTGATTTAACAAATCTCATACCACACAATGAGATTACTATCAAATAGTCTTGCTTTACTAACATACTGTGTTTTGCATAGAATCAGGATTTGATTATGAATGCCTAGAGATGCTTTGTTTGCAGGTTGGTTGGACAAAACAGAACACAAAAGATGGCAGGTCACCTGACTGTTGAAAATTGCTGTGTACAAATTAAAAAGGAGGAAAGGTTAAGGCATGGATATAGTTGGAAGCCTCATCTATCAGAGTATTTAAAAGAATGCATGCATCTGGAATTATTATGTAATAGAAATGTAGCACAATTTGTGTGTTAAACTGGCATGTTGGAAAAAAAAAATGCATATCCTAGTTGTCAAAATTTAGAATATGTCTAACCCACCCAGGGATATCTTCACACAGCTAAAATTAGCTAAAAATCTCACCAACTACCACACTACCAACAGCACGAAGAGTTATACAACAGAAGTCCTAAAAAACATCAGTGAAACTCCCTCCCCTCCATAGATTAACTCCCTAGAAATCATTAGGCAAACTGTTAACAAATGCATGAACAAACTTACAAGAAAGACCCTTTTGGCAGAGGGTTTGAATTCATTCAGGGAAAGCCTCACATGCACACACAGTCCTCTCAAACTGACTCAGGCTACAGTGTCATGGGAACCGGTCTCATCTAAGCCCGTAAGTTAAAAGGTGGTGACCAGTGGAGCCTCCCATGCTGCAGCTGGCTTCGAATCAAACAGGGCCACTATACAAAGAGACACCTTTAGCTAACAATCAGGGAGCTGTTACAAAATGTAGCTTTCACAGGAAGGCATCAATCTGCACTTCATGCCAAGATATCACAATGTACTACTTCTTGAGAGCTTCTCTAATGGGATAGAGAAAGCATTGGAAACACAGAAACATGTGCTATATCCACTTCTCCTTGCCCTCCCCTTTTACAGCTCACTAAAGAAGCTTAGTGGCTTATAAGGAAGAATAGGATAAAGCAGAGTTTTCTCTGAAAAGCCTGCAGCCAAGATGCAAGAGTATAAGCGGGCTGCCACAAGACTGCAGAAATTGCATCAGAGCATTACCAACAAATGAATCAGGAGAAAGAAACATTTGCTTTGGATAGGTGTCAGGCTGCCATGAATAGGAATTTGCAAACTGGCTAATGCTCTCAGATAATGCAAGTTACCATGTCTCACATACTCATTTTACCACCAAACTCACAATTTATAATGCTTACACTGTATGTCTGCAAAAGGTAAATAGTCTGGGATTGAATAAAAACAGCTTTTCAGGCCTTAAAAAACAGCTGTGCATGAGTTACTGACAGCAGAGGAAGTCCTGCCCTCACTCAGTACTGTGTACACTTCGTGGGGTAGTGCTCCTGCACACTCCCGCACAACCGCGCTTTGGAGAGAGGTGCAACCTGGAGACACCATAAATATAAATGCAGAATGGAATCTCAGGGGGCAGAAGAGAAATCCCCATGTCCATATGCTTGTGTATCCGGGTTTTACAGTATCCCAAACCACAGGCAGAAGTTGCTATTCCTCCTTCGAACAGAAGCAACTATTTAGCTCTAAATAAAAAGTAAGATCTTTACGTGAAAGTGATGGAACACAGCAAATTAAAAACTGCACTTGAAGTACTGATTTCAAGCAGTCTTTGAAACAAGCACATGAGAAAATAGTTATTAATGTGCAAACTATACATGATTTCTGTCTACTTAGGCCTGTAAATATTACCATGTCCACTGTAATGACACTAACCTCACTTAAATTGTACAGTTCTCCAATTACAACAGGAAATTTGCCTTTAGCTTTTCTTCACTATCAGTACTAATGCAATGTGTCATTAACTTTAATAATACAAAAGTGTTACACTAGCCCATTCATGGCAATTAGTGTACAAGATAATACTTTAAGAGCACACTTTGCACAGTAGTTACTAGTAGATAATGGATCTTCAAAGAGCCTTACACTCTGTATGGCTACCTAAACCCTACTACCTAATGGCACTTAGACATGCTACAAGGTGGCAACATATATCCAACTCACTGACTGGACAATGCAATCTTAGAGCTAGGTAAGCACAGTTTAATGACTGCACCAAAGGGTGTTTTGCTATTTTAATGCCCTTAAACAAATCTTTTAGAGATGCTAAGCACTTGTTCAGTGGTAATGTGGAAGGGTATATCAAATTTATTTATGTTTCCCCAAACTAATTCTGGATTTGTAATGCATAAAACCAGATCATCATAGAGTATTTTATCTTCTACTTATTGTACAATAACCACTACAGCAGCGCGCTTTCTCCCGTTTTTTCTATTAAATAACTTGTTGTTCCGTGTTTGTATAGACTTCAATATAAAGTTAAATCGACTAATAGTATTTCCAATACTAAATTGCACCATTTATATGTCAAGTCCTATGTCTGGCCTCTAGCAACAGACAGTATTCAGTAATTTAGAAGGAAACTAGGAAACAAATACTCCTCAGCAATTGTTTTAATTTTGTCCACAAGGGAAGTGTTTCCTGCCTCCTGTAGCAGTAATTTTGTTCCGAGAGTCCTGTAAATCTGTTTGTGACAAACTTCATTCAAGACAAGTGTGTCACAACCTTGCTAACACAAACCCAGGGAACCCTTCCAGGTGCCATACAGCTTAGACCTTTTTTTCAAAAAGTATTTCAAAAGGTGTGCCCACCAGCATCATCTGACCCAAAATGAGGACCTCTCTCCTACATTTTCCTTTTGTTAAAAGAAAGTCTTATCTAGGCCTCTCCCTCTTTGTCCTTCTCCTACTCCTGATCCTACCTGCCCTCTTTTCCAAGCAGTGTGTTACATTTGTTCCAAAACACTGCTTTGAGCCCCAGCAAAATTCATAAATAAATAAACAAAACCTTTTCTTACCACAGGTATGCCTTTTTCAGTTTGGAAGTGCAGGTGAGGTGTAATGACCCTGCTTCCATCTCTGGCAAATAAAGGCTAGGAAAAATCATATGCTTTTCTCTCCAGTGTTATAATTGCTTTCCCCATCCCCAGAGGACTCAGAAATATGAGAACAGGATGAAGGGTAAAAGTCTAGAGTCACAGAGAATCTATGAAAATCAAATGAGTTGTATATAATCACTTTCACAAACTGACTGGCATTATTTAAATATTTTTGTCATGTTACTACTTCTCCTATTAATCCTCCCTAGGCCTGAAGGTCAGAAACCTTCTAATTCTTATCACACATTGTTTACTGTTAAGTTTTTCATGTTTTCATGTTAAGTTTTTTATGTCAGTTAAGCTACTTTCTTTTTCTGAAGTTTACATCTTACCTCTCAATATACAGAGCAACCACCTTGATCTTTTCCTTCAACCCTGGCCAAGGTCCTCTATTCTTCTTTATATAGACATATTTCAGTGGTTATAGCAGTTGCTCTTCAGACTCCTTTCAGCCTAAATTCACTGTCTTGATGTCCAAGACTTAACAGAAGTGTTTGTACCTATTCTACCCGGGTCTTACATAGACATGTTGGTTATTTACTCTTATCCCCTCACTCAATATACCCATGTGCTATATCAGCTGCCAGGGCATTGGCATCTCAGAGACATTCTATAATCCATGTGGTTTCCTTATTATCATCCTGAGTGTATTATCTTCATTTAGCACTGTAAACACAAAATGTCTAATAATTTAAAAGTTATTTTTGCCTTTTCTAAAATTAAGTAACAGCCCCAGTTCTTAAAGTTAACTTTTGCAATTTATTCAGCTTAGATCAATTCACTCTTGTTGTTTTGCAGATTGCAATTGTTCCTCTACTTTATAAGTCACTGCCTGTCTCCTTTTTTTTTTGCTGAGGAGCACTAAAATGCAGCTATATATGTCAACATTAATTACACCAGACCTGTAATTGATGGAGCTTTCGGCATTTAAAAAATTTGTTTCCCAGGCCTTCATAGATCTAGTGATACACCTTCAATCGGTAGAAAGAAATGCAGTAAACCTCCTTTTCTTCCTTCTCATGTGCTGCATGCTAAATTACAGTTATCTATAAATTCAGTAACATTAATCATGTCCTCATTATGTTGACTCATATTTATATGTTATAAAGAATATGTTATAAAAGGGATTCCTGGTAGCAAGCTCTTTCTATAGCTATTTCATTCTGCTGACAGCAGTATTATAATTCTTGATGTAACGTAAGAAAAAAAGGGTGCTAGTCTTTCATGACCTCAAAACAGGATCTAAAGTAGTGGCAAGAGAGGTGTACAAATGAATTTTACATAAAATACAAATTTTTTTTTTAAAAAGGTACACTTTTAATAGGCAAACTAAATGTAAAGAAAGCAGCAGATTAAAAGGAGATAAAAGGAAATGTTAAATAGGTTAAGGAAAAATGCTATGTAATTTAGACATCAGAAGATATTTTTATACAGATAGAGTCTAACTACATAATCTTACCCATAATTCAATAAGCACATTAAAAGTTATAATTGAGAAAAAAAAAGTAAATTCTAATGTCTTACTTCATTCTATATATGATATATGCTATGCGCTGCAGCCAGTTTCTTATCATTCTAAAATCAACAATACAAAATATATTATTATTCCTCAGTGTTATATAGAAGAGTTTCGATATTAGTCAAAAACAAACAAACAAACAAAAAAACCTTCCATGGCTAGATCACAGCATATTACTAGTCTGATGGATTTCTATTTGTGTTATGTTTTCCATGGAATTCAAAGAAACCAAAAAACTTATGAATAATAATCTGTGTGGTTTATATTCAGAGTGAAATTCATTTTCATATTTCAGTGAAAAAAATATAGAAGAGCATACTATTAGTTAAAATTTACTGACATTTATAGGTCTAACAAAGCTGACAGAAATAAGGGTCATGTTAGCAGCTCCTGGTGTAAAATTAGGAATAATGATTACTTCAGTTACAGTCTTTGTAAGCTTAAAAATATTAAGTGTTAGGAATCTTGAAGTGTCCATTCAAATCACTTCTTTATGTGCTATAATCCAAACCAAAAAGATGGTATTTTCTAGACAGATAGCCATTAGAATAAGGGAACTGGGATAGTTTGTTTTCTAAAATAACCTCTGTAGTATATCCCATTGACACTGCAAGTATTCTGGTTGTGTTAAATACCTGCCAAAACTCAGCATAAATTAAAATCTTCATTAGTGTTAAAAAAGAAAAAAAAAAAAAATCCATCCTAAAAGCCATTAATTCAGAGCGAAGTGGCTTAGAGAGTTCAGAAGATCCCCAAGGTCTTTCTATTCTGTTGGTTAATCAAAACTTCAGCAAATACAGTAAATCAAAAGACTTATTTCAATAGATCTCTTATCTCACTACCCTTATCTCTGTATCTTTACCGATGTCTTAAATGTTTTTAATATGAGAGATACACATGGGTATATTACTTATGCTAACATTCTATCTAGCAGCCCTAATTATGGACTGCTTGATGTTACACAAAGATAGAAAATAAATGATCTCTGCCTTCAACCAGATTAAAAGGAAATTTAAAGCAAGAGAAAACCAAGGAAGACAAAGGCTGAATTTCTGAAACTGTCACAGCACGCCAACAACTTAACAGTTTTCAAGGTTGTTTTTTATATAGACATTATTCAAAAGTGAGACTCTCAAAGAGGAGTTAAAGAGGGTTATGCAAGTAATTCTGGAAAAAAAAATAACTGCATGCTTATTAAGTGGTGATGAAGGCTAAGCCAGCTGGATATGGGTCAGTTTCTACTATTAAGTGAAGAGCCCCAGCTATGACCTCTGCTTGAAAACTAGCTAACAGGGACTGATGCAAAGAGAGAGGAAGCATGGATAGAGAAGCAAAGAAGGAAAAGACTATGTCCAATACCTCAAATCAAGGCCAAATGAAGTAGTGGAAGTAAAGAAACAAGCAACCAAGTTGCTGGCTATGAAGTTTGTATGAAGACTGCAGTGGGAGATGGCAAATACAAGAGATTATGTGAGCAGTGGAAAGAGACGGTGAGGAAAGAGAGTGTGTGCTAGGTCTCAGAGTAACTATGGGGAGGGACTGAGATACCATTTCAAAGAGTAAAGAAAACTTGGAGGCAGCCTTCTTCAAGAATGGAAAAGAGAATTGGCAGGGAAACCTCCAAATCATAGAAATGGAAGAGAAGCCTGACACGGTAAAACAAAATTAAGCCAAATACACCTAACATAAGATACCGAATGCCTTTTTGATACGTTTAAATGTATTTAGCCTCTAAATTATCATAGCCAAAACAGCTTCCCCAAACTTAAAAGAATTGGATATTGTTGGATATTATTGGATATTAGCTATCTCTAAAGCTGATTCATAAGATAAAGGTAAACCACAGACAAATCTATTGAACAGGTTATATCACTTTTAGATATTTTTAGAGTAAGAAAACACCTGTAAAGAAAGGAGGTTAAAACCAGAATGGGCAGGAGATGAAAGATGAAAGTACAACAGTAGTCAGGTGTCATAGAAACTACTGTGCCCTGATAGTAGTAATGTAAAACTAAATACAACAATTGAAATTAATAAGCCACTAATTTTGCCATTATAAGGCATTTTGGCTCCAGTTTCATCTTACGTCATATTCAGCCATTTCAAACCATATAGGCTCTAATATATCTCTTATCACCAAGAGGGACAGCATAGGCTGCAGTATTCATGGATAATAAGTTTATTTTTTGGCAGCTAAAATAACACTTCACATAATATCTTTCAGGCCAGTCTATAAGAAGTATTGTTAACGTCTTCAAAAATGAATTGCAGAATGAATTGCATAACAATGAAGAAGTATCTACCTACAAAATATTGTATAGACATTTATGTTTCTCATAAATCATCTTACAGAAAGTTGTTAGAGGACAGAGGTGCTTTAGAAACATTAAGGGCAAAAGAAAATTAATGCCATTTTTTAACCTCAATGTCAGTATTTGTATCACATCAGATGTCGGGCTTTTGTTCTTTTTAATCCTTTTTTTTTCTTTTTCTTTTTTTTTTTTTTTTTTTTTTTTTTTTTTTTTTTTTTTACTGTTGTCTATCCTTGGACATTTTCTTATAAATTACATTGTTTACAGAATGATTATTTCAACAATGCTCATATAAATAGAAACTAAAAGTGTTTTCTATATGTAGATCTGAACATTTACAATTTAAAAATGAGATATAAAGTAGGAATTATGCTATGAATGGAATGAACAACAAATATACCTGAGAAAATCTTTATCTGTTTACAAACATTTTTTAAACATGAAGAAATTATTTAACACCAGAAAAAGTCACTAGGAAATAACCTGTTTACTTCTGTAATTATTTTTTTCTATAATTATTTTTTTCAAAGAGAGAGAATCTAAACTACAGAAAGACCACTCATTCTGCAAAACATGTCAGAATAGATTTTTGTCAAATGCAGATCCTATCTCCATTTTTTTTTTCTGTTTGCTCTTTTTTATTTCTATTATTCTGTGAAATTTACAGGTGATTACATAAAATAATTGTCATTTCCACATCACTTATCTACTATCTAAAAGAATAAAACTCTATTAAAAATTAAATCTTGCATCATCCCTCAGGGTGATTAAGCATTAATCTTAGATCTTCCTTAATTAGTTTATTGCTGAGGCACTGTAAGACAAAAAGGCTCAGGGAGATATTTTAAACCAGAATAAAGATGTAAGGAATTGGGGTTATAATGGTAAAAGTACACAATACACCATGTCTGAGGAACAGTGGTACTTGTGTCTTGCAAATGTAACTATGCCCATTGACTGGGCACCCTCACCGATATTATGAGGAGTATACTGCATCCACTTATTGTATGGTCCATCTTTCTTTAATTTACATCATTAGTCCTACTCTATAACATGAAACAAGACCAATTTGCTATTCTGCTAAAAGAAGTCAACAATTCCAAAGTCTGTAAAATCTCCCCAGGATCATCTAAACACAAAAAAGAGATCTTCAGACATCCAAAACTGCAGAGTTTAAGCACAGAACCCATTGGTACCATTGAATTTTTTCCTCAGTCTTGGGCTGCCGTCACCATCTGAGATGATAGCATCATTAACAAAAACTGTACCAAGAATAAACTCTATATTTAAATATCTGTAATTTGCCAGATCTTTTGGCAATGTTAAAATATAAGAAAGGTTGATTTTCTGAGACATCAGTTCTGGTGATTTATGGAGCATTTTGCATTAAGTAGTGAGTAACTAGGATACTTTTAAGAAGTAACATTTTGAATTTTGGAAGTTCACTTTTCTTATCTTCACCTCACAGAGATGGAAGAGCATCAATTAGGACATATCACTTAAAATATTTGTGCTGTCACCTGAAGATGCTCTAATGTGGTACCTCTCCAGACGTCTATGTTTTCTTCTGGTCATAAGTTACACACAAATGACATGGAGAATAATTACTTCAGCATAGCTGTAGATCAGCTCAGTAATATGCTCTTACTCTGGGGAGTCAGCAGCAGAACTCAATAACAGACGTGTAAAACTCTGATGCCTCTGTTTTAGGATATCATGAGAGAATTGGACATCTGGAACCATAAAGCTGCCAGAAGCAGGCTAATGCCTTTGCATGGCAGAAGGCAATTAAAAGGAAAGCTTTCTATGAAGCTGCCAGCATTTCAGAAATGTTCAGTGCCAACAAAGTGGTGCAGAGATCTGCACCTTGATGGTGAGTTCTGACATCACATTACTGATAATCGTTTGGTAGCTGTGTCCTCTGGTGCCTACAATCTCAAACATAATGGATATTATAATTTATTTAGGTATGGCCCTGGATCAGAAGGTAACTCAAGCAGAAATCTAGGGCAGACCTTGAAATAATACACGGGGGGGGGGGGAAACAAGTGTTGATAGTAGTAACTAACAGGTTAGAAATATACAGTTATTGCTAGCTCTGCTGAATTCAGTGGGTGCTCCTCCAACTATGCAGTTGACCTATGGATAAAGGAAGACATGTCAAAAGCACTAGGCTAAATGAAACCCTGAAAGGTGAAGAGCTTCAGAATATTTAAGAGTCATGTATTTAATTATAAAACATATAATATAAATTCTAGCTGTCAATTTTAAAGCATTGATTTAGCATCAATAAACTGCAGACTAGCTTGTGGAATATCACATGCTTTTCCTGCCCTTTGTGAATCAGGATATACTAGCTATGGGATTGTAAAGGCTGTTACAAACTGCCAGGTCTTTCCCCCCAAACACATACAAAGTTATGTAATGCTTTGAAAAATATCTTTGATTGCTGCATCTGATATTTTTCACTAAGAACATAAGAAACAGTTTCCCTAAGGTAGTCTATTTTGTGAACATTTTAAGCTTCTCTAAACAGGCATAAACATTTCTTGTGCTTCTCTTTCCCCATTCTTGCTTCCAGTTAACACATTTTAATCCTCTCTCACTTTCTGCTTTCTAATGCCTTGCCCTCATTGGAGTCATTCTTAGTTATCGCTAGAGAATATAAGAAGAAAATTAGACCGATTATATATACATTCACATTAGCAGATGAGATTTCAGGTGAGACTCAGGACAAGACAGTGGTACAGAAAAGAAACTCTGCAGAGCGTTCAGCAGCCTGGGCCATTTAGCAGGATGACTTTAAATCACCAGTGCCCTCTGCTGCTCTCGGGCTGGTCTTTTGTTGTGTGTTGTTTTTCAGTGCAGCCCAGGATAACTTTGACAGTCCCCCAATCCTTCCTTAATTACTATTTCCTTGTAGGATGATTCATGGCTACTGCTATGTGCAGAATTTTGTCCCTGTGAGACATTAGAGTCTCACCTACCCCACTGACGGGTGCACCCCTGCAACATGACATGGGAGGATGCACTGAGAGCCAGAGTTATCATTGTTTTGCACCACAGCTCTGCGGGGAATGCTCTTCCTGGCCAAAAACAAAGCTTGCAAGATTTTCAAGGAATTTTATTGCTTGTCCCTAAAGACCACTGATATAAAGGAAAGGTTGTTTCTGCTTTTACCTAGGAAGCTTGATTTTGCAGGAAAGATTCTGTATAGCAAATACACTAACTCTAATGAAATGAAAAATGAAGGACAGAGAAAAATGAGTGGTTACAATTTCATCGGCTGCACAGCTTAATACCTACCTAGGGGGAAAAACAATCAGCTAGTGTCTGATCAGTGTTTTCTTGGTAACATTAGTTCTGTGGCTTGTACTACCTGAGGAGATAGTGCTTGTTTTCCTTACCTTACTAATTCATTCATTAGCCAAAATTTACAGCTGTCAGCATAGATTTAGAGCACCAAACCTAAATGAACACACATTATGTAGGTTTCAAGGACAGGCAGCTAAAACCTTAAGACAAAGGTAACAGAAATTTTTACATAGAACAGCTAAATAATTTCCATTTCATTTATGTCACCCTAAAATTAAATTAATTCCTAGTAAGAAAACTGTCTGGTTAGGAGTTCTGAATTTTATTTCCATTTCCCTTCTTCAGTCACAGGAGGAAGTATGTAACCCCTGATATGATTCAATAATTCAGTCCTCAAAATTAGTGAAAGGAAATGCATTTTTTTGTGACTGTAGGCTACTTTTGTATGCATGCGCAGAATCCTTCTGTATTTCCACTCCTCTATACAGAGTGCCACATATGACATAGGACATGACCAGTCTGACAGATGAAATAGTTATTTGCATTATTTATTTGGTACAGCTTTTATATAAAGGAACAGAAGAAGCCAAAACTTGTTATATTGGGCTAAATATTGAGTTGACTGATAAAATAATATAGTTCCTGCCTCAGAGTAGCTTATGAGCTAATTAAGGTTTAATTGAGCAAGCAGGATGATAGCAGAGGGAGCAGGAGACCGCTTGGGTGCTCTCCAGTTTGTTTGAACTGCAGACCTCTGTTTTCCCTTCAAAAGTAGTTGTCTGGGGGAGTAGGGGGAGGCTTGTGTTTTTGGAAGGAAGGGCTGCTATGTACAGACACTTCTTGCACACTTATGGAGAGAAATGCTCATTCCTGTTCTTCTTGATCTTCACAACAAGTTAATTGTCGCTGTGGAAAGCAGACGCTGCAGTCTCCATTATGGTGCTCCAGCTGTCCTCTGCAAGGCCCTGATGGCTTGCAGAACAGGCTTCAACTCGTAACAAAAAGCCGTCCTGCTATCCACAACTGACTGTGCCCCAGAACTGTAGTGTGGTACGTCTGTGTGACTGTCGTGCCTCCTTTCATTTGGCCATTCTATACTGAGAGACAAACAACCCTCCAGAATAAAGCTTTTTCATGCTGAGATGCCACTTCTTCTATACCTTATGGTTTGGTCCTTGTGGCGGTGCCAGACCACTTCAATAAGAATGTTATCAGGTTACACAGCACAATACAAATTATAAACTGCATTCAGTACCCACAGGACACACAAAGTACCAGGACTGGTATTCATATGACTTATGAAGAAAAGTTCTTTCATAAATGATCTTGAAAGGTAGTGGGAGGCTCAGTATCTTTACTAAAACAAGATACTTCAACAAACAAAATAAAGAACATAGCACTTGCTTGCATTCAAACTATTGGTGCATAATAATTGACATGCTGTTTGGAGCCAGTATTAGGGAATGAAAATGAATGAATCTAATCCAGTTCTTTGGTCAAACATTCCAGCAACATCCTTTTCTATCATTTGAATGTTTGCTTGGTTGAAGATCAGTCAAGTTAGACTGGAAAATACTCCAATGATAAGTGTAATGGTCACGTTTCCTGACAAGTCTGACTACTCAATTATAGACTATTTTAAAAGTAGTTTCTTGGCAGTATAGATCACAGATTTGTGATACTCTTGCTCAACTCTCAGGATTTAACTGCGAAAATCAGACAGTTCATGTCACAGACGTTGTAAAAGCCTACTATTTGGCACCAGCATTGTGACAAAGGTAAAGTCGGCTCTTGCCAACATGTGTATCACAACAATATTGCTCTTTTCATTGACACTATCCATTACTGTGTCTACTTGTTCATGTTGAAAATTGCCTTTCATATTAAAGCATTTTTTTCTCCACAGACAAAAAAATATCTGCACTCTTCCAAAAGAGATGGGAGGAAAAAAGTGGAAGAAAAGAAAGAAAGAAAGAAAGAAAGAAAGAAAGAAAGAAAGAAAGAAAGAAAGAAAGAAAGAAAGAAAGAAAGA